>NC_137169.1:137534350-138009350 GCF_951394435.1 Stenella coeruleoalba
TATGACTGACATAACATATTAGTTTCAGGTGTACAACATACTGATTCACTATATGTATATATTGCAAAATGATCTTAACATCCATCTGCATACAGTTACAAATTCTTGTGATGAGAGCTTTTAAGATATGCTCTCTTAGCAACTTTCAAATATGCAATAAAGTATTAGTAACTATAGTCCCCATTATCAGCCCCTTTCCTTACTTGATTTTTCATTGAGTGTCTGTCCCCAAGCATCTAAACCCCATTTGTCCAAAGATTTAGTCTGTCTTGTTCACCACTGCATCTCAGAGCCTAAAAGAATACCTGACATGTGATACATGCTCAGTATTGGATGGTTAAATAAATGAACAAATGGATGGATAAACACATCATACAAACCACTGATTTTGGGACTTCCCTGGCAGTCCAGTGGTTAAGACTCCACCTTCCAATTCAGGAGGTGCGGGTTCGATCCCTGGTCGGGGAGCTAAGATCCCACGTGCCTTGCCGCCATAAAACCAAAACATAAAACAGAAACACTATTGTAACAAATTCAATAAACACTTTAAAAATGGTCCACATCATGGGGGCTTCCCTGGTGGCACAGTGGTTAAGAATCCACCTGCCAATGCAGGGGACAAGGATTCGAGCCCTGATCCACTAAGATCCCACATGCCTCAGAGCAACTAAGTCCATATGCCACAACTACTGAGCCTGTGCTCTAGAGCCCATGAGCCACAAATACTGAGCCCATGTGCCACAACTACTGAGCCCATGTGCCACAACTACTGAAGCCCGTGCACCTAGAGCCCATGCTCTGCAACAAGAGAAACCACTGCAATGAGAAGCCCGCACAGCAACAAAGAGTAGCCCCCACTCGTCACAACTAGAGAAAGCCCACGCGCAGCAACGAAGACCCAATGCAGCCAAAAATTAATTAATTAATTAAAATGGTCCACATCAAAAAAATCTTAAAAAAAACCCCACCGACTTTATGTGCCAAGACATGTAATTATCTTCACATATTGATCCTTAGAGAGATTTCCTTAGAATGTTCTCTTCCTCTCTTCTACTTATCCAGTCCCCTCAAGGCCCAACTGTATTTTTGTACCTGCATAATGACTGTGACTAATTCCACCATCACTAATTTTTGTATTTTCTGACTTCAAACAGCCTGAGAGCTTTTCTGTACAGTGTAACATTTCACTGTATATTCTTCACCCACTCAAAATTAAAATTTCAATTACTTGCTTGCCCAAGAGACTAAAAACTCCCCGAAAGCAGTCCTTTTCATATCTGCTACTATAGATCACATTTTATCAAGCAATATTCATTGATTTATAGATTGGTGGATGATGAATTTAACATAGTATCAATAGATTAAAAGTGGAAACCTGACAATAACAATTTATAAATTAAGAAAAAATAGTGATAACTGAAGGGAGGGTGTAGCTCTCTAACCATTTGGGACAAATCACTGCAAAGCTTTGAATCTTTGCGTCGTCAAATGAGGTCATTTTTTCAATTCACTCTGTTTTTTCCCTCAATCTCTTCACTGAAGAAAAAAAAAAAAAAGGACTTGAGATGCTGATGATTGTTAGTGTCTGACTATCTTTGAATCACTGTGGTTTAGTCTTTCTCCAAAACTGTGAATTGTTCTAAAGCATAAAAGAAAGGTTGTGGTGCCTGGCATTCGCTCTTCCTCTTAACTTATCTGAAACCTACTAATTCTTTTAGACTTGCTCCAATTCTTACCCCGCTAAAGGCTTCCCTAGCTGATCTGGTCCGGACTGAGCTTCCCCTAAACCATTCTTATGTATCCCTCATAGTCCCTGGCATGCTAATAAGTTTCTCTAAGTATGTATTGAACAGATTATTTTTTAATCACTAAGGCCATTTAGTATTTAAGGAGTAAGAAAATAATACACTCTGAATCTATTAAAGACCGATATGTTTCAAACATTTAAAAGAGAGAAACACAGAATCCATAAATCACTAAGAAGTGCAAAGGGTGACAGATGCCTGACACTAAAACTGAAGCAAAATAAAAGGATATGAGGTACAAAAGGAAGATCAGACGCACCATCACTTTAAAAAATGAGTAGGAAAAAAGACTATTTACTGTGATTTTTAAAAGGAAAAGTGGACAATCTGTCAAAAGCAAAGATGATTTAACTTGGCTGCAACAATATGTGAAGGATTAAGGACCAACGTAATGCTCCTCAGATACTAAGGTGACAGGAGACATGGAATAAAAAGAAATTGAGATGGGAAATACAAGAGAGTTCACAATACAGAGAGAAAGTAAATGGGAAAAAAAAAACAGTAAAGGCGAAAATAAATCATGTATTGAAGGGTGACACAGAAAATAAGGACAACTGTATAAAGAAGAAAAACATCCACATTTCTCACGAGTGTCAAAAAATAAAAGAAGACTTACCTGAAGAGAGACAAACACTAAGTGTCTTAAATCTGGTGAACTACCTGGGACAAAGGAACAGAATATTATTGACAGACAGGGTAGACACTGAGATCAAGTGAAGTAGCCAAGATACGGAGAGGAGATTAAAGATAACCTGGGGGTAAATTGAAAGACTTAAAAATAGATGAGACACAAAGAGAATCAGTTGTCTGCAGAGAAAAATACAGCACTTGTACCACACAAAAGGAGAAAGGTTGGTTACTACGAAGCCCACATTTAAGGCTATATAACGCATACGGAGTTAGAAGCGATCACAGGATGTGTAACGTGGACAAGACAGGAAGCTGAGCCTGCATAAGAGGCACTGAGAGGTAACAATGCACTGGACTCAAAGACAGTGAAGATGACACACACGGCGTAGACAAAGAAGAGAAAAGGGGGCCGAGGTAATAACTGAAACACAGAAAAGCAAAACACAATCTGAGACTGACAAGGAGCCAAAGGAAGGTTTCAGGGTTAAAAGGGAAAAATGGAAGGGGTGCAGTTGGTACAAAATGAATTTAAGAAAAATTGTCTTAGGACATTTTAGGGGGGAAAAGAAGAGCTTTTAGTTGAAATAACAAAGTCGCACCAAATGCAAAAGTCTTCATTAGATTACCATGGTAGAAAGTCAAGATGTCTTCAAATTTCAAACAGGGACAGCGAATGGCCCTCTGTAATTTAAGGATGGGATGGCAAGGGTGGGGCAAGGGGACAGGAAAAAGAAGAATTCTCCTATTATACAAATGCCAAAGGCATAATGGGCCAACATCTTGGATAGGGAAAAATAAACCTGGCTAAGAATCAAATGAAGAAAGTTGCATTAAATTAAATAACCAAAGTAAATAAAGGGGAAAAGGGGGTGAGACTATGTAAACCTGTAAAAGTATTTTGTACACATATTATACAAAATAAACTTCAACTCTGTGAAGTACAATAGATTACAGGGAAAAAAAATGCAGTTTGGACCATTTTGAAAAAAAACAAAACACTCCATACCTCTCACTGTATACCCAATTCACTGTCAAATATGGCAGACATTTAAATATAAAAAAATAAAATACAATTAATATAAAATATAGTGAATGTTCATCTGGTCTCAGGTATAGAACACTCTTCCTGAGCACATATGTCAAATCCATAAACTAACTAAAAAAGTGTTTGCATGTCAAGAATCATCATGAAGAAATAAAAAAGGTAAGTTTATAGCAAACTAGGAAAACCATTTACAACCTATACAACAAAGAGTTACCAATTTTAATATAGAGGGATCTCTTTAAAATACATAAGAAAAAAAATACCCTAATCAATGAGAACAAGCAATTCACAAAAGAAGGGAAGTAAATAACCTAGAACCCTTTTTAAAAGTTTAATTTCATTGTTATTTCAGGAAGTATAAAGTTATAAAATAATATGATATCTTGTTATGCATACAATTTGGAAAAGCAAAAAAAAAAAAAAAATGAGGTAAAACTCTGTACTATTAAGATCTCACGTAAACAGGCATTTCCATATACCCGAGTCACATGTAAACTAATGTAAGCTAACTGGAAGACAAATAGCAACACATATCATAGTCTAGCAATTCAATTCAAGACACTAATTTACCTAGAGTAAAAAAAACAGGAATGTGATTAAAACATTTCTCCAGCAACGCTAACTACAGAATTCTAAGGAAAAATATTGGAAACTAATATTTAATCATCTAATTTGACCAAACAAATCACCCAATATAACATAGGATAAAATACTGTCCTAGCATATTGGCCTAATATGTTAAAAATGATGTAGTGGGAAATATAATGACATGTAATGTAGTTCACAATATGCTACATGGATGAAAATTTAAATAGTGGTCATCCTGAGTACTTGGTTATAAGCAATTTTTATTTTTTTCTTATTTACATATTTCCTGAATATAATATTTAATCCAATAAATAAGCATAGTTTTAGTAATATGACAAACAACGTAAAAAGTTATTGGCAGAAACAACTTATCATAGAAAAAAATGAGTTAGAAGACAGGATATATATTTATGAAGAAAAACAGACTACACACACATACACATACACACACACACACACACACACACACACACACACACACACACACACCCCAACACAGCCTAGTTAACTCTGGGAAGCTGTATTATATTCCAGGCTACTTCAATGGGTGAGTTTTCCAAATTGTTCACAAGAAGTAGATATCACTTTTGTATCAGATTTGAAAAATATTACTGAATAAGAATCACTTTTTGTTAAGGTACAACAGTTATTAAATTGATATTTGCAGAAAATCAAGGCACACAAGCTGCAAAAGCTTTCTTTGTGTGTGAATAATGGTATGAAAAAGAAAGGTAACCCAGAGAACGGAAAAATCATGAAGAACAAGTTGGTTTAATGTGGTTATGGAGACAAACAATATCCTGGGGAATATTTCAAGAAAAGTAAACATAGAGGAAATGAAATGAGAGATCAAAGTTGATTTTGCTGAGTCAATAATGATGAATAGCCTTCCCCACAAAAGTAGGGGACAGGAATCCATGCTTGAACTAGGCTTAAAGATGACACACCAAGAGTTCCAACTGGAGGGGGGCAGTAAACAGAAGAATTTTAAAGCTGAGTAAAAAGATCATGTTCCAAGATCATTTTTAAAATATACTATTGAGCACTTACTTAAAAAAAATCATTAAGTGTCATGGTGGGTATAACAGAAAGATTTTGAGAAAGAGAGAGAGAGATACTCTGCCCTTAGCATCTATCAATCTAACCGAAGAAACAAGAAATATAAATGAATGCAAATATAAATGCATAAACAAATATGTATTAGGCAATACTGGGTTAATATCAAGTAAGTAGTATCAACCACGAAGGATTAAGTAGCTGAGAGCAAGGTGCAAGAGTGAAGGGCTGGGGTTATCCAGAAAGTTTTTCCCAGAGAAAACAGGATTCTGAATATCACCTGTAGAGTAAAAAATGGGGAAAGCAATGTGACAAGGCACCTAGGGTGACCTGAAGATCACATCACTATTCCTTTGCCATAGAGAAGAAACAGCACCTAAAGCAAATGCACATGAGAAAAATGACAACACAGCTACAACCCCAGGCCCTCTGCCTTCATATATGTGGGGTAATGAGGAAAGCACTATCTGTTCATGTATTAGGTGATGCTGGACTACACAGAATCACTTCTAGCTCCATAAATCCAGCGTTCTATAACCACCCTGTACTCCACTAGAGAGCTAACCAAAAAACCACCAAGGAGGTACACAAAATTAGACCGACACAGAGATGCAAAAGGGAAGCAAAGACAAAGTGAAGGTGGTGAGCGAGCAAAGACAGGGTGCCTCTGACAGTCCCAGAGGTAACTGAGAAGGGTGAGGACAAAGGTGTGCTTCTTGGCATGCAGAAGCCAAGTGAAAAAAAAAAAAAGTGCAGAAGAGGGACCTACAGTCCACAAGGTGAGAGTCTGATTTCTGTCGTGCATCGAAAGCACTAAAGGAGCCAAGGACGAAGGGAAGCAGCTGGAAATCAGAGACTGGGCCTGAAATATAGAAAGAGAAAAGCCCCATTCTTGTCATTCCTGCCGCCAAGTATTTACTGAATGCCCGAGTTCTCATATGACCTGAGAATGAGTAAGAAATACAATGTCTTCAGAAAAATGATATGCCAGGGTCATCATGGGCAGAAAGAAAGGGTTTGTAAATGAAGATGAGAGACTGTGCTGGGATAAACTGTGAAAGAAGAAATAGGAATAACATGGGGCAAAAAGAAAGGAGAAAAAGAAGGAAAGAAGGAAAAGGGAGGGAAGGAGGGAGGGAGACACAGCCCACTGGGAGGAAGCCAGCAGCCCTTAGAAAAAGAAATGATTAGTCATGCTTCTAGGGCCATGAGAAATAAAGTGTGCATGTGGGGAGGAGCTTCAAGATGGCGGACGACTAAGACACAGAGATCACCTTCCTCCCCACAGATACATCAGAAATACGTCTACATGTGGAACAACTCCTACAGAACACCTACTGAACGCTGGCAGAAGACCTCAGACCTCCCAAAAGGCAAGGAACTCCCCACGTACCTGGGTAGGGCAAAAGAAAAAAGAATAAAAGGAGACATAAGGATAGGGACGGGACCTGCACCTCGGGAGGGAGCTGTGAAGGAGGAAAGGTTTCCACACACTAGGAAGCCCCTTCAGGGTCGGAGACTGCAGGTGGCGGAGGGGGGAATCTTCGAAGCCACAGAGGACAGCACAGCAACAGGGGTGCGGGGGACAAAGCGGGGAGATCCCCGCACAGAGGATCGGTGCCGACCGGCACTCACCAGCCCCGAGAGGCTTGTCTGCTCACACGCCGGGGCGGGCGGGGCTGGGAGCTGAGGCTCAGGCTTCGGAGGTCAGATCCCAGGGAGATGACAGGGGTTGGCTGTGTGAACACAGCCTGAAGGGGGCTAGTGCACCACGGCTGGCCAGGAGGGAGTCCGGGAAAACACCTGGAGCTGTCAGAGAGGCAATAAAACATTGTTTCGGGGTGCACGAGGAGAGGGGATTCAGAGCACCGCTTAACGGAGCTCCAGAGATGGGTGCGAGCTGTGGCTATCAGCGCAGACCCCAGAGACGAGCATGAGACGCTAAGGCTGCTGCTGCCGCCACCAAGAAGCCTGTGTGCGAGCACAGGTCACTATCCACACCTCCCCTCCCAGGAGCCTGTGCAGCCCGCCGCTGCCAGGGTCCCGGGATCCAGGGACAACTTCCCCGGGAGAACGCACGGCGCACCTCAGGCTGGTGCAACATCATGCCGGCCTCTGGCGCGGAAGGCTCACCCCGCATCCGTGCCCCTCCCTCCCCCCGGCCTGAGTGAGCCAGATCCCCCGAATCAGCGGCTCCTTCAACCCCCTGCTGTCTGGGCAAAGAACAGACGCGCTCAGAGGACCTACACGCAGAGGCGGGGCCAAATCCAAAGCTGAACCCCAGGAGCTGTGCAAACACAGAAGAGAAAGGGAAATCTCTCCCAGCAGCCTCAGGAACAGCTGATTAAATCTCCACAATCGACTTGATGTACCCTGCATCTGTGGAATACATGAACAGACAACGAGTTATCCCAAATTGAGGAGGTGGACTTTGGGAGCAACGATATGTATATATATATTTTTTTTTCCTCTTTTTCTCTTTTTCTGAGGGTGCATATGTATCCTTCTGTGTGTGATTTTGCCTTTAGAGCTTTGCTTTTACCATTTGTCCTAGGGTTCTGTCTGTCCGGTTTTTTTCTTTGTTTTTCTTTTTTTTTTTTTTTTTAATTGTTTTTAGCACTTGTTATCATTGGTGGATTTGTTATTTGGTTTGGTTGCTCTCTTCATTCTTTCTTTTTTTTATTATTTTAAAATTTTGTAATACTTATTTTTTATTTTAATAACTTTTTCTTATTTTATCTTCTTCTTTCTTTCATTTTTTTTTCTCTCTTTTATTCTGAGCCATGTGGATGACAAGCTCTTGGTGCTCCAGCCAGGCATCAGGGCTGTGCCTCTGAGATGGGAGAGCCAACTTCAGGACACTGGTCCACAAGAGACCTCCCAGCTCCACATAATGTGAAATGTCAAAAATCTCCCAGAGATCTCCATCTCAACACCAAGACCCAGCTCCACTCAATGACCAGCAATCTACAGTGCTGGACACCCTATGGCAAACAACTAGCAAGACAGGAACACAATTCCACGCATTAGCAGAGAGGCTGCCTAAAATCATAATAAGGCCACAGACACCCCAAAGCACACCACCAGACGTGGATCAGCACCCCAGAAAGACAAGATCCAACCTCATCCACCAGAACACAAACACTAGGTCCCCTCCACCAGGAAGCCTACACAATGCACTGAAACAACCTTAGCCACTGGGGGCAGACACCAAAAACAATGGGAACTACAAACCTGCAGCCTGCGAAAAGGAGACCCCAAACACAGTAAGTTAAGCAAAATGAGAAGACAGAGAAGCACGCAGCAGATGAAGGAGCAATATAAAACCCCACCAGACCTAAAAAATGAAGAGGAAATAGGCAGTCTACCTGAAACAGAATTCAGAGTAATGATAGTAAAGATCCCAAATCTTGGAAATAGAATGGAGAAAATACAAGAAACGTTTAACAAGTACCTAGAAGTAAAGAGCAAACAAACAATGATGAACAACACAATAAATAAAATTAACAATTCTCTAGAAGGAATCAATAGCAGAATAACTGAGGCAGAAAAACGGATAAGTGACCTGGAAGATAAAATAGTGGAAATAACTACTGTAGGGCAGAATAAAGAAAAAAGAATTGAGGACAGTCTCAGAGAACTCTGGGACAACATTAAACGCACCAACATTCGAATTATAGGGGTCTGAGAAGAAGAGAAAAAGAAAGGGACTGAGAAAATATTTGAAGAGATTATAGTTGAAAACTTCCCTAACATGGGAAAAGAAAATAGTTAATCAAGCCCAGGAAGCACAGACAGTCCCATACAGGATAAGTCCAAGGAGAAACACACCAAGACACATATTAAGCAAACTATCAAAATTAAATACAAAGAAAAAATATTAAAAGCAGCAAGTGAAAAACAACAAAATAACACTCAAAGGAATCCCCATAAGGTTAACAGCTGATCTTTCAGCAGAAACTCTGCAAGCCAGAAGGGAGTGAGAGGACATATTTAAAGTGATGAAGGGGGAAAACCTACAACCAAGATTAGTCTACCCAGCAAGGATCTCCTTCAGATTTGACAGAGAAACTAAAACCTTTACAGACAAGCAAAAGCTAAGAGAATTCAGCACCACCGAATCAGATATACAACAAATGCTAAAGGAACTTCTCTAGACAGGAAACACAAGAGAAGGAAAAGACCTACTATAACAAACCCCAAACAATCAAGAAAATGGTAAGAGGAACATACATATCAATAACTACCTTAAATGTAAATGGATTAAATGCTCCCAACCAAAAGACACAGACTGGCTGAATGGATACAAACAAGACCCATATATATGCTGTCTACAAGAGACCCACTTCAGACCTAGGGACACATACACACTCAAAGTGAGGGTATTAAAAATGATATTCCATGCAAATGGAAATCAAAAGAAAGCTGGAGTAGCAATTCTCTATCAGACAAAATAGATTTTAAAACGAAGACTATTACAAGAGACAAAGAAGGACACTACATAATGATCAGGGGATCAATCCAAGAAGAAGATATAACAATTGTAAATATTTATGCACCCAACATAGGAGCACCTCAATACATAACGCAAATACTAACAGCCATAAAAGGGGAAATCGACAGTAACACAATCATTGTAGGGGACTTTAACACCCCACTTTCACCAACAGACAGAACATCCAAAATGTAAATAAGGAAACACAAGCTTTAAATGACACATTAAACAAGATGGACTTAATTGATATTTATAGGACATTCCAGCCAAAAACAACAGAATACACTTTCTTCTCAAGTGCTCATGGAACATTCTCCAGGATAGATCATATCTTGGGTCACAAATCAAGCCTTGGTAAATTTAAGAAAATTGAAATCGTTTCAAGTGTCTTTTTCTACCACAATGCTATGAGACTAGATATCAAGTACAGGAAAAAGTCTGAAAAAAAATACACACACATGGAGGCTAAACAATACACTACTTAATAACCAAGAGATCGGGCTTCCCTGGTGGCGCAGCGGTTGAGAGTCCGCCTGCCGATGCAGGGCACACGGGTTCGTGCCCCGGTCCGGGAAGATCCCACATGCCGCGGAGCGGCTGAGCTCGTGAGCCATGGCCGCTGAGCCTGCGCGTCCGGAGCCTGTGCTCCGCAACGGGAGAGGCCACAACAGTGAGAGGCCCGCGTACCACAAAAAAAAAAAAAAAAAAAAAAAAAAAATAACCAAGAGATCACTTTAGAAAGCAAAGAGGAAATCAAAAAATACCTAGAAACAACTGACAATGAAAACAAGACAACCCAAAATCTACGGCATGCATCAAAAGCAGTTCTAAGATGGAAGTTTATAGCAAGACAATCTTACCTGAAGAAACAAGAAACATCTCAAATCTAACTTTACACCTAAAGCAATTAGAGAAAGAAGAACAAAAAAACTCTAAAGTTAGCAGAAGGAAAGAAATCAAAAAGATCAGATTAGAAATAAATGAAAAAGCAATGAAGGAAACGATAGCAAAGATCAATAAAGCTAAAAGCTGGTTCTTTGAGAAGATAAAACAAAATTGATAAACCATTAGCCAGACTCATCAAGAAAAAAAGGGACAAGACTCAAATCAATAGAATTAGAAATGAAAAAGGAGAATAACAACTGACACTGCAGAAATACAAAGGACAATGAGAGATTACTACCAGGAACTATACGTCAATAAAATGGACAACCTGGAAGAAATGGACACATTCTTAGAAAAGTACCACCTTCCGAGGCTGAACCAGGAAGAAACAGAAAATATAAACAGACCCATCACAAGCACTGAAATTGAAACTGTGATTAAAAATCTTCCAACAAACATAAGCCCAGGACCAGATGGCTTCACAGGCAAATTCTATCAAAAATTTAGAGAAGAGCTAACACCTATACTTCTCAAACACTTCCAAAACATAGCAGAGGAAGGAACACTCCCAAACTCATTCTATGAGGTCACCATCACCCTGAGATCAAAACCAGACAAAAATGTCACAAAGAAAGAAAACTACAGGCCAATATCACTGATGAACATAGATGTGAAAATCCTCCACCAAACACTAGCAAACAGAATCCAACAGCACATTAAAAGGATCATACAGCATGATCAAGTGGGGTTTATCCCAAGAATGCAAGGATTGTTCAATATACGCAAATCAGTCAATGTGATACACCATATTAACAAACTGAAGGAGAAAAACCATATGATCATCTCAACAGATGCAGAGAAAGCTTTTGACAACATTCAACACCCATTTATGATATAAACCCTCCAGAAAGTTTAGGCATAGAGGGAATTTACCTCAACATAATAAAGGCCATATATGACAAACCCACAGCCAACACCGTTCTCAATGGTGAAAAACTGAAACCATTTCCATTAAGATCAGGAACAAGACAAGGTTGCCCACTCTCACCACTATTATTCAACATAGTTTTGGAAGTTTTAGCCACAGCAGTCAAAGAAAAAGAAATAAAAGGAGTCCAAATCGGAAAAGAAGAAGTAAAGCTGTCACTGTGTGTAGATGACATGTTACTATACATAGAGAATCCTAAAGATGGTAGCAGAAAACTACTAGAGCTAATCAATGAATTTGGTAAAGTAGCAGGATACAAAATGCACAGAAATCTCTTGCATTCCTGTACACTAATGATGAAAAATCTGAAAGTGAAATTAAGGAAAGACTCCCATTTACCACTGCAACAAAAAGAATAAAATATCTAGGAAGAAACCTACCTAAGGAGACAAAAGACCTGTATGCAGAAAACTATAAGACACTGATGAAAGAAATTAAAGATTATACAAACAGATGGAGAGTTATACCATGTTCTTGGAATGGAAGAATCAACATGGTGAAAATGACTATACTACCCAAAGCAATCTACAGATTCAATGCAATCGCTATCAAACTACCAATGACATTTTTCACAGAACTAGAACAAAAATTTTCACAATTTGTATGGAAACACAAAAGACCCCGAATAGCCAAAGCAATCTTGAGAAAGAAAAATGGAGCTGGAGGAATCAGGCTCCCAGACTGCAGACTATACTACAAAGCTACAGTAATCAAGAGAGTATGGTACTGGCACAAAAACAGAAATATAGATCAATGGAACAGGATAGAAAGCCCAGAGATAAACCCACACACATACGGTCACCTTATCTTTGATAAAGGAGGCAAGAATATACAGTGGAGAAAAGACAGCCTCTTCAATAAGTGGTGCTGGGAAAACTGGACAGCTACATGTAAAATAATGAAATTAGAATGCTTCCTTACACCATACACAAAAATAACCTCAAAATGGATTAAAGACCTAAATGTAAGGCCAGAAACTATCAAACTCTTAGAGGAAAACATAGGCAGAGCACTCTATGACATAAATCGCAGCAAGATCCTTTTTGACCCACCTCCTAGAGAAATGGAAATAAAAACAAACAAATGGGACCTAATGAAACTTCAAAGCTTTTGCACAGCAAAGGAAATCATATACAAGATCAAAAGACAACCCTCAGAATGGGAGAAAATATTTGCAAATGAAGCAACTGACAAAGGATTAATCTCCAAAATGTATAAGCAGCTCATGCAGCTCAATAACAAAAAACCAAACAACCCAATCCAAAAATGGGCAGAAGACTTAAATAGACATTTCTTCAAAGAAGATATACAGATTGCCAACAAACACATGAAAGAATGCTCAACATCATTAATCATTAGAGAAATGCAAATCAAAACTACAATGAGATATCATCTCACACCAGTCAGAATGGCCATCATCCAAAAATCTACAAACAATAAATGCTGGAGAGGGTGTGGAGAAAAGGAACCCTCTTGCACTGTTGGTGGGAATGTAAACTGATACAGCCAGTATGGAGAACAGTATGGAGGTTCCTTAAAAAACTAAAAATAGAACTACCAGACGACCCAGCAATCCCACTGCTGGGCATATACCCTGAGAAAACCATAATTCAAAAAGAGTCACGTACCACAATGTACACTGCAGCTCTATTTACTATAACCAGGACATGGAAGCAACCTAAGTGTCCATCAACAGATGAATGGATAAAGAAGATGTGGCACATATATACAAGGGAATATTACTCAGCCATAAAAAGAAATGAAATTGAGTTATTTGTAGAGAGGTGGATGGACCTAGAGTGTGTCATACAGAGTGAAGTAAGTTAGAAAGAGAAAAACAAATACCGTATGCTAACACATATATATGGAATCTAAAAAACAACAACAAAAAATGGTCATGAAGAACCTAGGGGCAAGATGGGAATAAAGCCACAGACCTACTAGAGAATGGACTTGAGGATACGGGGAGGGGGAAGGGTAAGCTGGGACAAAGTCGAGAGTGGCATGGACATATATACACTACCAAACGTAAAATAGATAGCTAGTGGGAAGCAGCCGCATGGCACAGGGAGATCAGCTCGGTGCTTTGTGACCGCTTGGAGGGGTGGGATAGGGAGGGTGGGAGGGAGACGCAAGAGGGAGGGGATATGGGGATATGTGTATATGTATAGCCGATTCACTTTGTTATAAAGCAGAAACTAGCACACCATTGTCAAGCAACTATACTCCAATAAAGATGTTAAAAAAAAGAAAAGTGTGCACTTGGGGAAAGGTCTCACAATACACACTTCATGAAACTTCAGGCGCCTTGCAAGGCCTTATCCCACCTGAGTTTCACCATCTCCCTAAACTGACCTCCTACCCCTCCCCCTCGTCACCAACCACACTCCAACTCCACGACCTTCCTCTGGTTTCCCAAGCACGGCACGTCATCCTCCCAGGCTGTGGCATGTGAAATGCTGTCCCTGTCACCTGGAACAGTCTTCGTTCGGATGTCAACATGACTTACCCCTCCTCACCCCCCCACCCCTCAACTGAGATGTTCCTGGACACATCAAAATTACACACACACACACCAGTACACACATACACATTTCTTATCACTATTCCTTGTTATGATTTTTTTCCCAACACTATTAACTGGATTTTGCTTAGTAATTCAGTCATTTTCTGTCTCCCTACCTAAGATGTAAGATTTACGAAGGCAGGAATTTTTGCTCACTTCTGTATTATCTAGACTAGAAGACTGCTTGGAACACGTATGTGCTCTATAAATACTTGCAGAATGGATGGATATTAAAAATATAAACAATGTACCAGTTTAGTCTTCAAATAGAAAAAGACTGAAGGTTCCATGCCCTAAGAATAATATATGGTTAATTTGTGTAGTTGATTTACTTAGCTGAAAACCAAACAAACGGATAAAAGCTGATGTAAGAACAAGGTTCCATACAGACTTAATATTTAAGAAGAAAAACAATCCCCCCTATAGCACTAAAGGAGATGATGACAACTGTTTAGAAATATTTTCTGCACGGGGAGAAAAGTTGCAATGTTCCCAGGTAGAACTGTCATGAACTGAAGCATACTGACATAAGACAGAAAAGTTAATGAACACAGTTTACATTTTATAAATCTTATGGAAACAATGATGCATAAGGCACCCCACAGAGAACGAAAAGTACAAATTCTGATTATCTAAGGAAAAATTCTAAGCAAGACTCTGAGAAAACTAATTAAATATGCTGAAGATGGGGGAGAGCCGACATCACTAAAGCATTGCTCCCTTACACTGATGGATGAGCAAACTGAATTAAGGAAATTGAAGGGCCAGGTCATTGTGGAACAAGGGACAGAAAACAACCCAGCTCCACCAAATCGAGGCACTTCAAAAGAACAAATTCAGAATAACTAGTTTATGAGTAATAGCCATATAATTTATGCAAATTATAGACATACAGAGCTCTGTTTCATGTGTTCTGATAGACACAAAACCATTGTCTGAGAAATTCACCCATGTCTCCAAAAGCTCAGGGGTGAGATTATATTGTACACAACAGTCAGCACATTAACTATGTCTTCTTCATTTTGATGAGCACAGGATTTGGCACTAGGCCTTGCTCTTAGCCTACTCTGAACAAGTGTTTACTTCATGCTATAATGAATATAAATGAAAAGGCAAATAATGACCTCAGAGTTTCCAAAGAATGGTACGATACTACATATTCCTACTGGGATGGTAGAGATTACAAGAAACACATGCAGTACCAAAGAGTAAAATCCACAGGCTATGTGTTCGAATCAAGTCGTATATCCCTAACCTCCTACAGCAAGAGAAGCGACCTGCTCTATCCTTAATGCAAGAAACATTAATAGATGCTTGCGATGAGAAAAGATAACCCAGCCGGGCATTGTGCAAGGTAAAAAGGTGTACCAGGGGTGCGGAGAACTGCAGTGCTAAGAGAACAGAAGGTGGAGGTCTGGCACGTCTGTACTGGGAAGGAGTGGAGCCATGTGCACCTCTGGCATGTGGGGAAAATAAAACAGGCTTGGGCACAGAGGCAGAAAGATGGCTCTTGGGGGACGGCTTATAAAGATCTCGCATTTCCTGGGAAGGAAATACACAGCATCTGGATCACACTGGGAACAGATGAAACATATCGGGGGGGGGGTGCATCTGGAGTCCACAAAGGTGGGGGAAGGAGTGAAGCTGATAAGTGCTTCCAGCAAGGACGGTACTCACGGGAACATTGAGGGAAAAGTAAATATTCCTGAGTCTCACTAGGGGCACATGAGGGATTTTGTGCTCGCTGACAGATGCAAACACTGTTAGGGAAGCGTGGATACAAATGAAGCCTTGAGGAATATGTCGAGAATGGAAATGCTAATTATAAAGCAAAGGGAAGCTGACATAGGTTGTGCATTGGTGACGGGTGTGTAACAGGGACTCCATTCCAGCTGAGTGTTTCAAGCCCACAGAAGGAAAGATGAAAAATATAACCATGGGAAACATGATTAGAAAAAAAAAAAAGTCTACCAAAGAGGAAAGAAGAAAACTCTGGAAAGCACTAGCAGATGGTTTAAAACTTCTGCAGAACTTTGACAGATAACTAAAAGTACTTCCAGTGTCTAGGTAGAAAAAAACAATACCCATGGGATTTACTGAGGAAAAAAACAAAAACATGAGCTATGAGAGTGAACAGATGGTATATCCCAAATAAATATGAATGCCGTTTGTCTCTTCTTGAACACAGTAACCCAGATTCCACTTTTTTTAAGATTTACGGATTTTGAATGGGAAAAATATAAGACTGTCAAAGCATTCATGTACGAGTTTCATCACACAATTATGGCAATTTATGGAATACTGCTGGGATGACATAGCACTCACCCTGACAGCACACTTAGGCATGTCTGAAACACAGACACAACCACTTCCCTAGAATGTTAACAAAACTGCTTAATATGAAATAGCATTGATTCAGCTTTGAGGGTACAAATATAACAAGTCATGCTCTCCCCACCTATCACCAAAAATTTGATTCTGTGGGTGAATCCTTGGATAGAGTGACTACACATGTAAGTCATTTCATGAGCTGTAGCCATGAAATACAGCTACTGCAATTCCAGGATCCATCACTTACTGTTGCCCTGGAATTGTCCCCAGCTGCCTCTGTGGAGTGTGAGCCTGTGTTGCTTAAACAGAAAATACTGTGTTGAGCTACGAAACAGAAAGTGAATGGCCTGAGAAGGTGGGAAATTTAAGAGGTCAGACATTCTGATAGAATACAACTCTGCAGGTACAGTACAAAGAAGGAAAAAGACTGACATTCAGGACGTGCCACTCTTTCTCCAGGGTCACCTGCCTCGATTGGTAGCTCCTTCCAGGAGCCAGAAATCTGCCTGTGTCCTACACTATCTTCTGCTTGGGTTCATGTCCAGTCAGGAACAAGCCTTTTCCTTTCCATCACCACTGCCACTACTATTGCCCCGACCCTCCAAGTTTCTCTTCTAGGCAACAGTTTCATAACTCACCTGGCTGACCTCTGCGTTGCGACTGCTGCCCTCCCGGCATCCTACGCAGTGATCAGATCTCATCCTATCTGACAAAATCATTCCCCCGCCTATCTGCCTTTAATGGCTTCTTCTCACATACAGAATGAAGTCTACACTCCTACCCAGAATGATAGGCAAGAGATTTCTTGACCTCCTCCAGCCATATGCCTTTCCATCCCCACCTCTCACGGCTCACCCACACCTGCCTACCCAGTTAATGCTCCAGCAAGAGCGAATTCCTTGTCAGCCAGCACAGACCTCGGTACCCAGACCATTCCATCCATCAGCAGTCCCTTTCTTCTTATTCTTTTTTTTTTTTGAATATTTGTCTCAGGGTTTATTAGCTTATGTAAACCATCATTCTGCTGGGGAATGCCTTGTTAAGGTTTTAGGGTTTTTTAACTTTTTATTTTATATTCGAATATAGCCGATTAACAATGTTGTTAACAGTTTCAGGTGCGCAACAAAGCGACTCGGCCACACATATACATGTATGGGTTTTCTGTCTCTCCAGTGACCTACCATTTGCTTTAGCAGTGCTACTCAGGGCCTCAATGCCTCTGGGAAGCATTCCCTCATTTCTCCAGTGTCAGTAATTGTCTCCCCGTCTGTTTATAAGCTTTTGCCTCTGTGCATATCACACTGGAATTTAATTATTTGTTTAAGCATATGCCTTCCCTTCTTTATTGCGATTTTCTTGAGAGCGGAGACTATTCTTACATAGTTTTCTAATCTCAAACGTTTTGTAAAATGTAAGGTATAGTCAGCTTACGATATTTGCTTTTGCATCTGTGCAGCACAGATTAATTGGATAAAAATCACCCGGGGGAAACGGGGATGCACTAAAAATACAAAGGAAGAAAAACAATAGAGCAGACGTTAAAAGAAAAATTAAATTATAGAAGTTAGTGTCCTGAGGTCAAAATAGCAAAATGCAATAATTACCTATTAAATTGGAGCACTGTGTCAAAACAGTAATCCATTTGTTTAAGTATAGGCAAAAAATATCTAAAATTTATGCACAAAAATCATGAAGACTGTGTGAGAAAATGATAGCTATATAGATTTACCTTCAGTAAAATATACCTCTGTGTTAGGGAAAAAGAAACAGTGATGTACTGCCAAGAGAGTAGCAAAGTGATTGCTGTGTAAATGGGAGAGTATAATGCATTCTGACAGATGTGTCAAATAAAAAAAGAAGTTTTATAAGGCAGCCCAAGACATGAGATGCTTTGAAACTCTTCACCACACGAGGGTACATACGGTAGCCTCAAATTGTAAGAAAGAGTCCCAAACCGTAGACGTCATATGAAATCTGAAATTGATGAATACTAGAAGCGATGATAAATTTTATTCAGCCTGAGAAGAGAAATGGTAATCCATCTGTTGAGCAAGGGGGAGAAAAAAAACATGTAACTTGGGACAAGAGGAAGAAAGAGTGATGGTTTCATATACTGAGAAGAGAAGAGACTTTTGTGAGCTTGAAGAGAGTTCAATAGAGGATCCCAGGCTGAAAGATAAAGGGAAGAATTTGCCGGTGGGGCTGTAACACTAGTACTGGGGATACAATAGAAGAGCCTCATGGAGGGAAGGGTGCTGCTTCGGGAGCCAAAGGAAGGATTGCCAGGAAGAAAGAGCCGGCCTCCTACAACGAAAGAAGGGACACTAGACAGAGGAGCAGAGCAGAGACGTTCCAGCCTCATTCAAAAACAAGAACACAGGCAGTTGATAAAAAACAGTTTCAAAGAAGGCAAGGTATATATTGATAGCATGCAGAACAAAGAGAACACCAGATGCATAAAAGGAAATGCTTTGATCTTTAGGCACTATGTGAGAAATCCATTGATAAACGTGTGAGGAAACCGGATGCACCAGACGTATAAAAATGAGAAGGAAAACATCGCTCTTCTAGACTGTCCACTGGGAAGGTGGAAAGAAACTTTTTATGCTCAGGATACTCAATGCTTTTCTGAGAAAAGGAGTAAAACTTTTAAAGGAGAGTTCTGAGAGCAGGTAGGGGAGATGAAAATATAAGTAAATTCAGTAACAAAAGAGTATAAAGGGGAAAATTATGATGAAATTTAATAGAGTAAAATAGGAAATAACTAATGCCTATAGAGAGTGATCTACAGTCTTACCTAAGTGTGAGAGTTCTCAAAATCAGGTTTCTTTAGCCGAGATGGGAAATGAGAAGCAATGATGATGGACAAAAGCACAGCACCCAGAGGAAGAGAAAGACACTAGGCCTTCACCTCTCCCCATGCGGGTGGCCAGCCTCTTGAAAGCACTCAGTGGGAGACAAGAAAAAAAAATGACATCCTTGAATGCAGATAAAAGAAGATTAATATACTGAATGAGCAACTCTATTTTTTAAAATTTGAGAGTGTTCTGTGAATAAAAAGAACTAAGTTTTTCTATGATTTAGGATTGATCATAAAAGCCATGAGGTCTGCCCAGTTTTTATTTAATGGCAGGGAAAAAATCTTCCTGCTGAATACAATTTAAATGGAGAGTGAGAGACCAAAATAACATTGCATTTTAATTATATCCCCCAAGTTGCGTACATTAAACATACCAGTTAAATCTATTCATTATTGGTGTGAGTGTTCATGGATACGTATTTGTATATGTATGTCAAATGAACCTGCCCACCTCCTCTGTAAAATGGCCAAAACCTAAGTGCCAGAGAAGACAAAACTAAGCCCAAGATACTGTGTGTAACTTTTAGGCATTTTTGACCTAATTGAGCGGTCAAAGTGGATGTGAAAAATGGGTTACTAACAAAGGAATTAAATGACTTGTATAATAAAGCAATGTTAGAAATATGACAATTTCTTGTGATCATTATTATCAAATAATTCAAAAGAAGAGTAGTATAGAAGGATTTAGAGCAAAATTTCTGGAGTAGCCTAGAAAGATTTAAGAAAGTCCAGTTAGCTGAACCTGGAAGGAAAGCAGCAGTTCATCCTATGGGTGGAAAAAAACCAGCAAGGGTTATGGATTCTAAAGACAGAAACAATGAAAATAAAGCACAAACAGATAAAGGGTTAAACTCTGAGTAATATTAAGAGAAAAAATTAATAAATAAATACTTCCCTAGACTGTAGGTGAGATGTTAAGGTAATGGCGGATAGTGGATTCAAACCCCTCTCCCCCTTCAACAGTAATCGAGGTCCACTGGGGAAAACTGCAAAGTCAAGACTGTCTTCCCCAATCTCCTTGCTGGTAGGTGTGGCCATGAGAACTGAGCAACGTTTGATTCTTCTGGCTCAAGGCTTCTAGAAAATGGATGTGCCTGCTCTACAGGGGACGGAGGAGCCACAGGACAGATGGAGCCTGAATGCCTGGGTCACCATATGGAGGAAACCTGAAAAATCCCTCCTGGACCGTCACGGTGGAAGGCCTAAAGGTAAGGCTCAATATTTTGCGCTGCTTTGACATCTGTCAGATGGGGAGGGTCTGGGCCGGCCTTGCTGTAGGTTCCCCTCCCACTCTGCTCCTGCACTGAGGGTGCCCCAGCCAGACGACCCTCCTCGAAGGACCAGGCACAGTTCCTGCTGACCCCCAAGGAGCGGGTTTCAGTTCCTGCCGGTCCACGAAATCATTCAAATAAGGCAACCACATCTTCCCACTGGAACCAGGAGACACCCTATCCTCATGAGTCTACAGAGCCTGTCTCCCACAGCCCCTGGCTGTTCACTCAGTTCCCAGGTGCAACCCCCATGCAGCCCTGCACACCGTGCATATCCTCCTGCACCAGGCTCTGAGCTCCTGTGAACTGCAGGCAGGCTCACCTGTGCAGGGTCAGGTGTCTGTGTTTGACCCTCCCCATAACCCTAGAGCAAGAATTCCTCCCTCATTAATAGGGTGAATAGGAAGCAGTTAAAACATCTGCCTAAAAACAAATTAAAAAGAAGAAACAGAAACCTTAGATCAACTGAGTCAGAATCTCTGAGGAGGAGGGGACTGGGGATCAATATTTCGTAAATACTCCCCCCAGTGATTCTAATGTGCAAACCTGAACTTGAGAACTTACTGTCTTAAAGGCAGGGGCAGCCCTCCCTCTTGACCTTTGCCCTCTTGGACTGTGCAAACAAGGACAAACCTCAAAAATGGTGGAGCAAGAAGTAAGAAGAATTGGACTTCCCTGGTAGCGCAGTGGTTGAGAGTCCGCCTGCCGATGCAGGGGACACGGGTTCGTGCCCCGGTCCAGGAGGATCTCACATGCCGCGGAGCGGCTGGGCCCGTGAGCCATGGCCGCTGAGCCTGCGCGTCCGGAGCCTGTGCTCCGCAACGGGAGAGGCCAAAACAGTGAGAGGCCCGCGTACCGCAAAAAAAAAAAAAAAAAAAAAAAAAAGAAGTAAGAAGAATTGTGGGTGCCTGAAATCTACCAGCTTAGACTTTTATAGAAGATCAAAAGGCTGTTATTTTCTAGCGTACTATTTCCGGTCTATTTCACAGCAGCCAAACCTATAATTTTTTTTAATTGAAGTATAGTTGATTTACAATGTTGTGCCTAAAACTTATATCTTAACTAAAACACAAACTTTGATCCTAATTCCATCACTGTCACTTATAGGGTTTTATTGATAATAGCAAGAAATTCTTTACACTCTCCCACTGAACTATTTCAGCTTTAAAAGTGGATGCAATTATTATTTCATGCTGTTAAAGGAATGGGGATGGTTGAATCAGCATCTTCTCACTCTGCTGGTTCAGGGCTAACTTGGTTAACCACCTTAGAACCTAATAGCAAGAAATTCTTTATACTCTCCCACTGAACTATTTCCGCTTTAAAAGTGGATGCAATTATTATTTCACTCCAAGGAGCAATAATAGCTTAAGATTCCAGAGCAAATGTCAGATACTATGCTAAGTGGACCAAAATTGAGTAGATTGGTTTGAATTTAACTTGTTTAAACTCCACAACAACACTCTTCACAAATGAGAATGTTTACATTCTTACAAATAAAGAAATTGGATCCTGGAGAGCTTAAGAGAAGTCCCCAGGATTATAATACAGCTGGTAAAAAGTGACGCTGGGACACTAAAACATTTCTGCTTCAGAGTCTGTGCTTTTATCTATTATGCTACACAGAGGATCAATGAAATGAGAATTGACATATGAAAGCACATATTAGCGTGTTTATCTATAGTGGGCATAACCAGGTCTTTTCTCCTTCTCCCCTTCTTCTAATCCTCACTGAACACACACACACACACACACACACACACTTTCTTCCCTTTCTGTCACAAGATTACGCATAGTAAACAGGAGTGTTCCAGAGAATGACAATGAAGTCAAGACTCAAAAGGCAATGAGGGAAAGTTTCTTTCGCCTGGGAAGGAACATTAAATCTCTACCTAATGTGAAAAGGAGATACCCCATCTCCCCCACCCATATTCTTCAGCACCACCTCCAAATGCAAAGGGGAATTTGTATCTACCGACCCAACGCAACATTCAGCGTGCCAAAGTGAAATGAAAGGCCGCTGATCAATCTCACGACCGTAAAATAACATGCGAACTTTTGTTTTGCCAAGTAAAACTTAAAAACAACATTCACAGTAAACGTACTCCGTTCTGGGGAAAAAGAGTTTCAATGGGGATGCCCCAAGGACATAAAAGTGTCACAAATTGAATACATGCTGAAAAGAGATGTCCCTCCCTGAACACGTTAAAGGGAAAGACTGTCACACGCTAGGCACGTCGACAGGGAAGATGTCCGGGTGGGGTAGAGAGGGGTGCACTGCTGGAGCATATGGTAATAAAAGACGAAACACTAGAATACAAAGGAGTATGACTGACCCACATGTCATAAAAGATGACACACTTAAGATGCTGTGAGGGAAGAGATGACTTATCAGAGAAGTTAGTAGGTAAAATATGGAATGTTTTACTATTACCAAGACAGATGTTGCCTTGTCAATAGCTCTTCTGAGTCAGCTTACCAGGCTTCTTTTTTCCTTTCATGTTGGTGGGTGGGGCAAAAGAATTATAAGGAAGCCTCCTGAGATCTTCCAGTCTCCCCAGTATTCCCCTTGTTTTTACTGAATGCATTTAATAATTCAACAGAATGTGTTTTCCAAATCTGTTAAGAATAGCAGAATAGGGGCTTCCCTGGTGGCGCAGTGGTTGGGAGTCCACCTGCCGATGCAGGGGACACAAGTTCGTGCCCCAGTCTGGGAGGATCCCACATGCCGCGGAGCAGCTGGGCCCGTGAGCCATGGCCGCTGAGCCTGCGCGTCCGGAGCCTGTGCTCCGCAATGGGAGACGCCACAACGGTGAAAGGCCCGCGTACCGAAAAAAAAAAAAAAAAAAAAAGAATAGCAGGATAATTTTTACTCCAAGGAGCAATAAACAAAGCCAGAAATATGAAAGTCTCCAAGTAAGTTTAGGAATATACAAACAAAATAATTTCCCAATAAATGGTATTAGAAACCTCCTACCATCCTGGCTTTAAGATATTGTTGAGCTGTTTACTTCTTCACCCATGCTATGCATCTAATGTTCACTGCAGGTAAAATTCATCCTTAGAACTCTGTTCTCAGAAGGTTTTTTGGGCTCAGATCTACTGTGAAGGGAGAACGAGAAAATCAGTGAAATACCACACTGACTATGGTTCCAGGGTACCTTCAAACCCTCAAAATTCCAAACCCAAATTATTTTTTAAATTATTTTATTAATCTGCAAAAATATCAGATGTCTGTCTGGTAAAATTGTTCGAAGGAAATTTTAAATAAACTCAACTTCCTAAGCTGGAGAGGAACTGCCACTGATCTTCTAAGCTTTTTAAAGTCCTACCTGTGTCCTAAATGTGCTAAGAAGCCACTGCTTGAAAAGTTGTATCCACAAAAAACAGTACAGATTTTGAAAGTGTTGTTTTGGGAGATGCTGTTCAAAACTGAAGTCAGGGGAGGGTTTTCATCCTGTCTGTGCCTCTTAGTGGCTCTGTGACTGCAGATAAGCTATCTAACATTTTGGTATCTCAGTTTCATCTTCCGTAATATTACAATGATAATAGTCTATATATCACAGACTTTCCTAAGAATTAACTTTTATAGAGTACTTAGGATAACAACTGAAACACACATATTTGATGTTACTCTATTATTATCATATGATCTATTATAAATATGCCCTCAGCCTATTACCTGGATATAGATTAAATCTGAATAGATAGGACATTTTTTCTTTCAATAATTTCAAAATATCAACATACTGTTTTCCCTATCGAAAAAGCAAGGATTAAACAACAATGAAAATACTTAATGCTGTTAAAGGAATGGGGATGGTTGAATCAGCATCTTCTCACTCTGCTGGTTCAGGGCTAACTTGGTTAACCACCTTACAGCCTAATCAATTATTCTGCCATATTTTCTTGAAGAATAGAAGAAAATATACCAAAAAAGAAAACAGTGGTTAAAGTTTTGTAGCATGCACTATGTAAGCATTATTTTTGCTCATACAAGATTGGCTAGAATATGACCCTAAAGCCAATCTGCAATTTCCTACAGCACAACTTAGAAGTTTATAGAATATCTTAAGAGACATAGATAAAATGCTGAGGATTTAGAGGTGGAAACGTTGCTACCAATTGAGAGTAACTTCATCAAGTTTCAGGCGACCCTGGCATTTGTGCAAGCTGGAATTTAGACTATCAGAGAATGAATGTAGGAAAACCTTTGGTATTATGAGAAAAGCATCAGATACAGGACAGGACTGGGCATAGTTAGGAAACAGCAAGCCACCTAGTTTGTCTGCAAACTGATACATATGGACAGTCTTTGTGATGTCCCAGGTCATAACTGGAAAACCAAAGGCATGGAGTCATGTTATATTGGGGCAGTTGTTTAAAAACAAAACAAAAAATCAGGCAAAATGGTGTTTAACTCATTCTTTTAAGTAAGGCTTTAAAATCATGAGATTTCAAATAAAAATCCCAATTTCTAGAACATTTGGGATTGACATATACACACTACTATATATAAAATAGATTACTAATAAGGACCTACTGTATAGTACAAGGAACTCTACTCGGTACTCTTTAATGACCTATATGGGAAAAGAATCTAAAAAGGAGTGGATATATGTATATGGATAACTGATTCACTTTGCTGTACAGCAGAAACTAACACAACATTGTAAATCAACTATACCCCAAAACATTTCTTTTTTAATAATAAAATAAAATCACAAGATGTCAAATAAAAAATCCCAGTTTCTAGAACATCTAGCCTGAATCCTGGCCAGAAGTGGCTGTGTCCCCTTTGACAGTGGATGTGCTTCCCCCAGGCATCACCAGGCGCGTGGCGCCTTCACGCTGTGCCCACCTCTAATTGCTCCTCTTCTCTCCACCTTTCCGAGGGACTGGAGTCTGCTGTCCACAAGACGACGTTAGAAGCCTGATGAATGGAGTGAGTGAGACTGTATTTCAAGACTCTACTGTCTGTGTAAGTTAAAAAAAAGGGGGGGGGGGGGAATGTGTTCGTTCAGTAATTTATACCAGGCTAGGCCACATCCAAGAGGAATGGGAGGGCTTCACCACCGTGAGTGTTGTGTGTAGGG
The DNA here is from genome assembly GCF_951394435.1 of Stenella coeruleoalba. Classification (NCBI taxonomy): domain Eukaryota; kingdom Metazoa; phylum Chordata; class Mammalia; order Artiodactyla; family Delphinidae; genus Stenella; species Stenella coeruleoalba. The sequence continues at coordinate 137,559,967 of NC_137169.1, forward strand.
ACGGGAGTGGCTGCTGATTTAAAGAACTTTTTTTTCAGTTTTCCCCCTTAAATCAAAACCAGCTTGAATGTTTTATTTCTTTCCTCTCCATGCAAATACATTTTTCCCTTCCCTTCTTCCAAACAACATAAAAAACATGGACACCTGTTCTGAAGAGTAGAAAGCTCTTTTAAATGTTTAATTAGGGCTTCCCTGGAGGCACAGTGGTTGGGAGTCTGCCTGCCGATGCAGGGAACACGGGTTCGTGCCCCGGTCCGGGAAGATCCCACATGCCGCAGAGCGGCTGGGCCCGTGAGCCATGGCCGCTGAGCCTGCGCGTCCGGAGCCTGTGCTCCGCAACAGGAGAGGCCACAACAGTAAGAGGCCTGCGTACCGCAAAAAAAAAGTTTAATTAATATTCATTCCATTAGCTTAGTCCTTTTCCTAGCCATGATGCTAATACTTTCTGGCATGTATCAGATTAGTATGTTTCTTAATGCTCTTTAATGTCATTAATTTCTTTATGATCTTGGGCTCTTTTAAAAAATTTTTTTTTCCATTTTCATTTTTAACAGAGATGCTCTCAGAGCCTCTCAAAGGAGCTGATCTAGGAGAGCTTTCCCCCTGAGATTTTAGTTTATTTAAAGAATGTAGGGTTTTTTCTAGGTAAAATGATTTCTACGTAAAAAGGATTGTGAAACATAGGAGATGCTAGATGCCTCCCCTTGAGAACAGGAGTCTCTGTTCCATAATGATAATAGGAACATTTACTGAATGCTTCTTATAAGCCAGACCCCTTTCCCTTTGTACTAAATGTGTATTAACACATTTCCTCTTAACAGTGATTTAAGCTTCAGAATTTAAGAGCTGACTCCACACTGCACAGATGAGGAATTAAGGTGTAGAACATGAAGTAAACTTCTCAACACACACAGCCAGCTGGGAGCCGAGACAGGCTTCACAGGCAGGCAGGCAGGCTGGCTCCAGACCCCGACTTGGACCCACCAGGCCATATGCCTACCTGTCTCAGCCCAAGTGACACACACAACACAGTACACAGGACATGGTCCAAGGACACTCACTGGCTCTGCTTCCATTTCATCATCAAGGGCTCGACTAAGTATAAGGGTCACACAGGAAAAACAGAACCTGTGAATGTGTAGTGATCATTTCAGGTGGTAGAAAACATGATAAAACATGGGACATTAAGTCCTTATTTATGGCTTTCATTTGCAAATTCTGTCTTTTTTTTTTTTTTTTTTACACTCACATGCACCCAGTGTAGATGTAAAATATAAGAGATTCTTATATCATGATTCTGGTTTGATCAACTATACATCGTTTTTTAAAATTTGAAACTATAGAAAAGTACAGAAAATACTACAAGAAATGTCCAGATTTCCATCACCCCAGGTTGACTACTGGTAACATGTTTTCTTTATCTGTCTTTCAAGGTGAAATCAATGAAACAATGAAGATAAAGTTGCAGTGCCCTCTAGGGAACACAACTCTTTTTCCCCAGCATGATCTCGTTTCCTTTGATTTAAGATGCTGGTTCACTGCCAAGAGTGAATCCTTTTTCAGCCAAAGATAAATCTTCCCTCAGAACTCACCTCCCTCCCCAAGAAACATGTAGGAAGAGTATCTCTGAAACTGTTTGCAACTGCCTTGCTTAGGTCAGCTAAAAACCTGAATCGTCTTTAAATATACTGATTTATAACGGTTCCAATTTCTCCTGTTATCCATTAGGATAACTTAATAATAATCTATTTTCAACCTCACAAATACTCCATCTGAAATATTATTTATAAACCAGTATCTCTGGAGCCACACTGCTGAAGAACTTGACATTTTTCCTTGTTTTTCTCATAAAATGTTTTCTAGATTTCAAAATAGGTTCCAGAGAACTTCTCTACAGAAAAGCACAAGAACCAGTAAGTGTTCTTTAAGCCGCGCATCAGTCAACAAAATCCTTTACTCCTGTCAGCTGAAATTGGCACATCTGTGAAGAGCCAAGTTTCATCTTTTCATCCCCTGTAGTATGTTCTGCTTTGAGGAAAAGGTGTGTAAAGCACATAACCTTCATGCTTCCAGCCCCTCCTCCATTTTCTGTTTCTAAAAGAATGTACCAAATACCCTGTTCCCTCCATATTCCCCTGCTATTAGCTTCTAAAGCTTTCCTCCTGACTATACGAGTGTCTAGCTGCTGCTTCACTTGCGAGAATAGCATATTTTCTCCTCGTTGGTGTGTAGGGAATAGTAGCGGTGCAGACTTAATAGCATAAACGAGATCCCTGGATCCAGGAGGATTTCTACATAGTTGGGCTGCCTGGTTGTGGAGAGACAAACATCAGTGTATCTAAAACTGGAAAACATCAATATTTGCCCTTTTTTTGCAGTACACGGGCAAAAAATCACAGGCTCCGGATGCGCAGGCTCAGCGGCCATGGCTCACGGGCCCAGCCGCTCCGCAGCATGTGGGATCTTCCCGGACCGGGGCACGAACCCGTGTCCCCTGCATCGGCAGGCAGACTCTCAACCACTGCGCCACCAGGGAAGCCCTTGCCTTTATTTTTTAAATAAAACCTATATTTCAATTAGTCACATCATTATTCAGCCTGTGTAAAGATCATCACTACTTATAATAATCACATATCCACATATACAAACAAACAGTACAATTTGGAGCTATACGTGAAAATAAAGACTGTGATAACTCCCGCTGTGTATAGTAAAATGTGTCAAACACTTCCACATGTATGACATTATACAAACATACACACACACATTAAGAGGTAGAATTATAAAAACAATCAATATTCCTATGTAGTCTGTTACACAAGAATATGACTAATGCATTTGAGAAAATGAAATGAGATTAAAGTTAAAAATATCTATAGATAGGAAACACAGATCTATTCCGAATGTGCTACAATGCAGCCCATTACAGACCAGCACCTGCTTCTGTGATCACCTCCTGCTCACCAAACTGCATTATCTGGTAAAGGAGGCTTTTGTCATTGATCCTTATAATCCCTAGATTGTCTTCCAGGAGACAGTTCTGTCCAAAGGCCTGGTTCCAGCACATTTTGACATAAGCAGCACCAAGGCAAGTTTTTGTACAGGGTCCCCAAGGTCAGACAACGTCATCTCTGACCTACTAAATCAGCTCTCTGAAAGTTTCTGTGTCACTCTTTCTAATATCCAAAAGGGCAGTAGCTTCCAGGGCCACCCATGACCCATGGGTCTCATTCAACACCTTCTAGGGGAAGAGCAGTTTGTACCACTGATGCCCAATTTGCTCCCAAATTCCCCAGCGCTCTAGAATAGTCAGGGACTACACACTACTGAGATGCCCTGTGTCACAACCAGTACACCGCTCCCCAATGTCACCCCCCTCGTGCTTCTGCCTTCCATCCTCCTCCACATTGGTTGTAACTCACACCCCCGCCACGTCTGCCACGGCGACTGCTGACACCATGGCCCTCTGATCTTACCAGGGGTTTGAAAGTCTCTGCTACCCTCATCATGATGCCCAGGGTGAATTACAGCCTGGTTGGAAAGCAAAGGCCTTGCTTGAGACACTGATTTGCAGGAGAATATTAAAAAGATGACAGGAGTTACTGCTGCTCCCTGGTCACCACCACATAACCTCGGGTTTACAAGTCCCCACGTTGGGGAACGTGACACTCTTGGAGAGATTCCGTGTCCACATCCAGGGTGGATCCATTCAGATAAAGACTCTTGGATACACCCGAGCGTCTCCAGGAGTGTCCATTAACTAGGTGCCAGGATTCCTCAAGGGACCACCTCTCCTCTAAGGCTAAGAATCTAGCCTTAAAGTCTCCGGTCACTTTCACAGACGCCTAAAGGCCAATATACATCCAGCAGTGCTGTCTAGTTAGGACTACCCCTGTCCCTGAGATGGAAAAACGCTTTCACCCCATAGGGCTCCTAAAATACTCACTCAAATCCAGGGGCCTGGGCTACTCACATTCATCCCATTCTTAGAGGCTCTATCTTATATCAGTGGCGAGTCAAACCATATTTTTCACTCACTTATGTTTCCTAATGGGTAAACTCCAAAGGCCCTTACCTGTCTCTCTGCCCATGAGCCTTTTTCTAATTCATTTCCATTTTTCTGATACTGAAAAGGCTGCACTAAGTTTAGTGGTCCACGCGAAATATCTCTGGAGCCCTATGAAAGGAACGTCACTATATGCAACCGTACAATATTGTTGCCAGGGTTTTTGTCTATTATTCAGGACATACACACTTAATTTTATGCACCCCTTGGTGTTTTCTGCATCCGGAAATAGACTTTCCCCCATAAAATACTATATTCTGTTTTTCCCTTTATTTTACTATGTCTGCTGTTTTGTCCCATCTTGTGCTCTTCTCTAGTCTTACCATTAAGTCTACTCTTTTCAAATCTCATTGTATAAAAAAGGTAACATTAAATAATATAAAATGTCATCTGTGTGAAAAAATAAAACAGACCAATTTAGGTAATGGCCCACTTAAAATAATAGCACATAATCTGTGAGAAACCCCTACATCATATTTTGATTCCTAATTTATACATTGACTCTGACATTTAAAATAAAAAATTCATATGCCGTGATGCCTTGTCAAATATTCTGCCAACCAAGCCAAATAATGTTCGCACTAAGTGACATGTCTCCGATACATAATCAGACCTACCACTGAGGGCAAGGAGAGGAAAAGGGGAGTATGAAAAAGGGAGATGTGAATAAAGAAGGATAGGGATTTTTTAAAGTGTGCATTAGGGCATATACTGTTTCCTGAGCTTCTTTTTCCAAGAATTTGTCAGCCAGTTTCAGGAAATCAGTTGCTGTCTCAGTTTTACACGTGAGTTTCCAAAGCATCAGAGTTTTCCAGCACTAAAGGAGTGTCTAATACCATGCCATGCCCGACTGGTCTGTCCCTAAAGGGCCTGAAAGGACCCAGGTTATCTCAGAATATATAACCAAAATCAGTTTCAGAAGCAGCAAAATGTAAAATAAAAGAGTAGAAAGATATAGAAACAAATCAAAACCCAGCAGAAAATAACACTTTGGTCCCACCTACCTGTGATGTAAAATCCTGATCTAGTTCATACTGCACTGACAGCACAGTTCACATTCAGAACCTTGCTGGTGTTTGTCTAGGTTTTCTTAAGGTCTTGAAATTTACTAAAATAGGTTTTAATATTTATCTATGTGGAAAGTTGTTCATTAGCTGCCGGAGGAAAGGAAAAGTTTACATAAAGGATCTGCACCTACAATGAAGACAGAAGAGATTAAGATGAGTCCTGAGAGAGAAAAGAATGACTTCTGTGGAGGAGGTAAATATATGTGCACACTTCCCCTTAGGGTTCTGGGGATGTTCCCAGTGGGTAACACAAATGCCTGCAGCAGGTGTTCCCTCTCTGTAGTTTGTTGTCAATGTCAAAGAATGAAGTTATTTTATTTTTTCCAGCTAGGACATAATCCCAACACCTTTGTTTGCCTTACATGTCACCTAAAACTAACCACAAATGAAATGGCTTCTTTCTTTTTCTTTTTCTTTTTTTTACATGTCAGTAAATCAAAACAATTACGCTAACAGGTTAACTGAGCCTCTAAAGTGTCTGCCAGCCAGAGATGGGCTAGTGTGCCCTTTCTTCACTGACTCTGTGGACGAAGATTGTCACCTGCCATATCAGTAAACAGGGTGTTGCAGCCATCAGCCACTGTAGCCACCTATGACTGTGCACGTTGAGGGGATGCAGGATGGGGAAAAGCAGGCTACTGCTTTTAGTTAAGATGCTTATCAAAGGAATGATTTTAATGAGCCCAGACTCTTGCATCTTCCCATACACAGATAAGCGCTACATTCGTGAACTTGAGATGTCTGTTTTTCTTTAATTAACAGTCATTTTTGTTGTGCTGACTACCTGTCTTTTTGTGTTTTTTTCCTTCAAAAACTCCTATATTTCCTGGCTCCTCCCTTACCTCTTGGAAACCGCCCCTCAGAGCCATCTGAGAGGTTGCTTCCCAGGATTAAGTCCTCAGTATATCCACCAAATAAAACATAATTCTCCGCTTTTAGGTTGTGCGTTGTTTCCTTTCAGTCGACACCTCTTACGGTCTGCATCCAAATCCTCTGCTCTGTTAGCATCTGCAGCTTTTGTTTTTTATGTAAGTTGTACTGAAGAAAGACTCCAAATGTGAATGATCACAATTCCAATTTCACCAGTCAGGACTTCTGCTAAGAAGGGTTCGGTGCCTGACGTCACGCCTAAAACGCTGGGCCCGCCTTCAAAGGCTCCTTCTCTTGATGAAGAGAGGGACAGAGACAGACGGGGAGAGTCAGGGAGGGAGAGAAAGAAGATGGAGATAGAAGATACAAAGATAGTACAGGCGCTGACAGTGCCGGTTTTAGAAAGCGATCTAATGGACAGTACAGTGAATACCGGCAACGATATTGTACTATCATCATTAAACTTGCTAAGAGACTAGATCTTAATTATTCTGACCACACAAAAAAAATTGTAATTATGTGACACAATAGAAGTACTATGGCTACGATGGCAATCACATTACAGTATAAATGTATCAAACCAACATGTCGTACCTCTTAAATATAAACAATGTTATGTACCTCTTAAATATAAACATATTTGAGTTAAAAAAAAGAAAAGGGGTCCCCAAACCTTACCCCACTGTTTCTCTCCGACTCACCAGGCTGGGATCCAGGACAGCCACACTTGTTGCTCTAACCGAGACATTCTGTTTATACGTACATTCTTTTCTATTTTAGGATATCTAGGGAATCTCAGTTTCTCTAGTAGTAGCTCACATTCATTCCTCCAGTTACCTCTGCTGTCTACAGAACACAGTGCAACCCCCAGGAATCCCTTCACTACCTACCTTCTTCACCGCACTCCAGCCTCAAGGCCATCATACTTGGCTGCGCTGAACCACCTCTGTTCCTCTGTGTGCACCAAGACCGTTGCCCAGCTGTCCCTTTACTTAGGCATCACAGTGAGGAGGTCCTTCCCCCTTACCTGGAAGCTCCCTCTGCCTGTCATGTCCTTATAAAGTGCTTATGCAGTAGTTTCAAATGCCAATCAACTTTCACTTCTTTGAATGATTTTCCAATCTCCTCCTCTGAAAAGATAACATTTACTTTTTCCTCTCCTACAGCATGTAATCTATGTGGTTTCACTTTGTGTTTTATGTTTCAGTGGGTTTTTCACTCACAAAAGAAGATGGATTTTGAGGCCGAGGGTGGAGAGGTCTGGCTTATAGTAAGTAATGGCTGGCTGCTGGATGAACACATAGAAGAATTCTTCTTTTACCCATTTTTTAAATTGAAGTGTAGTTAACTTACAATGTTACATTAGTTTCAGGTGTACAGCAAAGTGAAGAAGAATCATTTTTTAATCTCACTTCATTACTCAGAGTTAAAGGAATTCCTACATTGTGGCTATTAAAAATACACTGAATCCCTATTCTAGTCACAACTGCAGGCTGGTCACAGGACAAATTGTAAAGAAGGTAAGCTTTATAGGTTTTATTCCCTTTGAATTAAAATCTCTTCAGCTCTTTTCTATCAAAGTCAATTTTGTGTTCCCCCGGCTGCCTAGAATTCTCTAAATTTGTCCAGCTTCCAACCCAGCCATCCCAGGAAAAAAGTCTCACTTTCTAGACTCAGCTCTTCCCTGAAACTCAGAAAACCCAATGACCTTAGACTTCACACACAGGAGACAGGGTGCACAAACACTGTTTCCTGGGCTACGGAGGACAGTTGGTGACTGGGCTACCAGGACAGGGGGCGCTGGCTCCAGTGATCCGGCCAAAGTACTTAGGGGTCCTTTATAATGAGAAGAAAACCACCACCCCTCTCCTGTCTCTTCCCAGAGGCCACAGAGCAAAGCAAAAACAGGCCAACCTTCCCTCTATTTACAACAACACGATGCCTTTTATGTTAATTATTTTGTTCACTTAAAAGACTCTAGAGTTGTGTTTTGTTTTGATTATATTTGAACAAAAATTCTCCAGTTGCATGAATCCACAAACTGATGTCCTGGACACTGCAACTTCCTAGCAATGAACACATATAGGAAGAGACGTTCTTCCCTCCAAAATTCACAGGTTAGAGACCCATTATTTCCTTTTGAGCAAAAGCTCAATTTAATCAGAGGTGCAAATAGAGTACCTGCTGACTCTTCTCCACACCTGTATCCTGCAGAGAGTAAGCAGTGACTCCTTCAAATATTCCTTCAAATTTTTGGTAGATGAGTGAAGATCAAAGTAGATCTAATTTAGAAAATCCCTGCGTGGCATGGAAGTTATGCTTCAGCAAAGGGTAAAAGTAGAGAGTGTGAGGTTTGCCAAAAAACAAATGTAATTCTTTTTACTTTTCTAAATGGAAAGTGGTGAATACAGACTCTGTAAATTTGTTAAGACATGAGTAATGGGATCAGAAAAGAACTAAATTCCAGGTGCAAGTTTAACAGTTCCAAGCTGTGAGACCTTGAAGCTGTTTCTCCAGTCATAATATAGAGATAACAGAAGTGCATTCTGAATTGGCCTCTGGAACAGAAAGCAGAAAAATCAATGACACCATCACTCCCACCCTAATAGTTAGAATCAGCTGGATACACTAAAATGCTATAGTTTTTAGAAACATTCAAGAGCTGAGGATACAAAGAAACCTAAGTGAACTGAAGTCAAGAAAGTGATGAGCCTTTCTGAGGAGAAGAGAGACCTGTGTGCTTTCATCCCACACACAGTGGCTAAAAGACACCACCTTACACAGTCACATTTCTAACAACGTTTCATCGCTACACCTGGGCTTCCCGGTCAGGTTACATTCCCAAGGCTCCCCAATCACAGAGAAAGTCTTCAACCCCCTGCCAACCCTTTCCTGCAGGCTTTCACAAAGTGTAGGAGTGAGTGTGCTAAAGGCTGAGAGGGGGCATGAGAGCTGAAAGAGACCCCCCCAAACTCAGGACCAGGACGACTGTCAAGTGCAGGACAAAAACTGGCAGTGATAATACGAAGAAATGAAGTCATCATTGAATGACCCTCGTGAACATAGACGTAAAACCTTTCAGAAAAGGAGCAAAGTGAAGTAAGTCAGAAAGAGAAGGACAAATATTGTATGATGTCGCTTACGTGTGGAATCTAAAAAAAATGGTACAAGTGAACTTATTTACAAAATAGAAATAGAGTTACAGACGTAGGAAACAATCTTATGGTTACCGGGGGGTGGGGGGAAAGGGGGGAGGGATAAGTTGGGAGATTGGGATTGACATATATTCATTACGGTATATAAAATAGATAACTAATAAGGACCTACTGCATAGCACAGGGAACTCTACTCAATACTCTCTAATGACCTATATGGAAGAAGAATCTAAACAAGAGTGGATATATGTATACACATAATTGATTCACTTTGCTGTACAGCAGAAGCTAACACCACATTGTAAAGCAACTATACTCCAATTAAAAAAAAAGAAAATTAGCTAATTAAGTACAGCAATTTGTAAAAAGGATAGACTCCAGATGGAATGTATCTCAGGAGTGCAAAAGTTGTTTCATCACATGAAAAGGGTCCAAGTACATCACGTATGTTAATATGTATCATGACATTAACATAATATGCTATGATGTTAACAGAATAAAGGAGATAAACCATATAAATATCTCAAGGTATGCATAAAAAAGTATTAATAGTATCCATTCAAGATTTTTAAAAACCTCTCAGAAAAATAAGAATAGAAGGGAACTTCACTCTGTTAAAGGACATCTATGAAAATCTATAGGTAACATTATAATTAGCAGTCTATATAGATATACTGAGCAGTCAATATACAAGACTTATTATCAACATGCAACATAATTGTATTTCAATATGCTAGTAACCAATAATTAGAAAATAAAATCTAATAATATATATAATTTACAAGAACATTTTTAAAACTGAAAACTAGGAAATACTGAGAAAAACTGAATAAGATAAACAAATAAATAGACATATGTATTCACTGCTCATGTACTGAAGACCACTATGCCGTTAAGATGCCCATTCTTTTCCAAAGTTCTCTAAAGATTTAACACGATCAAAATGTCAGCACACTTTTTTAGAAAATGACAAGTTGATTCTAAGATTTATATGGAAATTCAAGGTATCTAGATCTCGTTGTGCAAAAGAAGAGCAGAGTTGGAGAACTTTATCACCTGAGTTCAAGAGCTGCTATGATACTACAGTAATCAAGACAGTCTGGGATTGTCCTAAGGATGGACAAATAGAAATCAATGGAACAAAATACACAGCTCATAAAGAGATCTTCACATTTAACCTCAGTTGGTATTTCAGAAAGGCAGAAAAACAATTCAATAGGGCAAGGAATATCTTCTTAACAAATGCACTGAAATAAATATCCTAATACTAAAAAAAAAATGAAACCTGACCGTCCCTTATTCAACACACAAAAAGCAATTTAACACAGACAATGAACCTAAATAAAAAATCCATAAACCTTCCAAAAAACACTTTGGACAGTATCTTCACAACCTTGGAGTTGACAAAGAGTACTTTAAACAAGACTGTAGAAGCACTAACCATAGAAGAAAAAAATGATAAACTGGACTTTATCAAAATGTTAAATTTCTGTCCATGAAAAGATACCACTGAAAAAATAAGCAGGCAAGCCACAGTTTAGGAAAAAACATTTACGACACAAAGCTGACAAAGGATACAAACATAAAACACCTAAAGAATTTTTTGGAATCAACAATATTTTTTTAAAAAGTGGAAAAAAAACAGGCGAAATTCTTAAACACTCAACTTTGCAAAAGAAGATAAATGGCCACTAGATCCTGAAAAGATGTTCAACATCATTAATCATCACAGAAATGAAAAGTAAAACCTCAAGAAGGTACCACATCACACCCTACAGAATGGCTAAAATCAAATCACATTATCAACTTTGGAGCAACCAGAACACTCACATATTGTTCCTGGTAGAAATGGAAAATGGAAAAACATCATCTTCTTATAAAGTTGAACATACACCTCCCCTATGATTCAGAAATTCCAATCCTGGTTACTTACTGAAAAGACATGAAAACATATATCCACGGAAATATTTGTACAAGAATGTTCAAAAGAGCTTTATTCATACTAGCCGGAAATGGAAACAACCCAAATATTTATCAACAGGAGACTGGATAATGTATGGTATAGTAATACAATACTCTTCATCAATTAAAAGGAACAAACCACAGACACATAGTACAACATAGAAAAATGTCCAAAAAAATATTATGTTGAGTGAAAGAAGCCTGACGCAAAAGAGCACACAACACGTGGTTATAATTATACTAAGTCTGAGAACATCTAAGGTAATAGAAATTAGCTAAGGGATTAGAAAATAGCTCCTCTGACGTTGAGAGGGGTGCAAATTGACTGCAAAGGGCAACTTTCTGGAATAATGGACATATTTTACATATTGTTTGAGGTGATGGTTGCATGGATATATGCAATAGTCAAAACGCAACAAACCAAATACCTAAGGTTATTATATTACAGATAATACCTGAAGTTAAAAAGTAATATAGGTATAATATATAAAGGAAAATGGTACATATTTCATTGATCGTTATATAAAGTTCTTAACACAGTTCTAGATACATAATAGAGTTTAGCACAGTGGCTGGCAAACCTGACAACCAAAACATTTTATTATGATGTTATCTTAGAAATGGTGCCTTACTCCAAGAAGTGGGCTCATATGTGTAATGAAAACAAACAGAACACTGAATGGAAGGACAGAGGTCAGAGATCCAATCACCATCCACATTCTCTTGCACAAGTTATTTGGTCTCTTGTATAATGAGATCATCACCCCTGTCTTGCACACAACCTCTTGTGAAGAGGAAAAGACAGTTCAAAGTGAACGTGTTATGAAAAACTTTAAGGTTCTAGAACAATGTCTGGAATCATTATGATGAGCGACCACCAAATGCAGTGTCACGGAAGCCACTGTGATTCTGTTTCCTTCCAGACTGCACCAGTCATGAGGGCCCTGAAGGAGTGGGAGTTAAAGCGTTGCCCTTCAAAGAGAAAACCAAGCTTGCAATCCAACCTAACATGCTTTACCTGGGAAGGAACACCGTTAATTTGCTCCCGGAATCAGTGAAAGGAAAGCTGTGGAGAGAAACATAAGCTCCCAGCCAGCCTCTTGGATGAACGAGGAAATTCAATCTCAACCAGAGACAAAAGCTGGAGGAATAAACAGGCCCATCAGGATTCCTGATTGTTCAGATGCAGCCCTCCACGGAGGACAGCTGAGGAAATTACATTTTTTGGTGAACTTGCCTTTTTTTTTTTAATCACATTCCTCACCCAAAGTGAGTACTAAAACCCTGCCATGTTTAGCTTTTATAATGTGGGGCATTTGTGATTTGCATAGATACGTAGTACAAATTAAATCCCCTTGCTTTATTTTCTTTAATAAATCACAAAAAGTAAACCTTGGCATATTTTCCATTTTAAATTTATCCAAATTTACCTGAAGATTTTATTCAACTATCATTTGATTTAATACTATTCTGAAATATATACAACTGGGATAACTTTTAGAAAGAGTGATGCTAAGAAAAAGTGTCGGACACCTCACAAAACTCTTTTCTCTGACATAGCTTTCCACACAGAATGATCTGGGGAAAAAACAAAAACCACAACTATAACAACAAAAACCCAGCTCTGTAAAAATTTCTGTGGGAAAGTAAACTAGGGAAATGCACTTCTCAATCTCCCTGTTCATAAGCAAAGGGGTAACACAAATATGAGATGTCGGGACAGGTCCTGTAACAAAGGGCTTCGGCTAATTTGAACTTGGAAGCTATTTTAAAATAAAATACTAATATCACACTTGGGGAAATGCCACATTATCATTTCACATGAACCCGAATCTGTGATACTTTGTGCAACTCTGAATAATGATCCTGAGGCTTCAATTTAAAGAGGAAACTTGGAAGTTGGGCTCAAAGTCCCATCACAAATTTCACTACTCATTTTGCAAAAACAACTAATTCATCTTTTGATTCTAACTTCCCTGGAGTTTATTTCCCAGGGCAGAAAGAAAAAGGACAGAGCAAGAGAAGATACAGAGGGGAAAACAGTGATAGCTCTGATCTGAGACTTAAAGGTATCCTGGCTTTGGTGACTTAGATCATCAACAATGAAGAAGGTTATGTTTAGAGACAGAAAGCGCTTCCTGCATTTGGACACTCATTAGCCTTTGAGAAAGGAAATATGGGTTTTCTCTGAGCTTCGAGTGACCTTAAGCAAGAAGTTTTACCTTTTTTATCCTAGACCCTCATGTGCAAAAGACAGTTGATAATATCTGCCCTAGCAATCTAGGTCTGCACTGGGGATAATATTCAAGGGAAAGGATGTATTTAAATGTTTTGAAAACTGCAAAACGCTGTCAAATGTGAAATCTGGTTAAGGTACAAATTTCAAAGGCAGAGGAGCTGGGCACCTTGTAGAGAGGGTCAGAGACCAGGAATGGCTGGCAATTTTCCCAGTAAGGACATAGTTGCTGCTCAACATCTAGCACAGGCTTTCTCATAACCCTTTGGGATAGTGGTGGAGATGTTTGGTTTGGAGGCTGCCAAAATGGCCAGCAGCTAAGAAAGTGCACAGTTTTTAATTTTTTCAGGCTTAAATCAATCACAGAAGTTCCCTGACCTTCCAGTATTGCCAAGAAATTTAATAGGGAGAAATGTAAGTAAATCACAAAGAAGCTCAAAGAATATGAATGTCCTAGAGAACGAAAGGTTTTCATTGGTGAACTTTATCATGCATGTGTGTGTTAACGTGAAGACACTCTGATATTTCCAATAAATGCACATTACATTTCTGCATATATGGAACTCAGGTACCTGCTCTCTAGTTATTGAGAATCTTTCAACATAACGAAGATAACCTTTCTGTAATATTTAAATTCAAATGGTTAATAAAACCACCCTAAGTATACTGAAATCTGCAGAAGTTACATTTTTCTTCATCCTCTGTATTCAATTTCCTGTCTTTGTATGAATTCTCTTTGTTCTGTACCTTTTGCTCCAATACTGCCCTGGTTCCTTCACCCCCGACAAAGGACAACCTCCACACAACGTGGCCCTCAACTGACAGCTCATGCGTAATCAAAGAATTAAGCTACTTCAAGGCAGATAAATTTAGATGTTATATGTAGACATTCCAGCTTAAAAATTTCCCTGAAAATGTCCACCTCCTTAGAAACTTCTCATGGGCTCTTTCTCCTCTCTGGGCCACTATGAACCCTTGCTCTTCTTTCTTCTCCAAGCTTCTCCCAGAAATAAACAATTCGTGAATGAAAAATATTTCCTGCCATACCAGTAAACAAAGGATGTTACAGCCATCAAGCCATCACATTGCAGCTCCCCCGATGGTCAGCCCTGAGGGAACTCAGGATGGAAACAGAATGCCAGCCGTCAACCTAAAAGCCACTGTAGCTACCCTTCATCGGGGCACCCTGGGTCGACACAGGAGGGGAAAACACAGGATACTGGCCCCAGATAGCCGAGGTACATATATAAGAAATGACTTTAGTGAGCCCAGACTTTTGCATCTTCCCATACATAGAAAAGTGCTACATTCATTAACTTGAGATGTCTGGTTTTCTATAATAATAATCTTTTGATATTCGGACTACCTGGTTTTTGTAACAAAACTCACAGGAGTATCCCTTACCGCTCTGGATCAGTCCCTCAGAGCAATCTGAGAGGCTGTCTCCTGGCCTTGAAGTCGTCAGAAATTCCACCAAATAAAACATAATTTGGAGGCTGTGCATTGTTTTCAGTTGACACATTTATATTTTAGCATTACGAGAATTACAATCTTTTATAATTGAAAATAAAGACTACGAGAGGACCTTCAAGATGGCGGAGGAGCAGGACATGGAGATCACCTTTCTCCCAAAAAATACATCAAAAATATATCTCATGTGGAACAACTCCTACAGAACACCTACTGACACTGGCAGAAGACCTCAGACTTCGCAGAAGGTAAGAAACTCCCCACGTACCTGGGTAAGGCAAAAGAAAAAAGAAAAAACAGAGGCAAAAGAATAGGGACAGGATCTGTACCACTGGGAGGGAGCTGTGAAGGAGGAAAGGTTTCCACACACTAAGAAGCCCCTTCGCGGGTGGAGACTGTGGGTGGCGCAGGGGGAAAGCTTCGGAGCCGTGGAGGAGAGCACAGCAACAGGGGTGCGGGGGGCAAAGTGGAGAGATTCCCGCACAGAGGATCAGTGCTGACCGGCACTCACCAGCCCGAGGCTTGTCTGCTCACCCGCCGGGGCGGGTGGGGTCTGGGAGCTGAGGCTCGGGCTTCGGTCGGAGCGCAGGGAGAGGACTGCGGTTGGCGGGGTGAACACACCCTCAAGGGGGGTAGTGTGCCACAGCTAGCCGGGAGGGAGACCAGGAAAAATTCTGGACCCGCCCAAGAGGCGAGAGACCATTGTTCTGGGGTACGCGAGGAGAGCAGATTCAGAGCACCGCCTAAACGAGCTCCAGAGATGGGCACGAGCCGCGGCTATAAGCGCGGACCCCAGAGATGGGCATGAGACACTAAGGCTGCTGCCACCACCAAGAAGCCTGTGGGCGAGCACAGGTCACTATCCACACCTCCCCTCCCGGAAGCCTGTGCAGCCCGCCACTGCCAGGGTCCCGGGAGCCAGGGACAACTTCCCCGGGAGAACGCACGGCGTGCCTCAGGCCGGTGCAACGTCACGCCAGCCTCTGCCGCCGCAGGCTCGCCCCGCACTCTGTACCCCTCCCTCCCCCCGGCCTGAGTGAGCCACAGCCCCCGAATCAGCCGCTCCTTTAACCCCCTCCTGTCTGGGCGAAGAACAGACACCTGAGGGCGACCTACACGCAGAGGCGGGGCCAAATCCAAAGCTGAGCCCCTGGGAGCTGTGAGAACAAAGAAGAGAAAGGGAAATCTCTCCCAGCAGCCTCAGAAGCAGCGGATTAAAGCTCCACAATCAACTTAATGTACCTTACATGTGTGGGATACCTGAATAGACAACGAATCATCCCAAAATTGAGGCAGTGGACTTTGGGAGCAACTGTAGACTTGGGCTTTGCTGCATGCAACTGACTAGTTTCTGATTTATATGTTCACCTTAGTATAGTTTTTAACGTGTGTCATCATTGGTGGATCTGTGTATTGGTTTGGTTGCTCTCTTTTTTTTTATTCTTTTATATTTTTATTTTAATAACTTCTTAAATTGTTGATTTTACTAAATTTTTTTATATCATGCTTTTTATTCCCCTTTTCTTCTAAGCCATGTGGCGACTGGGTCTTGGTGCTCCAGCCAGGTGTCAGGCCTGAGCCTCTGAGGTGGGAGAGCTGAGTCCAGGACTTTGGACCACAAGACACCTCCTGGCCCCACGTAATATCAATCGGTGAGAGCTTTCCCAGAGATCTCTGTCTGAATGCTAAGACCTGGCTCCACTCAATGGCCAGCAAGCTCCAGTGCTGGACACCCCCTGCCAAACAACTAGCAAGAAAGGAACACAACCGCACCATCCATTAGCAAAGAGGCTGCCTAAAATAATAATAAATTCACAGACATGCTAAAACACATGACCTTACTCAGTCCTGCCCACCACAAAGACAAGATCTAGCCGCATCCACCAGAACACAGTCACCAGTACCATCCACCAGGAACCCTACACAAGCCACTGAACCAACCTCACCCACTGGGGGCAGAAACCAAAAAAAAAAAACGGGGACTAAGAACCTGCAGCCTGCAAAAAGGAGACCCAAAATACAGAAAGTTACACAAAATAAGAAGACAGAGAAAATCACAGCAGATGAAGGAGCAAGGTAAAAACCCACCAGACCAGGCAACTGAGGAGGAAATAGGCAGTCTACCTCAAAAAGAATTCAGAATAATGATAGTAAAGATGATCCAAAATCTTGGAAGGAGAAATGGAGAAAACACAAGAAATGTTTAACAAGGACCTAGAAGACCTAAAGAGCAAACAAACAATGATGAACAACACTATAAATGAAATTAAAAGTTCTCTAGAAGGAATCAATAGCAGAATAACTGAGGCAGAGGAATGGATAAGTGACCTGGAAGATAAAATAGTGGAAATAACTACCACAGAGCAAAATAACGAAAAAAGAATGAAAAGAATTGAGCACACTCTCAGAGACCTCTGGGACAACATTAAACGCACCAACATTCGAATTATAGGGGTCATAGAAGAAGAGGAAAAGAAAGGGACTGAGAAAATATTTGAAGAGATTACAGTTGAAAACTTCCCTAACATGGGAAAGAAAATAAGCACATACAGGAAGCACAAAGAGTGCCATACAGGGTAAGTCCAAGGAGAAACACGCCAAGACACATATTAATCAAACTATCAAAAACAAAGAAAAAATATTAAAAGCACAAGGGAAAAGCAACAAATAACATACAAGGGAATCCACATAAGGTTAACAGCTGATCTTTCAGCAGAAACTCTGCAAGCCAGAAGGGAGTGGCAGGACATATTTAAAGTGCTGAAAGGTAAAAAACTACAACCAAGATTCCTCTACCCAGCAAGGATCTCATTCAGATTTGATGAAGAAATTAAAACCTTTATGGTCACGTTATCTTTGATAAAGGAGGCAGGAATGTACAGTGGAGAAAGGACAGCCTCTTCAATAAGTGGTGCTGGGAAAACTGGACAGGTACATATAAAAGTATGAGATTAGATCGCTCCCTAACACCATACACAAAAATAAACTCAAAATGGATTAAAGACCTAAATGTAAGGCCAGAAACTATCAAACTCTTAGAGGAAAACATAGGCAGAGCACTCTATGACATAAATCACAGCAAGATCCTTTTTGACCCACCTCCTAGAGAAATGGAAATAAAAACAAAAATAAACAAATGGGAACTTCAAAGCTTTTGCACAGCAAAGGAAACCATAAACAAGACCAAAAGACAACCCTCAGAATGGGAGAAAATATTTGCAAATGAAGCAAAAGACAAAGGATTAATTTCCAAAATTTACAAGCAGCTCATGCAGCTCAATAACAAAAAAACAAACAACCCAATCCAAAAATGGGCAGAAGACCTAAATAGACATTTCTCCAAAGAAGATATACAGACTGTCAACAAACACATGAAAGAATGCTCAACATCATTAATCATTAGAGAAATGCAAATCAAAACTACAATGAGATATCATCTCACACCAGTCAGAATGGCCATCATCAAAAAATCTAGAAACAATAAATGCTGGAGAGGGTGTGGAGAAAAGGGAACACTCTTGCACTGCTGGTGGGAATATGAATTGGTACAGCCACTATGGAGAACAGTATGGAGGTTCCTTAAAAAACTAAAAATAGGACTACCATATGACCCAGCAATCCCACTACTGGGCATATACCCTGAGAAAACCATAATTCAAAAGGAGTCGTACCACAGTGTTCACTGCAGCTCTATTTACAATAGCCAGGACATGGAAGCAGCCTAAGTGTCCATCAACAGATGAATGGATAAGAAGATGTGGCACATATATACAATGGAATATTACTCAGCCATAAAAAGAAACAAAATTGACTTATTTGTAGTGAGGTGGATGGACCTAGAGTCTGTCATACAGAGTGAAGTAAGTCAGAAAGAATAAAACAAATACCATATGCTAACACATATATATGGAATCTAAAAAAAAAAAAAAGGTCATGAAGAACCTAGGGGCAGGACAGGAATAAAGATGCAGACTTACTAGAGAATGGACTTGAGGACACGGGGAAGGGGAAGTAGAAGCTGGGACAACGTGGGAGAATGGCATGTACAGATATACGCTACCAAATGTAAAACCGATAGCTGGTGGGAAGCAGCTGCATAGCACAGGGAGATCAGCCTGGTGCTTTGTGACCACCTAGAGGGGTGGGATTGGGAGGGTAGGAGGGAGATGCAAGAGGGAGGTGATATGGGGATATATGTATGCGTATAGGCAATTCACTTTGTTATATGGCAGCAACTAACAATGCAAAGCAATTATACTCCAACAAAAATGTAAAAAAAATAAAGACTACAGGCAGGAACAAAGTACAATTTAAATATTAACTTGATTTTTCTCAGAAGAGAGATGAAAACAGTGGAACGAAGACTAAGGGAACATACCATTGCCTCTATATTCTGAAGCTTATGAATGAGCTAAGAGTAAATGCAAGGGTAAAATCCTGAAAGAAATGGCCTTTGTTAGGCCATTCTTCTTTCTGCAGTCAAATTAGAGCTCCATATGATTTTTATGTGGATAAGAAAGGATTGAATTTCTTTGTAGAATAAGGTAGGAAAGAAGTTCTACTGCTTGATGGTCAGTAAATGTGTGTTCGTTTTATTACTCGTATATATTGCACATATTCTATGTTGATTCATTAGAAACTCATTTTTTAAAAAGCCAAGGCATTTTTCCCACACTTAAAAGAACCTGAAAGCTAAAAGAGAAGTATTTCAATAAAAACTACCTGGTTCCATTTTTTTGTATTATTATCAATGTCAGTAAGAATACAAAAGGAAAAATGGCTACGGAAGGTGGTTTGCTCAGTGAGTGGGTATCTTTTCTGCTTCTGCAGAAGGAGCAGATCAGGAAAACTTCACGTCTCAGTGGACCCTGGCCTGTCTTAAGGAGTGAAGTAGGACCCAAGTTCTAGTGCAAACTCATAAACTAAGAAACAGTGACCTGGAAAAAGGCATTTCTCTGAAATTTATCTGTGAAGCAAGGATTATATTTTCAAACCACGAGCGATTACCAAATTCAAATTCTTATTTTATCGATAAAGACATTGAAAACGGAACTTGCCCAGGCATGCTGATGCTCTGGTCACAAAGCCTCCGGTAGAACCCAGGTCCTGCTCTTCCAGTGGTCTAGCTATTGAATAGACTTAACAAGAAGCCCCTGCCCTGTCGGCCTAACAGGATGTTTAGGGTAACGTGCAAGCAAAATGTAAAAGTACCTAAAGGACTGTCATTCCTTGGCTTGAAGTGAAGGGTTGTTACTTCCTGCCTAAGATCAGGATGGATCCACTTGTTCCTATTTCTGACATTTTCCCCCTTCAATTTTTTGGTATTAAGTCAGGGTTAACACTTTTTCGTTTCAAAGCTGAAGCAAGTTAGTCACGTTTCTCTGGCCAACAGTGACACCTGGTGGACACCTTAAAAAATGTCTGCCTTTGCTTAGAGTAACTGAACGTTCTAGGACCACATGAGTCTTCAAGCATCACATAGCCAGTGCAGGATAAACAACATTACAGAGACTTGGTTCTTACCAAGGTATGGGGGGGATCAAGGAAGCAAAGAGGATTATAAAGTAAGTTTTCATAATAATCAAGAGAATTTCCAAGGATCTAGAAACCAACCAAAGAAATATTTTTTGAATAGGCTGCAGACACCTCCCTAGTAGCTCACTACTTCTTAACATAGTATGTTTAATTTATGCAATCAATAAACGAAAAGCACATTTTATTCTTTTCTTCGTCTTTACTCTTTTCATCATTGCCAAAGAAGGGGCAACTTTGGAAAAACAAAAGAACAAAATGGCAACAACCATGACAATAAAGAAATCTAATATCTAGCTTTGAGATTCAAAAAGTCTAAACACTTGTGACTAATCCACAAGAGGATTTAGATGCAGGTGTGAAAGGATGATCCAGATTAAGACAGGGAAAGTTTCTTGGGTGGGTGGGCAGGCAGCAGGAGGTTTCTGAGAACTGCAGAGAGAGTGGAAGAGAGAGAGGAAGTTGATGAGCTCATCAGGTTCAGCTGTTCCACGCTGTGGCCGTTTCCAAGGAGAGGGACTCCATCAGGGAATGACCCCCCTCACGTCTCAGCAAATGATGCCACAGAGAGTTTTGCAGATATTCTTTTGCACCAGCAGTTAAGGAAACAGCACAGTTAAGGTCCTGCACTCATAGGACCACAGGAGACCACACACCTGATAGGTCAGGGAAGCAGGACCAAGCGGACAGTGGCCTTGGCTATCTCAGTGGATGTCAACATGGACCGATGGCGTCAAAGATGAGACGGTCCCCCCGTCTTACCTCTCCACCTCAATGATGCTAAATAAACGGTGATGGTTCATTTTATGTGTGTCAGCTTGGCTAGGTCACAGTACCCAGGTATTTGGTCAGTTATCCTAGAGGTTTCTGTGAAGGTATTTTTGAGATGAAATTAACATTTAAATTAGTAAGCTGAGTAAAGCAGATCACCCTCCATAACGTGTGTAGGCTTCATGCAATCAGTTAAAGGCCTTCATAGAAAAAGATGGCAGTTCCCAGGAGAGAGAATTCTCACAGCAGACTGTCTTCAGGCCTGAACTGCAACTGCTCCCTGGGTCTCCAGCCTGTCAGCCTACTCTGCAGATTTTGAACTTGAACCTCCACAAACACACGAACCAGTTCCTAAAAATAAATCTCTCTCGAGATTAGAGACTGAGATAGAAGATACACATACACCTCCTACTGTTCTATTGGTCTGTTTCTCTGGAGAACCCTTACGGATACATAAAGCCCTGAGATTAGATGCAACTCAGGATAAAGTATACATATATGTTAGGGGAGAGAGGTTTATTGATAGTAAGATACTATTACTCCTGGTGGAGTGGAAGGTCTAAACAGGAATTAAATTGTTACGGAAAAATAATTTTTTGTACATTTAGGTTTATACGCTAAGCTGCTACATCGATGAGGAAAGGAGAGTCACAGGGGAAACGTGCTTTTATGCTGGAGTAAGTGAATCCAGGGCAGAAGAGTCTATTATTTTTGCCCTTCTTTTGTAACACTGACTTGCCAGATTCATCACCAGCATTGTTTTCAAAAAAACATTTAAATGTCATTTTTCATTAAACGAAATATACAATGCCAAACTGTTACATAAATTTCTAATATTTAAACAAAAAATTGTCTTAAATATGGGTATAATGAGTATAATGTATCTTAATTCATCTCAAAATAGGTACCTTTAGAGTGCGTTATTTTCAGATATAGGAGATCTGTTTTTCTTAGTGAGGGAATAAGTTAGTTATTACTTTGATGAGAAAATTCTCATTTGAGAAGTTGCTTGCTTTTTCCTACATGGCTGTTGACTCATATAAGAATAAATAATATTTTTACAACAATTTTCAATTACTCTGTGATTTACTTTTAGATGTTATGTTATAAAATCTTCCTGCTATCTTTACTTTGATTTGTTGCTGATTTTCTCCTAATTAATTTTTCACACTACTCAGGAAATGGCTTTCCAAAGGAAAATGTTTTAAATTTTTTTTTAACTATCCTTCCACTAATAATTCAAAGACGCTAACCCCAAATGCATGTTTAATTCACATACGAATCTTGGGTTTCCCAGAGAAGAGCTTATATTAGCTTCTAAAACAGAAAAATATCTATATCAGCAAGATACAGCCCAGGAGAGATATACTGTCATTTTGATATAATACAGCTGTTTACTGCATCTATCTGGGAATAGATCGAGGGAACTGATTTGGCCTGTGGAATGTTTGAGCAGTGAGTCACCTAAAACAAACAAACAAAAACAGGTCAACAGCAATACTTGAGCTATTGTGACAAAAGTCACAAACTGGGCTAAGAAAGGTTGTAAAGAGTCTCAGGGATCCCTCTGCCAGGGTTAACGCAATACATCTTAACACTTCGGAAGTACTGGACGAGACCCTTCCAAAATATTTTACTAGAGAAAATTTTAGGCATTTTTCTTTTTATTTACTGAGAAAAATGACAAGATACTGTATCATCTCAGAGGCTGAATAATGGTAATTTTTTAAACCATTTCATATACTTTATGTCCATCCTGGTATCCCAAAGTCTTTAAAGAGTGTTCCTCAAATTAAAAAAAAAAAAAAAGATAACGACCTTAGCTTTAAAAAAAGATATTTCCCTCTATCTGTATCTCTAACAATATACATATGCTATATAACCATATATACGCTATATAAGCATATATATGTATTTGCTTAATCCTCACAACAATACTATGACATGAAAAAAAAAACACAGCACAGACAAAAGAAAAAGCAAGGTCTGGTATGCCTGAGGACTGTCTGTCCTTCCCGGGTGACCAGCCCGGCCCGGAGAGCTGTCTCACTTGCTATGGGTGAAAGGTCAAAAGCCACAACAGGAAATGAGGAAGGAGAGACAAAGGAGCAGAAACTTGTTGCCTTAAGATGGATTAAGCCTGTCTCCTCCTGTGAGTGGCCTAGTAGCACCATCATTAATTAAGAACAGCAATGTGCTCGGCTGAGAGAAATTGGCCATATATCTACACTTCCTTTTCCCCATTGGCTGGATAAGTTAGGTTTGCAGACACATTCAAAGTTTCGTCTCTGTCAAATCCAGGGTTTTGTTTAATATAGAAGGATAAATAACCAGATGTTGATGGAAATGAAGCACTGCTCCATTCAAAAATTTAATCTTTCTGGCCTTTGTTAAAGAAACTTCAAGGAAAACTGATGACCATAAAGATTTGTATTTATTGGGCTTCCCTGGTGGCGCAGTGGTTGAGAGTCCGCCTGCCGATACAGGGGACACGGGTTCGTGCCCCGGTCCGGGAAGATCCCACATGCCGCGGAGCGGCTGGGCCGTGAGCCATGGCCGCTGAGCCTGCACGTCCGGAGCCTGTGCTCCGCAACGGGAGAGGCCACAACAGTGAGAGCCCCGCGTACCACAGGAAAAAAAAAAAAAAAAGATTTATATTTATTAATCTAGGGGGATTTCTTTCTAGCCCTGGAATGATAAGTTATTTGAGTTGTGGCTGGATAATGGAGACTATGGAACCAGGGAGTCCCCTACGGTTAACGCTCATTAATCACTTTTATAATTAAAAATAAATATCCCAACTCGGTCTATTTTTCATATGCAAAAAATATTTATCAGAATAAAACTTTCTAGATATGCTTTTCTCAATTATTTTTTAAAAAATAACTCCAGGGCTTCCCTGGTGGCACAGTGGTTGAGAGCCCGCCTGCCGATGCAAGGGACACGGGTTTGTGCCCCGGTCCGGGAAGATCCCACATGCCGCGGAGCGGCTGGGCCCGTGAGCCATGGCCGCTGAGCCTGCGCGTCCGGAGCCCATGCTCCGCAATGGGAGAGGCCACAAGAGTGAGAGTCCCGCGTACCGCAAAAAAAATAAAGATAAAAAAAATAACTCCTCATATTGGGTAAGTCCAATTAACTGAGCATCATCCCATATATTATACATAGATAAATATTTATGCTTTATATATATGGAACTCTATTTTAATAATTCTAAACATTATAATAAACTGCTTTGTAAACCACAATAGCTTTATTTCCGTTTATATAAATGGTGTGCACTCACTGAAAAAATTCAAATGCAAAATATTATAAACTAAAAATAGCCTCCATCCTACCTTCCAGAGAAAAGCAAACTTAATATCTTCGTGACTAGCTTTCAGATATTTCCCCACGCATACACTCAGAAATAGATGTGGGTCACACAAACACCAAAAAAATGTACATACTAGTATGTATGTTATTCTGGAAACAGCCAAAGACTACTTAAAGAAGAATGCACATAGGTTATTTATTTGGAGTCTGCTCTAGCAAGGGATTCAGCCACCGCCGCTTGCATCTGGCAGAGACTCAGAGGCAGGCAGGGATGTGGACCGCCTGAGAGCGGGAAAAAGCAACTTTCAGGCATGCTGACTTGAGGTGACTGGCCTGGGGAAGCTCCAGGCAGGCTAACTATTAGAAGCAGGGCCTATTATGTGACTGCTGAGGAGAACAGACTTGGCTTTCTCTGCATAGTTCAGTTAGAAGCAGGGGTAAAGAAAAAGGAACCTGGAAGTTGCGAACCAAGCCCTCTCTGTTCTGAGCTATGCGCTGCAGAAGTTCTGGTTTGCCTTCCCGAGCTGGTTGAAGATCCCTTAGCTACAGAGTTTGAAGGTCAGAATTCTATTGTCACACATGGCCTGGCTATCGTATATTCAGGTCCTCACGATCCATGATTTGGATATAACTTGGATTTTTCTAATACTAGGTTCAAAGAAAACTCACTGATAACATTTTTTTTTTTTTTTTTTTTTTTGCGGTACACGGGCCTCTCACTGCTGTGGCCTCTCCCATTGCGGAGCACAGGCTCCGGACGCGCAGGCTCAGGGGCCATGGCTCACGGGCCCAGCCGCTCCGCGGCATGTGGGATCTTCCCGGACCGGGGCACGAGCCCATGTCCCCTGCATCGGCAGGCGGGCTCCCAACCACTGTGCCACCAGGGAAGCCCGATAACGTTATTTTTAATGGCTGAACATGATTTCATTTTACTGATATGCTATATTCTCGCACCTATCTTATAGACATGCTATAATACTAATCCTCTTTTTAATGCCATTTGAACCATTTCAAATTGTATTTTAACAATGATGAAGTTTCCTTGGAGATAGTTATATTTATCCACTTACGTTAAATATAAATTTCCAGAGTAGCATTTCACAGTTAAATACATTTGTACATATTGAATTGGCATACAGAATGCTAAACTGCTCTTCAGTTGAAACACTTAACTCCCTAAGTGAACAAAAGTGACATTATGTGTTATCATTAATACATTTTTTTAATTGCTGTATCATTAATACATTTTTTTTAATTGCTGATTCTACAGATGACAAATTTTCATTGACATATGGGGTTGACCATCTCTTGTATTTATTGACCATCTGTATTTTTCTTTTCTCAATTGTCAACTCACGTTATTTGCCCATGTTTCTATAGGTATGATCTATTTTTCTTTTGATTTATGAGCTCTTTACTTTTCATGCTGGGGAATTATTCCAACTTCTCATTAGTCTTTTTAATTTGTAAATGGTGTTGTGCTTTGTTTCTACTACGCAAAGTGCTTACTTCTAATGCTATTTGGAAAGTTACAAAGATTTTCTCCCTACACATGAAGGGTTACGGCCAGATGGCCCTGTTGTCTTTAGAGACAGTGAGGACCGTCAGATCTGAAAGGCAGACCTATACCTTTATTGCTGTGATTAGAAAATAAAGTCACTTAAAAGAACAAGAAGAATATTTTCTGAATTAGTCCATAAAAGGGAACGAAATACTTTATTTTAATAATATCTATCCCAAAGCTCAGGCAATGTTTTATCACCTACCAACCCAGGTGACATCCTTTTATACACTCAACTTCTGGCATTTTCTCAGTCTAATTTATAATCCTCAACTTATAATTATAGACACCAGGTGAACACTAACCCCTCAGGCTTTCTTTTCCACTCTTGCTGAGAGGTTCTTAATTAGCAACTTGATTTATCCACATATAGAAGCTGAACGGCCTCCAGTTAATGAGCTGGGTGACCAGGACCACGGGCTTCTCCCACGAGAGGTCTCCAGCAGAGCTTCTCAGCATCCTTGCTCTCTACCCACAAGAGACCCCCTCTAATCTCTCTTCAATCTGGTAACTAACTACTTCCCATGAGTGTCTTAGTAGTTCTCAATTCTGGCTACATACACTACAGAATATATAAAGAAATTTCCTGATTGCTTCATTCCCTTACCAGAAATTCTGATTTAATTGATTGACAGTGAAACCCCACCATCAGTATGCTTAAAAAAAAAAAGTTCTCCATTTAGTTCAAATGTCCATCCGAGGTTAAGAATCAGTATCTTTTGTTTACTCATCTCACCCTTACCCTTTATCAAAAGCCCAGGTATATCATACAATTCGTCTTCCACAACAGCTCTGTCAATTATAAAGTGACTCCAGCATGAGTTAGCTTGCTAACTAAACCTTTTAATATATTCTAGGGACCTTCAAGATGGCAGAGGAGTAAGACATGGAGATCACCTTCCTCCCCACAAATACATCAGAAATACATCTATATGTGGAATGACTCCTACAGAACACCTACTGAACGCTAGCAGAAGACCTCAGACCTCCCAAAAGGCAAGAAACTCCCCACGTACCTGGGTAGGGCAAAAGAAAAAAAAAAAAACGAGACAAAAGAATAGGGACGGGACCTGCACCTCTGTGAGGGAGCTGTGAAGGAGGGAGGAAAAGATTCCACACACTAGGAAGCCCCTTCGTGGGCAGAGACGGTGGGTGGGCGGAGGGGGGAAGCTTCAGAGCCACGGAGGAGAGTGCAGCAACAGGGGTGCGGAGGGCAAAGCGGAGAGATTCCCGCACAGAGGATCAGTGCCGACCAGCATTCACCAGCCCCGAGAGGCTTGTCTGCTCACCTGCTGAGGCAGGTGGGGGCTGGGAGCTGAGGCTCGGGCTTTGGAGGTCAGATCCCAGGGAGAGGACTGGGGTTGGCTGCGTGAACACAGCCTGAAGGGGGCTAGTGTGCCACAGCTAGCCAGGAGGGAGTCCAGGAAAAAGTCTGAACCTACCAAAGAGGCAAGGGACCATTGTTTCAGGATGCGCGAGGAGATGGGATTCAGAACACCACCTAAACGAGCTCCAGAGATGGGCGCGAGCCGTGGCTATCAGAAGGGACACCAGAGACAGCATGAAACACTAAGGCTGCTGCTGCAACCACCAAGAAGCCTGTGTGCGAGCACAGGTCACTATCCACACCTCCCCTCCCGGGAGCCTGTGCAGCCCACCACTGCCAGGGTCCCGTGATCCAGGGACAAGTCCTCCGGGAGAACGCACAGCGTGCCTCAGGCTGTTGCAACGTTATGCTGGCCTCTGCCGCCACAGGCTCGCCCCGCATTCCAATTATAACCACTGTACCCCTCCCTCCCCCCAGGATGAGTGAGCCAGAGTCCCCTAATCAGCTGCTGCTTTAACCCCATCCTGTCTGGGCAGGAAGAGAAGCCTGAGGGCAACCTACATGCAGAGGTGGGGCCAAAACCAAAGCTGAGCCCCAGGAGCTGTGAGAACAAAGAAGAGAAAGGGAAATCTCTCCCAGCAGCCTCAGGAGCAGCGGATTAAATCTCCACAATTAACTTGATGTACCCTGCATCTGTGGAATACCTGAATAGACAACGAATCAACCCAAAATTGAAGCGGTGGACCTTGGGAGCAAATGTAGACATGGGGTTTGTTGTCTGAGACTGCATTGTTTCTGATTTTTATGTTTATCTTAGTATAGCTTTTAGCACTTCTTATCATTGGTGGATTTATTTACTGGTTTGCTCGCTCTCTTTTTTTTGTTACCTCTATTTTTATTTTAATAATTTTTTTTCTACTTTTTTATTTTAATTATTTTATTTTGTATTCCTTTCTTTTTAACTATCTTTTTTTCTTTCTTTTCTTTTTTCTCCCTTTTCTCCTAAGCTGTGCGGCTGACAGAGTATTGGTGCTCTGGCCTGGTGTCAGGCCTGGCCCTCTGAGGTGGGAGAGCCGAGTTCAGGAAACTGGATCACCAGAGACCTCCCGGCGCCATGTAATATCAATCAGCGAGAGCTTTCCCAGAGATCTCTGTATCAACACTAAGACCCAGCTCCACCCAATGGCCAGCAAGCTCCAGTGTTTAATGCCCCATGCCGAACAACTAGCAAGACATGAACACAACCTCAGCCACTAGCAGAGAAGCTGCCTAAAATCATACTAAGTTCACAGACACACCAAAACACACCACCGGACGTGGCCCTGCCCACCATAAAGATAGGCACCAATCTCCTCCACCAGGAATCCTACACAAGCCATTGAACCAACCTTACCCACTGGGGGCAGACACCAAAAACAACGGGAAATAAGAACCTTCAGCCTGTGAAAAGGAGTAACCAAACACAGAAAGTTATGTAAAATGAGAAGACAGAGAAATTCGCAGCAGATGAAGGAGCAAGGTAAAAACCCACCAGACCAAACAAATGAAGAGGAAATAGGCAGTCTACCTGAAAAAGAATTCAGAATAATGATAGTAAAGATGATCCAAAAGCTTCAAAATAGAATGGAGAAAATAAAAGAAACGTTTAACAAGGACCTAGAAGAACTAAAGAGCAAACAAACAATGATGAACAACACAATAAATGAAATTAAAAATTCTCTACAAGGAAACAATAGCAGAAAACTGAGGCAAAAAACGGATAAGTGACCTGGAAGATAAAATAGTGGAACTACCTACCACAGAGCATAATAAAGAAAAAAAAATGAAAAGAACTGAGGACAGTCTCAGAGACCTCTGAGACAACATTAAATGTACCAACATTCAAATTATAGGGGTCCCCGAAGCAGAAGAGAAAAAGAAAGGGGCTGAGTAAATATCTGAAGAGATTATAGGTGAAAATTTCCCTAACATGGGAAAGGAAATAGTGAATCAGGTCCAGGAAGCATGGAGAGTCCCATACAGTATAAATGCAAGGAGACACACACCAAGACACATATTAATCAAACTATCAAAACTTAAAAACAAAGAAAAAATGTTAAAAGCAGCAAAGGAAAAGCAACAAATAACATACAAGGGAAGCCCAATAAGGTTAACAGCTGATCTTTCAGCAGAAATTCTGCAAGCCAAAAGAGAGTGGCAGGACATATTTAAAGAGATGAAACGGAAAAACCTACAACTAAGATTCCTCTACCCAGCAAGGATCTCATTCAGATTCGACAGAGAAATTAAAACCTTTACAAGCAAAGGCTAAGAGAATTCAGCACCACCAAACCAGATTTACAACAAATGCTAAAGGAACTTCTCTAGGCAGGAAACACAAGAGAAGGAAAAGACCTACTATAACAAACCCAAAACAATTAAGAAAATGGTAATAGCAACATACATATCGAAAAAGACCTTAAATGTAAATGGATTAAATGCTCGAACCAAAAGACATAGACTTGGCTGAATGGATACAAAAACCTATATTTATGCTGTCTACAAGAGACCCACTTCAGACCCAGGGACACATACAGACTGAAAGTGAGGGGATGGAAAAAGATATTCCATGCAAATGGAAGTCAAAATAAAGCTGGTCTAGCAATTCTCCTATCAGACAATTCTCCTAAAGACTATTACAAGAGACAAAGAAGGACACTACATAATGATCAAGGGATCAACCCAAGAAGAAGATATAACAATTGTAAATATTTCTGCACCCAATATAGGAGCACCTCAAAACAGAAGGCAAACACTAACAGCCATAAAAGGGGAAATCGACAGTAACACAATAATAGTACAGGACTTTAACACCCCACTTTCACCAATGGACAGATCATCGAAAATGAAAATAAATAAGGAAACACAAGCTTTAAATGACACATTCAACAAGATGGACTTAATTGATATTTGTAGTACATTCTAACCAATAACAACAGAATGCACTTTCTTCTCAAGTGCTCATGGAACATTCTCAAGGATAGGTCATATCTTGGGTCACAAATAAAGCTTGGTAAATTTAAGAAAATTGAAATCACATGAAGTATCTTTTCCGACCACAATGCTATGAGACTAGATATCAATTACAGGAAAAAAACTGTAAAAAATACAAACACATGGAGGCTAAACAATATGCTAGTAAATAACCAAGAGATCACTGAAGAAATCAAAGAAGAAATCAAAACATACCTAGAAACAAATGACTATGAAAACATGACAACCCAAACATACTGGATGCAGCAAAAAGCAGTTCTAAGAGGGACGTTTATAGCAATACAACACTACCTCAAGAAACAAGAAAAATCTCAGATAACAACCTAACATTACACCTAAAGGAATTAGAGAAAGATGAACAAAAAAACCCCAGAAGTTAGCAGAAGGAAAGAAATCATAAAGACCAGATCAGAAACAAATGAAAAAGAAATGAAAGAAAAAATAGCAAAGATCAATACAAATAAAAGCTGGTTCTTTGAGAAGATAAACAAAAATTGATAAACCACTAGCCAGACTCATCAAGCAAAAAAGGGAGAAGACTCAAATCAACAGAATTAGAAATGAAAAAGGAGAAGTAACAACTGGCACTGCAGAAATACAAAGGATCATGAGAGATTATTAAAAGGAACTATATGCCAATAAAATGGACAACCTGGAAGGAATGGACAAATTCTTAGAAAAGAACAATTTTCCAAGACCGAACCACGAAGAAGTAGAAAATATAAACAGAACAATCACAAGCACTGAAATTGAAACTGTGATTAAAAATCTTCCAACAAACAAAAGCCCAGGAACAAACGGCTTCACAGGCAAATTCTATCAAACATTTACAGAAGAGCTAACACCTACCCTTCTCAAACTCTTCCAAAATACAGCAGAGGGAGGAAACACTCCCAAACTCATTCTACGAGGCCACCATCACCCTGATACCAACACCAGACAAAGATGTCACAAAAAAAGAAAGCTACAGGCCAATGATCACTGATGAACATAGATGCAAAAATCCTCAACAAAAACCAGCAAAAAGAATCCAACAACACATTAAAAGGATCATACACCACGATCAAGTGGGGTTTATCCCAGGAATGCAAGGATTCTTCAATATAAGCAAATCAATCAATGTGATAAACCATATTAACAAACTGAAGGATAAAAAACATATGATACTCTCAATAGATGCAGAAAAAGCTTTCTACAAAATTCAATATCCATTTATTATAAAACTCTCCAGAAAGTGGGCACAGAGGGAACATAACTCAACATAATAAAGTCACTATATGACAAACCCACAGCTAACATCATTCTCACAGTGAGAAGCTGAAAGCATTCCCTCCAATATCAGGAACAAGACAAGGTTGTCCACTCTCACCACTTTTACTCATAGTTTTGGAAGTCCTAACCACAGCAATCAGAGAAGAAAAAGAAATAAAAGTTATCCAAAACAGAAAAGTAAAGCAGTCACTCTTTGCAGATGACATGATACTGTACACAGAGAATCCTAAAGACTCTATCAGAAAACTACTAGAGCTAATCAATGAATTTGGTAAAGTAGCAGGATACAAAATTAATGCACAGAAATCTCTTGCATTCCTGTACACTAATGATGAAAAATCTGAATGAGAAATTAAGGAATCACTCCCATTTACCACTGCAACAAAAAGAATAAAATACCTAGGTATAAACCTACCTAAGGAGACAAAAGACCTGTATGCAAAAAAGTATAAGACACTGATGAAAGAATATAAAGATGATACAAACAGATGGAGAGATATACCATGTTCTTGGATTGGAAGAATCAACATGGTGAAAATGACTCTACTACCCAAAGCAATTTACAGATTCAATGCAATCCCTATCAAACTATCAATGGCATTTTTCACAGAAGTGGAAAAAAAATTGCACAATTTGTATGGAAACACAAAAGACCCCAAATAGCCAAAGCAATCTTGAGAAAGAAAAAGGGAGCTGGAGGAATCAGGCTCCCTGACTTCAGACTATATTACAAAGCTACAGTAATCAAGACAGTATGGTACTGGAACAAAAACAGAAATGTAGAGCAATGGAACAGGATAGAAAGCCCAGAGATAAACCCACACACCTATGGTCACCTTATTTTTGATAAAGGAGGCAAGAATACAAAATGGAGAAGAGACAGCCTCTTCAATAAATGGTTCTGGGAAAACTGGACAACTACATGTAAAGGAATGAAATTAGAACACTTCCTAACACCACACACAAAAATTAAAACATTTTGAGTTTAAGACCTAAATGTAAGACTGGACACTATAAAACTCTTAGAGGAAAACATAGGAAGAACACTCTGACATAAATTACAGCAAGATCCTTTTTTGACCCACCTCCTAGAGAAATGGAAATAAAAACAAAAATAAACAAATGGGACCTAATGAAACTTAAAAGCTTTTGCACAGCATAGGAAACCATAAACAAGACCAAAAGACAACCCTCAGAATGGGAGAAAATATTTGCAAACAAAGCAACTAACAAAGGATTAATCTCCAAAATATACAAGCAGGTCATGCAGCTCAATATTAGAAAAACAAACAACCCAATCCCAAAATGGGCAGAACACTAAATAGACATTTCTCCAAAGCAGATATACAAATTGCCAAGAAACACACGAAAGGATGCTCAACATCACTAATCATTAGAGAAATGCAAATCAAAACTACAGTGAGGTATCACCTCACACCCATCAGAATGGCCATCATCAAAAAGTCTATAAACAATAAATGCTGGAGAGGGTGTGGAGAAAAGGGAACCCTCTTGCACTGTTGGTGGTAATATGAATTGGTACAGCCACTATGGAGAACAGTATGGAGGTTGCTTAAAAAGCTAAAAACAGAACTACCATATGACCCAGCAATCCCACTACTGGGCATATACCCTGAGAAAACCATAATTCAAAAGTCATGTACCACAATGTTCATTGCAGCTCTATTTACAATAGCCAGGACATGGAAGGAACCTAAGTGTCCATCAGCAGATGAATGGATAAAGAAGATGTGGCACATATATACAATGGAATATTACTCAGCCATAAAAAGAAATGAAACTGGGTTATTTGTAGTGAGGTGGATGGACCTAGAGTCTGTCATACAGAGTGAAGTAAGAAAGAGAAAAACAAATACTGTATGCTAACACATATATATGGAATCTAAAAAAAAAATGGTTCTGAAGAACCTAGGGCCAGGACAGGAATAGAGACGCAGACGTAGAGAATGGACTTGAGGACACAGGGAGGGGGAAGGATAAGCTGGGACGAAGTGAGAGAGTGGCATGGACATATATACACTACCAAATGTAAAACAGATAGCTAGTGGGAAGCAGCCGCATAGCACAGGGAGATCAGCTCGGTGCTTTGTGACCACCTAGACGGGTGGGATAGGGAGGGTGGGAGGGATCGCAAGAGGGAGGGGATATAGGGATATATGTATACATATGCCTGATTCACTTTGTTATACAGCAGAAACTAATACAACACTAAAGCAATTATACTCCAATAAAGATGTTTAATAAAAAAGCTGTAAAAAGAAAGCATGCAGAGAAGCATTTAAGAACACATAAAAAAGATGCTTCTAAGAGTGGTACTTGCTTGTCATGTTAAGAACAATCAGTACTGTATCCATGAATGGTTGTGACAGCCTTTCTGTAATGCATGTACAGAAGTGTTTAAGAACACTTGTGGACTTCCCTGGTGGCACAGTGGTTAAGAATACACCTGCCAATGCAGGGCACACAGGGCTGATCCCTGGTCTGGGAAGATCCCACAGGCCACGGAGCAACTAAGCCTGTGCACCACAACTACTGAAGCCCGCCTACCTAGAGCCCATGCTCCGCAACAAGAGAAGCCACCGCAGTGAGAAGCCCGTGCATTGCAATGAAGAGTAGCCCTGCTCACCACAACTAGAGAAAGCCTGCGCACAGCAATGAAGACCCAACCGAAGGAGAAAGAGAGGGAGGGAGGGAGGGAGGCAGGAAGGAAGAAAGGGAGGAAGCAAGGGAGGCAGGAAGGAAGGGAGGGAGGAAGGAAGGAAGGAAGGAAGGAAGGGAGGGAGAGAGGGAGAGAGGGAGAGAGGGAGAGAGGGAGAGAGGGAGGGAGGGAGGGAGGGAGGGAGAGAGGGAGGGAGGGAGGAATCATTATTAAAAAAAGAACACTTGAAATAAAGATGTTCGTAAGGAAAAAATCTTTTTATAGACTGAAAAAAATAAAATAAAATATTCTATTATCTTTTGAGTAATTTTAAACATCAAATGAAAATAGCTTGTTAGGATTAAACAAAATTTTCTTGCAATATTCCAGCCAGATCATCGGACTTGATTAACTCAACACTCAGTCTGAAAGACTTAGAAAGATTCATACTTATTGTATCTAAAAGGGATCCTAGATATCACCTAATTATACTTTTTCATTTCATATATAATAAATCTGAGACAGAATTAATCAAGTGATTTTTCACAATACCATCCAGCCATTTAGTGTTAGATTGAGTCCTATAGCATCAATGTGTTCTATATTCATTATCAAGTGCAGCATAAGAAATTAGAAACTTAGCAACCTTATTTTTTAAAAAGCCACACACACTCATAATCTCATACATGTCATACAGCTTCCTTGCATCATGAATTCAGGAACAGCACAGCTTCTTCCCTTCTGATTCACTGCGTTTCATGGGGTTGCAATCAAGATGCTCATCGGGTCTAGAGCCATCTGCAGGCCTGACCAGGGCTGGAGGACCTGCCTCCAAGATGGCTCCCTCACAGGGGAGCTGCCGGAAGGTTTCAGTTCCTTGTCACAGGGGTTTTTCATTGGGCTATTCTAGTATCCTCATGACTTGGCAGCCTGCTTACCCTAGAGCTTGTGTTCTAAGAGTTTATAGATCCCATTTTGTTCTATTTTATGAAAGACGTTTGGAAGCCATACTCCATAGCATCTGCAATATCCTGTTAGTTATGCAAGACATTTCTACCCACTGTGTGAGGGAACACACAAGTGCACAAATACCAAGGAGCAAGAATCCATTGGGGGCCATCCTGGAGACTGCCCACCACAGGGATCTAAAATGAGCTAAAATCCTCCCATTTTAGCTCAAAATAAATCATAAACTTTAGGTCTTTGGCAGTCCTCTACAATTCAGTTAAGTTTTTAACACAGATAACACGATAGTTCATGTCTTACCATCACTTGATATTTCATTATTTGACAATGCGTCATCTAGTAACAAGTTAAGAAAATAGAGCTTTAAAAATACATAGTTTCAATGACTTATGCTGCTTTAACAAAACCTGCATTGATCTCATTTGACATTTTTGGCATTTACCTTAAAAGTCCATCTTTTTTTTTTTTTTTCAGTGATCTGAGAATTTTAAGTTGAGAAATTTTATTTTTGTTTTAAAAGCATTAAAAAACAGTTTTCCTCCTCTGACAAGATATGCAATATTTTCTACCCACAGTAAGTAAGATCATTTTTCTCACTGATCATGACATGTGATCTACATCAGCATATCGCCTGCATGCTAGGGATCGATCAATTCTCATGTCTGAGATTGTCATGAACTTCAGTAATGAAGCAAAATATGTATTAGCATTTTTTTTAGGTGACAAAGAATGTTAAGATTTTTAAATTTTTGACTAGAAAAACAATATTGCAGTTTAAAATTTTTTTTTTTTTTTTTTTTTTTTTTTTTGCGGTACGCGGGCCTCTCACTGCTGTGGCCTCTCCCATTTCGGAGCACAGGCTCCGGACGCGCAGGCTCAGCGGCCGTGGCTCACGGGCCCAGCCGCTCCGCGGCACGTGGGATCCTCCCGGACCGGGGCACGAACCCGCATCCCCTGCATCGGCAGGCGGACTCTCAACCACTGCGCCACCAGGGAAGCCCTAATATTTACTTTTAAAGAAAAAAATGGTGATGTTTAAAATCAGTCCGTAGTAATGTATAATTTCAAGAAGGTAAAATTTATAATTATTGAATGATTTCTCAAATCACACACTAATATTTGCTGTGCTCTGAAAAATATATGTAAGCAATTACACCATGTGACTGCCTTATTGCTTACAGAATCATTAATAGCTTATTAATGATTAATCATTAATAGTTTATTAACAGGACCTTAATAACTACTCTTGTCATTTTAAGGTGTATTAAGCTACTCCAGTAATTGTGAGCTAACGGTAATAAACATTATCTTATTACTGAAAGTAAGCCAGAAGTAAGGACTCTCCCATTCCTGGGCCAAAATTCACTCTGATGAGTTTAACACAGTTTATTTGGCAAATGCCAAGAGTCACATGATGCTAAAAAGAAGCATAGCTTTAAATGACTTTAATGGCAAAATCCTAAAAGACTCCAGGGTAGGGATCTCATTACAAGAAAGAGCGGCGAGGGTATGTCTGTCTGTGAGGTGTGTGTCAATGTATTTTTATCTAAGTTTCTCAGTCCCCATCAGCCTTGGAATGTCTCTCTTCATGGAATACTTTTAGTTATTAATTCATACATTGATAGCCCATTTCATTCCAAAAACTGCCTAAAGTAAGTCCTTCTGCATTCATGCCTATGGTTTCTAGGGATGTATGTATGAGGGGAGAGGAGTATCTGTCCATTTGTGTCTCCCTAATGAATATGCCTTTGTTCGTCTTTGTCTGCATTTCTCTGGGTCTGTGTCTTTCTGAGTTATACAACTTTTTACTCATCAATTGACTTATACCTCATCTCATTCCAAAGAGAATTTGAGGTGGCGGCAATAGCCTATATGAACAGTTTTCTGTCTGCATTTGTCTTCCCCTGGCTTTTTCCTGCCTCATTCCAAGTCACCAATTACCCTGTATTTAAACATCAGTGTTTTCTATTTTAGTCTTCATTAACAACTTTGTCTCATTACTCACCATATAAACTTCCACATAGTTGTATCATCAGTTCCGCCATCCGCTTTCAAAAATTTGACTAACCTTTTAGTGACTGCAGGGGACTTTAGCACCCCTACTGAGTCTCAAATGTATCACAACTAAGCTTTGCAGAAGTCTGCCTCTTCAACTCCAGATCACAGCCTCCATCCCCAAGCTATCTGAAGATCTATGGCTGAAGTCTATTTCCTGGGGACAGGAAGACCTGTCCCCAGTGGTGGTGGTTTTGGGGTCATGCCCTTGTGCAACACCATTTAATGAGCACAGACAAAAATGGGTAAAAATCACAGGTGCTGGCTTTCTTTTGCTTTACTTAAAGCGGATACCTGCAGTTAGCTCTAATTGAGACAGTAATCAAAGCCAGTAACTGAAGCCTTATTCAACCCTGAGATCTATGTATCTTAGAAATACTGAAGCGTGAACCAAATTTTTTGATAATACATTTTAAGAAAAAGAATGTAGATAAAATGGTCAGATTGATCAAAACCCTCTCCCATGAGCTATGGAAATAAGATTTCTGAAAATAAATGATGGGGAAAGAGTGGTGAATATTTTTAAAGACATCTTGGGCTTCAACCTCCCACTCCCACTGAATTCTTTTTGTTTATGGACAGCCTGATGTGGCAGATTAAAGACAACAGTAAACGATTTGCCGTCTCTTTCCTAGAGAAGTAGATTCTCAATCTCCTGTCCTTTAATCTTAGCTTGACCTTAGTGACTAGCTTGACCAATAAAGTGCAGTGGCAGTGAGAAAATGAGATTTCTGAGGCTAAGGTATAATCAACAGTCTTTCTGTTTCCTCTGAGCTTTGTAGGAACACTGCCTCTGAAAGCCCTCAGCCACCATGTAATCAGTTAGACCCCCATGAGACCATTATGCTGGTGAGTCCACAAGAAGACGCTCGGGAAAACCACCCCAAATGAGCCCTGCTTTCTAGCCTCCCTACCAAGGTGTCAGCCATGTGACTCAAGCCACACTGGGCCCTCCAGTCTAGCCCATATGCCAGGGGAATACTCATGAGTGATCTCCATGAACTGATGCACATAGAATAAAAGAAGAGCCAACTGAGCCTGCCTGAACTCCCGACATGTTCGTAAGATAAAACGACATGGTTGTTTTAAGCCAACTAATTCTTGCAGTGGTTGCAGAAGGAGGTTGCTGGAGCACCTCACTATCCTACCTGGGCTCAATCCATCCCAGGCTTGTAAGTGGGATTTCAATTCTTTTCTTGATTTCCCGACAACACAAGCATCCAACACTCGCATCTAACTTTCCCTCCTACATACAATCTTGGGGGGTGTGTGCGTGTGTGAGAAAGAGAGAGAGAGAAAATGAGAATGGAGATATTAGCCCCACTAGACACCGAACATGGTTTATGCTTATGACTTTTTTCAGCACAGTTCTATGGAAGACCTACTTGCTTCTGCTGGGATATCTGAGACATACCCATCTCTCTACTACTATACCTCTTCATGGTCAATACTTGTTGCTTTAACCAGGTTCCTTCTGGTGTAGCCATCAAATAAAAAGTCTGTATTTCAGAAGCACCTTGAAAAACAAGTTACCCTACTGAGTTTCATATAGACAATAAATATTTGCTTATTGATTGAGTGAACCTTTAACACAAAGATCTCTTTCAATAAATTTTTATTGCTCTCTGTCTGTGTTTCAGGAGCAAAGCAACAGAACATAAGGATAGTTGTGGTCCTCGAGAGGAGGAGGGTCCCGCCATGGTTCACTACCAGAGACCACTCCCTCTTACTGAAACATTTGATAATTTCCAGAAAGGAATCCCCTGGACGTTACTTTTCCAATATGATGTTTTGTTTTGTTTTTTAATAACTGACAACAGGAAGAGAACTAGCTGAATGCTACAGACCCGGCTGTGCAGACTCCGTGGGATGAATCTCTATACATCTAATATACACTGATGGGACATATACGCATTTCTCCAGCAATGTACACATTTCGTTGTGGGAAAAAAAAATCCCTTTCTCCTCAGGGCCTCAGATTCCCGGGCCAGTCTAATGGACACATCCAGGAATACCATTCAAATGGATCATTTCATGGAGTTGTGCCTTAGGGAGTGACAGTCACACAGACATTCCCGGTGCCCCTCGAACTGTTTAAGCCACATGTACATCCTCCTCCGGATATGTCCCCACTGTGTGTCTCACCCCATCCCAGCCTCTTCTCTCTACCCCTTCTCTTTACCTTTTGAAATAGGGTAACAGCTCTCCACTTGTGCTCAGAACTACCTTCGCTCTCCGCTTTGGCAGGTCCTGACTATTTTGAAGTCACCTGGGATAATTTTCCTTATCAAAGTCACTGGTAGGAAAAATGAAGTCAATATTCTGGGAATATTCCAGTGCAAAGCATTCCAGCTACCACTCACCTAGTACAGAATGAAGGGGGTGGATTCTGGAGCTGCTAGCTTTAGGAATTACTTTAGCTAGTGGAATTGAGCAACCCATAACTTCCTCTTATCCTCTCTAAAGTTCACCCCCAAGTAGAAATATTTAATCAAAGGGTTAAACACGTGGGGACATTTCCCCCAGAGCAAAAGAAATAATGGAGCTACCACTCCCCATGCTTTTAGAATCATCCAAACATCCCCAAAACCGATGTCACTGAATCTGCCTGCATTTCATGACTGCTTTTCCGTTTCCAATTTGGGATTAGCAAGAAAGGTAAGTCATCGGGGAACCTATTTATTACCGAGATAATAAGTTCGAGGAATCCCTCTAGCCAGCACTGAAGCTTGGCTCATAACAAACCTCCCTCAGTTTTATGATGCCAAAGTGAAATGCCAGGAAGTAGATTCTGTTTCAGAAACAGACTTCCCACCGAGAGTCACGAGTTGACTGTTGGAGTGTTTCAAAGTCATCGGACTCTGAACTCTATTTGCAAAAGTATTATTGGGAAGATGGTGAGAGATGGAAGACCCTCTCTCTCTCTCTCTCTCTCTCTCTCTCTCTCTCTCTCTCTCTCTCTCACACACACACACACACACACACACACACACACACACACGCTTAATTCTAAGGTCCTCTCCTTCCTCAAATAACAACAGCCAACGTGGAATCTTCCCAAGAACAAAGACTAACAGTCACTGATTTTTGCCCCAGATACTGTACTAAGTGGTACAACATGCTACCACACTCTTACTTCCTCTAGTTCCACACTAAATTCCAATGCCTGTGGAGACACCCTGGCCGCATCGCTGAGGAGCTCTCTTCCTTAATCACACACCACAGCTCGATGTCGCGCTAAGTTTCCTTTCTCCACTTTTCTCCCTCACCCCACCCCCTTCCCAGGTTACAACTCACCTGATGACACACAAGCACTCTGGGTGCAGCCTGAGTGTTTGCCCACACCTCCATGGGGAGGAGGCCTATACACTCACAGTGTCCAATTCCCCCAACTACTTCCTTGGGGAGTGTTTTATTGACGTGGGAATAGGACAGACAGGAACCATAGATCTGCGTGCTAATTCCTGTCACCGTAAATAATACCTACCCCGTACTCTGCCTTTGCAGATATTCACCACATTGGTGAGAACATGCATTGTCATGTGCCCCAAGATGGTCTTTTTCTAGGTCTGTTACCCCAACCCTGCACGTAGGGCGGCCTCCATCCCCCTCCCTAGGATAAGCACCTGAATGCCTGGTTCTTCATTTCCCTCTGTCACTCTTCTCTCCTTAGCTCTTAGCCTCCTATTTGTATTTCTCAAATAAACAAAATGATTATCTCACGTGCCTTTTCTAACTGATTATAATGCTACATTAACACCACTATGAGAATCATTAAAGTTTCTAGGTTTCTCTAGGTCTGGGACAGTTTACTATTCAAATATTCCCTAAGGGAAAATATTTTTATCCCCTCAAGGAAATTTAGGAGAGGCATAATCAGTCTAATGTGGGAAAGAAAAATGAAACAGCTAATTTTTTCCTAATAGGTTGACGGAAGTTCTTAACAAATATATTTCTGAATATGACACATATCAGAGACCAATCTCCACTGACCTGCACCTAAAGTCATGTTTCTTTTTCCCTGTTACTAGGCAAAGCGCCTGTTATAGAATGAACTATGTCCCCAAAATTCGTATGTTGAACTCCTAGTACCACAGAACGTGACTGTCAATTTGGAGACAGAGCCTTTAAGAGGTAATTATGTTTTTTACAAAAGGTCATTACAGTTGGCTCTAACCCAATCTGACTGGTGTCTTTTTAAGCAGAGGAGATTAGGGCACACAAGAGACACCAGGCACACACACTCACAAAGGCCACGTGAGGACACAGCAAAAAGACATTCATCTGTAAGCCAAGCAGACAGCAGCCTCCGGGAAAACCTAACCTGCCAAAGCGTTGATCTTGGACTTCTAGCCTCCAGAACTGTGAGAAAACAAATTACTGTTTAAGCCACGCTGTCTGTGGCTCAGGTGCACCTCGGAGATATTGTGAGCCTGGTTCCAGACCACTACAGTGAAGCGAATATCACAACAAAGTGAGTCACCAGTTTTTTGGTGTCCCAGTGCATGTAAAAGTCATATTTACCCTAGACTGTAGTCTATTGAGTGTGCAATAGCATCATGTCTAAAGAAACAATGAACATACCTTAATTAAAAAATACTTTATTGCTAAAAAATGCCAGCAATCCTCTGAGTCTTCAGTGAGTCATGGTAGTAACATCGAAGACTACTGATCACAGATCACCAGAACAAATCCTGTTTAATAATAATGAAAAAGTTGGAAATATTGCAAAAATTACCAAAATGTGACGGAGACACAAAGTAAGCACATGTTGGGAAAATGGTGCCAAGAGACTTGCTTGACACAGGGTTGCCACAAACCTTTGACTTGTAAAAAGTGCAGTATCTGCGAAGCACAGTAAAGCAAGGTATGCCCCTACTTTCATATAACAGCCCAAGCAAGCTAATAGAAGGCCTAAGAAAAAGAAAATACTCTTTCTAAAGCTTAGATCTTTTATAGATGTCTAACATGCAAAAAAAAAAAAAAAAAAAAAAAGGCATGAATTGATATGACAGAAGTTGTACATTTTTTGGTCCTGATCAACCAATTCCAAGAAAGGGGCAAATATCCTCACTGAGAGGCACACTTGCTTCCTCTGGAACTCCAAGGTCATAGCAAGGAGTCTTATAAGTGAAATGTTGTTCTCTTTCTTCTCTTTCCCAGAAGGATCATTTAAGTACACATTCTCTCCCTTCGATGAGACTTACTAAACCACTTTACACTCCAAACTCAAGCCCACAGCAGCTTTCTCCAAGGGTGCACATTCTTGAGCAATTCTCATTCAACTTTCTACTCTCGTATGCCAATAAAACCTTAGGACGGCTTTTCAAAATTGACTGGTACTCTTCAGGTAACAGATTTAATTATGTAAAACAGACGCTAAAAGTTCAACTTGAATTCTAGAATACTTGTAATCAATTTCCCTGGGAATAACTGAACCTTGGTTTTGTACAGAACTTCTCTATTGCAGCGAATTCCAAAGTTGTATTACGTTTTGATGAATCCTAAAAGCCTCTTGTATTTTCCTAAGTTCGTATCCTTTACCTATTGCTATTATTATACTTAGCTTTTTTGTCATTGTTCATAATGTTCACTCTTCTATTACTATTTGCCCTAAAACAATTTGTGCATATTTTTCTTGATGACTCTTTAAATCCAAAAAGAAGGTATCTCTTTATAACTCCTTTAACATGCCAGCTTATTCTTCGACAACTTCAAATGCATGAGCTACCGTTATCAACTTCCTTCAGTGAACTTCATCTCATCCGGCCATCAGCCAACCTCTACTCAAAATGAGCAGGTAATTGTCAAGCCCATAGCTGTCGGGACAGAGACACTGAAATATCCGTCCCTGCGATTATGAACTGCTTTAGTTTTTCCATTTTTAGCAGAACAAATGGGGAACTTGGGATAATCTCATCTATGTCACTTCAGAACTAGGCTTTAAATTGGGTCATCATTAACTTAGCCGTTTGTCTAAAAATTGCATGATGAATTTTAGTTTATATAAATTTTGACACAGAAGTCTAACGTAAAAGTAAGATGGTATGATTGTTTCCCCCATAATAACATGAGAAATCCAATAATTTTAGCCGGAGTTCTTTCCACACCTCTTGAGAATTTCACTCCTGCAACTTGGTATCTTCTAATATAAACTCTACTTCAGAATATTAAATTCAGAATTAAGAGAGGGGAAGAAGAATAGAGGGAAGAAGTGGGACTCTGTCCCTCAACAGCCATCACCACAGAGTGTGTAAGGTGGGAAACTCGCAAACAATAAAAACGACCCATCCCTAGCGTAAGACTGATATGTACTGCCCTAATATTTCTTTCTCTCAATAGGGGAA
This sequence comes from Stenella coeruleoalba, assembly GCF_951394435.1. NCBI lineage: Eukaryota > Metazoa > Chordata > Mammalia > Artiodactyla > Delphinidae > Stenella > Stenella coeruleoalba. The sequence goes on from NC_137169.1 coordinate 137,603,628, forward strand.
TCCTATGATTAACACTAAGCTTAGCTTTATCAACACATCCAGTAAACTGAAGGGAGAGCAGAAAAGTCTAGATTTTGTTTCACTTTTTATTTCATATTGGAGCATAGTTGATTAACAACATTGTGTTAGTTTCAAGGTGTACAACAGTGATTCAGTTATACATATACACGTATCTATTCTTTTACAAATTCTTCTCCCATTTAGGTGGTTACCTAATATCGAGCAGAGTTCCCTGTGCTCTACAGTAGATCCTTGTTGATTTTGATCTGAGTCCTTACAGGGAACGATGTGCAGAACTGCTCACCTATGAAGGTTGCCAAGAAGACCCTAATTACTGCTCACCAGGCAGCGTCTGCAGCTCCCTTTCAGAGAATCAGTGCTCTACACGTAGCAATCATGGGGACAGCCTGGCAGAGGAGGCTACCTGCTGTTATGGTCCTAGGAGACAGAGTGTCTCTTAACGAGCAGGGGAGTCAAATATTTGTCCAGAGTAGACACCGATTGTAAAGTCTATAGGCAAATTATGAATGTGCTGTTTATGACGCCACCCACAAATCTGCTTTTCTTGTATTAGTCCTTTATTTGTTCCATTCCCCCAATTCAGTGGCAAACTTGGCAAGAGTGGGATTACGGCAGCCTTCTTTATGAGAATATCCCCTTTCTTAGGAGCTTTAAATGTCATGTAGTTATCGCTGGCTCCAGGCATTACTTCACTTCTCATTATTCTACTCTTTTTAAATGCCCTATTAAATGTCTCCTCTCCTGCCTCAATATTTATAGGCTGCAAATAATTATAGATTATTATGCTCTCCAAACTGGCCTAAAGTAACCGCTCAGCTATGATCTAATGCCTTTCAATAGTTGAGTGTCAATCACCTTCTTTGTCCATTAACTTTGAATGGATTTGGAAAACTATGAACTCACATAAGGCATAAAGTGAAGGAAGTAGTCTGACATACCTAATTGGCCCAACATCTGTCTTTCGGTTTTAGTCTCCTTGCTTCTGGTAAAACTGAGGAGTTCATAGCCACCTGGGGAGCCCAGCCCTTTCAAACAATGAATTAAGACTTTGTTTTCATCAGTCAAGTCACTAAAGACTTGTAGGGATTGCTATAGTAATAAAGTGGTCCCTCTTTGAAATGTTACATATTTTGTCCTCCTAAGGATCCCACAGAACTCTATTTGCCAACAGGGCAGCTGCAGTGTCAAAGTGACACCAGCCCACTTACTTGGTCACAGCTGGGACTCTCGCAGAAACTGTCAAAGTACCAAGTTGTCAAGATAGTTGGAGAAGTTCCCCGCTGCTGCCATGTGTTCTTCTGCTCTAGTTTTCCAGCACAACCAACGTGTCAGCAATTCCCATCACACCTGAGATAGTAAGCTTGAAGTTACTCTTTTCCCTTTTCTATTTTCTATCATCCTGAGAGACAAAGACCTGGTACTATAATATAAGAGGCCTAGGGTAAATGTATTTGAAAAAATGCCTACCACTTGGAATCTATTGGCTCTTTTAATCAGCTGTAATTAACTGAGGCTTGGGAAGGAGATTGTGAGGAATATCCCCGTCCTTCACAGATTTATCCTGGAACTGGGACCAGGAGGAAAACAGTGAATAGTGGCACCCAGGAGCTACGGCCACGTCACTGCAGGTTGCAAGGAAATGGCCCTGCCACTCAAGTGTTCAGTTTAGCTTTCCTCTCCCAGTTTCCTAAAGGATACATTAAATACACATCAGTTGAACCGATAGCTACCAAGCTCATGACTGCTTTGCCTAGAAACAGCAGCATAACTAGAACTGTTTAATTAAGTTGACTAAAATAGACTTTAGAAATTATTGCATCCAATCCTTTCACTTTATGGAGTTGAAAAGCTGAAACCAAGGAGGGATGTCCTGAGGTTACATCATGAATTCATGCCAGAGGCAAGACTAAAAGACTAGAGCTTCGTTTTTCCCCTATAATCCATACTCAATTTTGTTACATAACTGAATCACACGCTTCCCACAAATAATAACTTTCTATTACAGCACCACAGAACTGTAAAGCTTCTGTGATGTCTTTTTTTTTCTTCTTTTTGTTTTGTTTTAAAGGACACACAAAAAATTGTAAATGCAGAAACATGTTTGCAAAATATCTCTTGAGGCTCACCAAAAACTAAATAAATAAAGATGAGTTACTGTGAAGACTATCTCTGTCTCCCCTAAAATGGGAGTCAGGCTTGGGACTCTGACAGGTTTTATGGGTGTGGATGGTGAGATTAGATGGATAGCACCTTGACTCTTTCCAACTGTAGGAATTTCTGACGGATCCAAACAATATACGCAAGAGAAGGAAAGTTGCAGGTATCATCATAGGGGAAATTGTCAAATGCCTCATAGTTGTCTGCAAAACTTCTGCAATCGATCTTATGACAGCTAACCATATTTACCTCTCCTACAGCTTGTTATATTATAGGAGAAGAGGTCAAAATCTCTCTGCAATGGAACTTAGGTTCGAGTGAATTGTGCGTGAGATTGCCACTTGAACCTTTAATAGTCAAATTGAGCTCTCAATCTAGAACCCAAGAGGAAAGGCATCATTGATTCTTTCATTGTTGCTCTTTTTTCGTGTTATCATTCCTTTTATTATAAACATTTTCATACTCAAATAAGCAGAAGATGGGCTCAATAAAGCATTCAAGAGTCAAACGTATCCCCACTCCCAATATTCCATTCATTCTGTAATTGATCTCAAACTTTAGAGACTGTTCAAAGCTTCCCTCTTAGAGTACACATATAAAATATTGAAAACCGACACATTTTCAAGGGTTTACAGTAAAGACATTTTGAAGCTTAAAAGGAACAATGACCTTTGTATATCTGAGATCCAAACATCCATAACAATTTTTAATGTGTTGAAAGCAGAAAATCCTTCAGTCAGACTGAAATGAACCCAAACTTGGCAAGCTAATAGCCAAATTGCTTCTCCTTCAGATGCTGCACAGCTGAAAAGTGACAAGATTTTAAAAGCTCTGCACCAGGTATCGAACTATATAGCAAAAGCTGATTGTTTTGTTTCATTCACAGCTAAATGGTTCTCTTAAAGTATATATTAAAAGTCATTTCAAGCTGTCCTGTAATTTGCTTGGTCTTCTCATTTGTAAGCAATCAGGGGAAACCTGTTTTTCTGACAGCCCCGCAATCTGCTATCACAGGCAGAATTTTCTTGGCAAAGGTATTTCCTGTATTCTCCGTAGGACTCTTTGAGGCAAGCCTGAAATGTTTAACTTTGGCTTCCCAAGGTGAACTGTATCTCCGGGTGTATCAACTCGTGATTTCCAAGTATGCAGAGTGTCATGTTAGGCACTCAAAGATATAGACTAACACATCCTCTCAAGCCAACTTGCTACTCGTGCTCTGCTTTTCGTGTACACACAGCCTTATTGATCTGTGTAATGACACATACATTTAGGACTCCTGAAGCAGGTGGGTTGCTTCAGCATTTTGACCCTGAGGATATTTTGATTCTGAAGATGTTCTTATTCTAACAGGCATCTGAGAACGTGGCTGCTAACTTTGACCTTTCCTGTGTCCGTGCCTGTGTGTACATGGATCTACTGATTTTCACTGTCCTCTTGATTTATCTTTGTCTTTCCTCTATCCCTAGTACAGGAACAGAGAAACTGTTCAACAAAATGTGAACATATATACAGGCTTACCTTGTTCTAGTGCGCTTTGCTTTGTCGTGCTTTGTAGTATTGTGGGGTTTTGTTTTGTTTTTTTTAACAAATTGAAAGTTTATGGCCACCCTGCATCACGCAAGTCTTTCGGCACCATTTTTCCAACAGCATTTGCTTAACTTCATGTCTTTGTGTCACATTTTGGTAATTCTTACAATATTTCAAACCTTTTTCATTCCTGTTATTTTTGTCATGGTGACCTGTGATCAGTGACCTTTGATGTTACTATTGCAATCGTTCTGGACAAATGTGTTCTGCCTGCTCCACGAACCCGTCATCCCCCATCTCTCTCCCTCTCCTTGGGCCTCCCTATTCCCTGAGACACAACAGCATTGAAATTTGGCCAGTTAAGAACCCTACACTTATCCCTGCGTGTTCAAGGGAAAGGAAGAGTCGCACATCTCTCACTTTAAAACAAAAGCTAGAAATGCTTAAGCTTAGTGAAGAAGGCATGTCGAAAACAGATAGGCTGGAAGCTAAGCCTCTTGGACCGAACAGTTAGCCCCGTTGTGAAAACAAAGCAAAAGTTCTTGAAGGAAATTAAAAGTGCCATTCCGGTAAAAACACAAATGATAAGAAAGCAAAACAGGTTTATTGCTGACACGGAGAAAGTTTTATCGGTCTGAAGGGAAGACCAAACCAGCCACAACACTCCCTTAAAGCAAAGCCCAATCCAGAGCAAAGCCCAGCTCTCAATTCTATGACCTGAGAGAGGTGAGGAAGCTGCAGAAGGAAAGTGTGAGGCTAGCAGAGGTTGGTTCATGACATTTAAGGAAAGAAACTGCTACATAACACCAAAGTGTAAGGCGAAGCAGCAAGTGCTGATGGAGAAGCTGCAGCAAGTTATCCAGAAGATCTCAATGAGATAATTAATGAAAGTCACTACACTAAACAACAGATTCTCAATGTAGATTAAACAGCCTTACATTGGGAAAAATTGCCATCTAAGAATCTCATAGCTCAAGAGAATTCAACGCCTGGCTTGAAAGCTTCAAAGGACAGGTTGACTCTCTCATCAGGGGTTAGGGTAGCTGGTGACTTTAAGTTGAAGCCACTGCTCATTGACCACCTGAAAAGCCCAGGGTCCTTAAGAATTACCCTATATCTGCTCTGCCTCTGCTCTCTAAATGGAACAACGAAGCCCACATTTATTTACAACATGGTTAACTGAATATTTTAAGCCCACTGTTGACACCTACTGCTCAGAAAAAAAGATTACTTTCAAAATATTACTGCTCCGTGACAATGCACCTGGTCACCCAAGAGCTCTGATGGAGAGGTACAATGAGATTTATGTTGTTTTCACGCCTGCTAACACAATGTCTGTTCCGCAGCCCACGTTTCAAGGAGTAATTTCAACTTTCAAGTCTCATTATTTAAGAAATATATTTTGTAAGGCTACACAGCTGCATAGATTGTGATTACTCTTATGGATCTGGGCAGAGTAAATTGAAAACCTTCCAGAAAGAATTCACCATTCTAGATGCCATCAAGAACATTTGTGATTCATGGGAAAAGGCCAAAATACCAACATCAACAGGGGTCTGCAAGAAGTTGATTCCAACCCGCGGATGACTGAGGGGTTCAAGACTTCAGTGGAGGAAGTAACTGCAGATTTGGTAGAAATAGCAAGAGAATTAGAAGCAGAGCCTGAAGATGTGACTGAATTGCAGCAATTTCATGATACAAGCTTAACAGATGAGGGGTTGCTGCTTATGGATGAGCAAAACGGGGTTTCTTGAGGTGGGATCCACTCCTGGTATAGATGCTTTGAAGACTGTTGAAATGACAACAAAGGATTTAGAATATTATATAGGGCTTCCCTGGTGGCGCAGTGGTTGAGAGTCCGCCTGCCGATGCAGGGGACGTGGGTTTGTGCCCCGGTCTGGGAAGATCCCACATGCCGCGGAGCGGCTGGGCCCGTGAGCCATGGCCACTGAGTCTGCGCGTCCAGAGCCTGTGCTCTGCAACGGGAGAGGCCACAACAGTGAGAGGCCCGCATACCGCAAAAAAAAAAAAAATTTTTTTTTAAATAATATTATATAAACTTAGCTGATAAAACAGCAGCAGAATTTGAGAGGTTTGACTCTGATTTTGAAAGAAGTTCTACTGTGGGTAAAATGGTACCAAAATAGCATTGCACACTCAGAGAAATTGTTCGTGAAAGACAAAGTCAACTGATGCAGCTAACTCCACCGTGGTCTTATTTTAAGAAACTGTCACAGTCACCCCAACCTTGAGCAGCCATCAACACTGAGGCAAGACCCTCCATCAGCAAAAAGATTAGAACCCGCTAAAGCCTCAGGTGATAGTTAGCATTCTTTAGCAATAATTTTTTTATTTAAGGTATGTACATTTTTTAGATATGTTATTGCATACTTAATAGACTAGTCTAGTGTAAATGTAACTTTTATATGCACTGGAAAACCAAAAAAAAAATGGTGACTCACTTTATCGTGATACTTGCTTTATTGCAGTGGTCTGGAACCAGACCTGCAATATCTCTGAGGTCTGCCTGCATGACAAAAAGTAAACAGCATGATATCAAGTTGGTCACCTTATAAATAATATTTTTTCTACTTTATCATCATTTGAATATTCCTGGTCCCACAGAAAATAGGTAGTGGAACTGTGGTTTGAAGATAGGTCTGTGTGCTTCCAAAGGTCAAGCTCTTAACCTCTGTGTTATAATTTTCTAGATGAAGTGTTGTGTAAAATATCATTTAGAAGAACACATGAACACTTTGTTCCTGGAATCAGAATGATAAATGATTTGTATAGTCCTTAAGGGACCACAAGTTTGTCCCCACAAATCTGAGATGCTCAGAGGAGGACAGGAGTGGACAACCATATCAAATCCCTATCAAGACAAGGGAGGCTGAGGACCTACCCAGATTAGAAGAGCTGGCTGACTGGTACCCAGGAGATAGAGATTTCCTGAGGCTTTTCTTCCTCCCTTCATCCTAAAGAGTGACAAACAGCTTCAACTTTTTCTCAGGGTAATTAACTGTTTTTTCCATTACAAAGGGGGACAGAATCCAGGATTGCCTTTTTAAAACATTCCTTCTCAAACTGTAGATATGTGTCAGAAGAAAGTAATATGCACTATAGGAGGTGGACCTGTGGGTGTGGTTTTACTGTTTGTACAGCCCGGAATTCTATCATCTGTTTTGCATTTCTAGAAACCGAATCTACTGAGCTTAACTGGTTAACTTTTGTGATATAATAAAGAATATATCATCCCAGGTTCCTAGCACAGAGCTTCATAAACCCTTGGAATTTCCTGAGTGACAGAAGTGTCTTTGCTATGTTAATGAAGTGATCCTTGGTGGGTCCCTAGATAGCTCAGAGTAGGGGCTGCTCAGCAGAAAGACCAACAACCACCAGTGATCAGAGGATTGGAACTTTGGGCCAGCCAGATCTCCAGGGAGAGATTGGAGGAGGGCTCAGGGAGGTCAGAGATCAAATTTGATCATGCAGCCAATGAATTAATCAATCACAGCTACATAGTGAAAACACCAGGAAAATACCTGGACACCAAGACTCAAAGGCTTCCTAGTTGGTCAACACATTAATGTGCTTGGACGGTTATGCATCTTAATTCCAGTAGGAGAGAGCATAAACGTTTTGTGTTTCCCTTCTACTCCCCAGACCTTACCCTAAGCATCTCTTCCATCTGGCTGTTCTTGAGTTCTATCCTTTATAGTAGAACTATAATCGAAAGTGCAGGGCTTTTAGTGAGTTATGTTAGTCATTTAGCAAATTACTGAACCTAAGAGGGAAAGTGAGGGGGTCATGGGACTCCAGAATTTATAGCCTGTCAGTCAGAAATGTGGGTGGGATTTGAGACTTGCCATTGGTGTCTGAAGTGGGGGCAGTCTTGTGGAAGAATTTGCTTTTAACTTATGTGGTCTATGCTAACTTTAGGAATTACAGAAGCCCAGTTGGTATCAGAGAATTAATATCAAAACAATAAATTCAAAACTCAGACACATCCAAAGAGCACTAGTAAACAGATACTGAATGGTAAGTATATTAACTTATTACTCAAGTTCATGGTTCCCCCAACCTCCAATATAGTTACATCTCAATTTTTGGTTAAATCAGTTTTTAGTGGTTTCATTTTTTATAACTATGTCATTATTGATCATAGCTGAGTCAAGTACAATGACTACATTTCCTTTCTTATAGAATTTTTTTTCACTTTTTCTAGAGTCAATATGCCTCATTTTTAGAATCTGTTCTGTCTTTGTACTTCTGGCTAAGTCCTTGCCTATCCTGCCATAGTTCTGTAGCACTCCCCTCAATATGGTTTTTCCACACAATCAGATCTGTGGAACTCTGCTCTAGTCTAAACTTCCTGCTTCCTTCTAGCCTCTAAAGAGCTGTCATTTTGGACAAAACCTTCACCTTTACCCATGGTCATTCCTTTTTTTTTTTTTCTTTTTAACTCCAAGTCTTTGCTGTTTTCTTCATTTGATGGCTCACATTCTCCAGCAACTTCCTTAAAAAAGGGTATACTACATGGAAGAAACGTTTAAGCTTCGCGTAATAAAAATAACCTTATGCCACCCCCATACTTGGTGTCTACTTTGCCTGGTATGCAATTATAGATTGTATATTACTTTCTCCTGGCATTCTGACAGTATTTCCCACTGTCTTGAGCCTTCGATAGTATATCTCTTGGATTGGTCCTCTAATGTTTTCTTAATTGTCTTTCATTTTTGTACGTTTTTCTAATTTGAGGAGATTTACTCAGTTTTTTCTTGCTCAGTTTTATTCATGGTTTTAAAAATATTAACTAGCAGTTTAATTTGGAAGAGCTCTCTTAATCTGATTGTTCATTTGGATGGCATCCAGGTCCTACTTAATGGATGCAATATCTTCTCTTACCAAATAGATACCAAGACAAATTACAGGACTTTTTCTTTAAGAAAATAAACTCTACCATCCTTTATTAGTTTCTTAAACCCTCCCTATATCTCTAAATATTCCCTTCTTTTAATTCTTTTCCATGACCTCAGAGGCTGTTATCTGTCCTGCCACACTAGCCAAGAAAAGCTGTAAACCTTCTCTCTTCCATATTTTCCAGACCCAGTACACTAAAAATATGTATTGACTCAAATCAGTTAAATCACAAGGCAAATTTCCTTTGGCAAAAGTTATTTCACCTGTAAACCTAAAACGCACAGCGCATTATGTGCATTTTTTTGGAAAGAGGTGCCGTAGCTCCCATCAGGGTCTCAAAAGGATTTATAATCTAAATATACTTAGAAATGATTCTCTTTAACATTGAATTTATCTTCCTGAGATGTTACATCTGACATTGTGGTAGCTGATACCTGGTGGCAAAAATATAGTATGTAATGAAAGTATCACAATTTTTTTGAGATGCTAATTTTATTTTAGAGATAAAAAAGAAAAGGCTTTGACTTTTACGTTTTCTTAGAAGTTTTACGCTAAAAAATAAATTTTAAGTAACATTGCTTGCATAGTAATAATATTATCACTAAGTAAAATTTAATTGGACCAAAATTTCACTAAATTTTATTTTATTAGATCCATTTTAATATTTCCAAAATGGCATTATGCATGTTGCCAAGTATTTTATTCTTTGTTTAAAAACTGCATCTCCTTTTCCAGAGGTTTGTATGCCTGTAGTTTTAGGTATATGCAGAAATTTTAATTGGGACACAAAGCTTTTATGTTTAAATCACAGATTTTCCAGATATTGCTTCACCCTTTTCAATTATTCTTAAACATACAAAAAGAAAAGATTTCAGTAATTATACTTGAATATTTATAAATCATTGGCAGCATGTAACAAGTCAAAAGAAAAATACTGAAGGGCTAAGTTTTTGCCCAGGATAATTAGAGTAGCGTCTCACTATACAAAACAGCATGAAACAAAATTCGAAACTAATGGATGAAGTCTCACGAGCATATTGTTTTTAATAATTGAACAGGAAAACAGATATTCAAGATTTTTCCAAGTGACATTAGTAAAAAGCTACTGAAAAGGCAATATTTCCTTTTGCAGAACTGACTTAATTTTCTCCCTGTCTTGCTGTGCCTAATATCTTCCATAATTGTTGAAGGCATGCAATTTATACTGAGTGATGGGGTAACTTACATATTAGAATAAAGGCTGATTCCTTCTCAAACTTACAAAGCTAAGAACAAAATAGAGAATTAGATGTTTCTGGATATGTGGAAACTAATCATTATATAATATACTGTAGCATTTATTATTTCTTTTTTTAATTACATGTTAAAATATTTTACGATTTTAGCTGATACTTTATTTTCAGCCTGCATTCATGTACCAGCCATGTTGCAGTGTGTTTCTTATGCCTTCCAAGATTTTATCAAGACCCAATTCTAGCAGTTCATTCCCTGATGTCTTTCCACAGCTCTCCAGTCTAGCTATTCTACCCGACCTTCCCTTGAAACCTCAGCTTTTGCTGTTTATGTCATTCATCTGTTAACTCTGTCAAGTATCTATCCGGTGGTAAAATCATCACTTGTGATGACGGTGCAGGCATGACCTGATAAAGAGGACGTTAAAGGAGAAAGTCTATGCGACTGGACATTTCATTAGAGAATCAACCCTCTCATTTAATAACTATGTAACTTGGGCAAGTCACTGGATTTCTTTGAATTTCAATTTGCTAGTTTGTCAGGGAGGAGGGTCCCACCTGAACTTTTTTTTTTAACGTTTTTATTGGAGTATAATTGCTTTACAATGGTGTGTTAGTTTCTGCTTTATAACAAAGTAAATCAGTTATACATACACATATGTCCCCATATCTCTTCCCTCTTGCATCTCCCTCCCTCCCACCCTCCCTATCCCACCTCTCCAGGTGGTCACAAAGCACCGAGCTGATCTCCCTTACTATGCGGCTGCTTCCCACTAGCTATCTATTTTACATTAGATGGTGTATATATGTCCACGCCACTCTCTCACTTCGTCCCAGCTTACCCTTCCCCCTCCCCGTGTCCTCAAGTCCATTCTCTACATCTGCGTCTTTATTCCTGTCCTGCCCCTAGGTTCGTCAGAACCTTTTTTTTTTTTTTAGATTCCACGTATATGTGTTAGCATACAGTATTTGGTTTCCTCTTTCTGACTTACTTCACCCTGTATGACAGACTCTAGGTCCATCCACCTCACTACAAATAACTCAACTTCGTTTCTTTTTATGGCTGAGTAATATTCCATTGTATATATGTGCCACATCTTCTTTATCCATTCATCTGTCAATGGACACTTAGGCTGCTTCCATGTCCTGGCTACTGTAAATAGTGCTGCAGTGAACACTGTGGTCCATGGCTCTTTTTGAATTATGGTTTTCTCAGGGTATATGCCCAGGAGTGGGATTGCTGAGTCAATGCCTTATCTTTTGACAAGGAGTCATCAGGGTAATTTCCTCACCAAAGCTGTCAACTAGGATCCCATACTTTGCCACTGTAGCATCCTCAGGATAACACGTATCTTTCCTTCATGCTCAGGCCTAAAAACAGTCATGGAGCATTCTACAGATTCTCTTTTCTTCCTACTTCTACCTCCTTAGGAATTAAATTAAGACTGTTAAGACAAATCGGAAATGGAATGTTCTGCTTAACTGTCATTCTCATTGATGGCATAAATTCTTCTTAAGAGGACCTATGAAAAACAAACTTCGAGAACTTACTCATATGAGTATAAAATCAAACTTATAAATATGAGACAAATATAAGAAGTCATGTTCACAATGGACTTATCCTTTCCTGGCTGCGTGTCACCTCTTTATCTGTCTTACACAATTCTTTTTCAGTTTCTTAAAATTATCAGTATTTGAGATTTCCATAAGCACTAAACGCCTTCAAGGTAAATTTCTGAGCAGAGTAACTTAGAATGGGATGTCTAACAGATTGGTAATTTTGTTGAACATAAGTTGAACAATTAACCTCAAAGCGGTATATTAACAGTTAATATTTGACTGAGTGACCACTAATTATCAGGTAAATACATTATCTCATTTAAACCTTAAAATTATGCCATGAAGTAGACATCACTGTATGTCTACTATACACCGAGAATAATGAGGCTTAAGGATGTGAAATAATGTCCATTAGTAGAGGCAGGACTTGAGCCCAGTCCTGAGTCCACCCACAGGCGCTGTAACCACTATACTTCACAAAGAGGGGTCACATTATACAAATGAGAAACGTTACCAAGTTGATTTTCCTAACCAGCATTGTAGCTGAGTAATTCCTTTCCTGTGTGAATGCCATTCCAAACCCAGGGCTTACCCATATTTGTGATGTATCTAGTAGCCCTCCTTCATGGTATAGGAAAAAATTAACAAATTGTTAGAGTTCACTCAAAACATGTAAAGTTGCAAACTATATTTAGAATAATTAGTAACATAAAACCAAAGGCGATACAACCTTAACCTGTTTCTCATCCTCAAGGTTTCACTTTACATGTAATTATCTCTTTTCAGGGAAAAATGATTTCTGAAGAATGTTTAGACCGTATGCATGCTGAAAGGCAGCCTCAGTCATCCTCTGCTGTAACTGTCTGTCAGGGGCAAGATTATCACTTTCCCTTCCATCAGGAGTCAGATCTGGTTTCTGTTCTCCCTCTGCTCTACAGAGCTGCTTGTCTCGGTGAACTCAGGGAGCCCCTCTCTAAGCCGAGCGGTTCAAATCTGCAAAGCGGAATGAGCCTTACATAGTCTATCATCTAAGAAGAGATTTAAAGATCAAATAAAAATATGTCTGCAGAGTTAGGTGGAAAAATAAGTAGCTAGTCATTTACAAATATAAAAACATTCCATCTTAAAGTCAGCAGCTCAGAGCCGTGAGAGCATTCTTGCGGATAATCTGCCACACCAAAGCACACTGTCTCTGTCAAGAAATTAATCAAGCTGCTTTTAACAGGAAGGCTTGCTTATTCCTAGGGCAATTGAATGTAAGCCTTTCTCACATGCTATTGTCAAGATGCTTTTCTAATTTTCTGTAATTTTCTTTGCTTTTACTACAAGTGTAAGAACTAGCTTACAATTGAAAACATAAGCTGTATGAAAGTAGGGACTTTGTTGCTTTCTATTTACTGATGTATCTGTAGCGACTAGAGAAGTGTCTGCCCCATGGTAGCTCAAAAACATTGCTGAATTTACTGAGCAAAATGTAACGCAATTCAGTGCTAATTTCCAAGGAAAGTCAAGTACACGTGTATCGTACTGCATGCTAGATACAGTGCTAGATGAGTTATGTACACTGCTTCATACAAGTATTACGAAATCCTAAGAAGAAGGTAACCTTTAGGGGAAAAAAATTACTCCATGTTTCCATGTTATGTAACTTCCAGAGTCACTTTTTAAGAGCTGAAATAATGAGTAATTATAATAGCTGCCATTTATCGAATATTCCAAAGTAGATGCTTTTACAAATATCTATAGTAAACACACCAAGAAGGCATTATTCTTATTTTAAAGATAAGGAAATCAAGACACAGCTTAGAGGCAATGACCAAGAAATCCCCATCGTTCATTCCCTGGCATCAATCTAGCACTTTCTGAATCTGTCAGGGTCCTAGGTCACCTCTTCCACCTGCTATAATGATCTTTTCACATCCCTCCTCAAGTCCACATGAGGCCTGGGAACGGATAGAAACTCATTGAATTTTTTTGACTGAAGAAAGTTTTATCCAATAACGTGAGAACCCCAAAACAACTAAGGTTATGATCCCTGTCATTCTAGTGGGATAAAAAGATCATTAAAGAGTGTTCAGGACTTCCTCAAATACCGAGAGGCTTACAAAGTGAAAGGGCTCTGTGATGAAACACATTTCAAAGATGATGAGAAAACAAATTTCTGAGCAGGACCTCTCAGCGCCATTGTTTAATATGCAGTATAATTCCTGTAAAAACTTAACCAGCTTTTCTCCAAATTCATTTCACTGGAGAGACTCCTTTTAGAGTACTCATCATTTAGCTTAGTATATGATGGATTCCAGTGTCTAGCTACATATTTTGTAGTAATTTTTGTTAAAATTTTTAAAATTTTTCTTGGCCACACCATGTGGCATGTGGGATCTTAGTTCCCCAACCAGGGATCAAACTCACACCCCCTGCAGTGGGGAGTCTGAACCACTGGACCACCAGGGAAGTCCCTGTAATTTTTTTTAATACAAAAATGTTTTTCCCCAATAAAAGGTATCAACCAAACACTGTGTGATAAAATTGGAGGGCGTCTTGTCACCTCTCTGGCATTTTGATAGCAGGGTCTAAACATCATTGCTTATTTTTTAAATGTCTCAAGTGAATATAAAGTTTTTTAAAAATAAAACTTAATGAAAAATAAACTGTTGAGTTTAACACCACAGGAAATAATTGATTAGCACCCAAATATAGTATTTGTAAAAACTATCTCCCCGCAAACACTTCCATTGCTAATAAATTTCCTACTTAAAATCTGTATTAAATATATAAAGGTAACATGTTCCTGCTGAGAAATAATTTCCTAATGAGTGACTAAGTCACAGAACCTATTTAGCAGAGTTATTATAGTTATTACTAATAAAAGTGGCCTCTCATTTAAATGTGGAGAAGCTGCAATGATTCCAGTACCAATTATACATTATCCCTAAATTACATATTGAAATTTGGTGGAATTATGCCACAATGTAATCAGAAGGAATCATGAGGTGAGCAATTTTCAAAAGCTCAATTTAATTCAACATCTCTTTAACTATACCTTCCAAGATAATAATTACATTGAGCAACTGGTTTGATTGAAGGGGGAAAAAAAACATACTGTTTCACTGACCACCATTTTACATACCTGTTTGAATGGTACTGCACAGGATACAATTTATAATAAGTCCAATTATGAGGACAGCAGCACCATGGGTATTTCTTTAATTCTACTAGAAGTAATATAAAAAGCCAAAGGGACTTCTTTCTAGAACTCGGTGTCACAGAAGACATATGTACATCTGTGTTTTTCACGGCAGTTGGTGTATTGGTTGATCAGAAAGATTATGGGCTGTTGAGCAGAACAAAGGATTGAATATCCACATTTGTCCCTTACAATCTCTGTGACATCAGGCATGGTGCTTAGCTGGTAGTGCCTCTTTACATCTAAAACAAGAATTATGAGCTGTCTTTACAGAATTATTGAGAGACTTAAATGGTATACATATGTATCACACACACACCATACATACCACATACAGACGTGTAATACAGTGTTAGGCGACAATTCTCCATGGGTCTGTCCATTTTCACACACCCTGTGACAGCTTTTATTCCAGACTATCTTTTGAAGAATGTCTGTAGAGCAAACAGCCTTGAAAAAATAGAGTATTTCCCTCTGGGATGGAGGACACGTGTCTCCTGATGACCAGAGTAAAAATGTAGCCTCCCTTCAGGGCAAAGGATCGGTGGGTTGGTGAGTGGCCCCTTATAACGCTGGGAATTTCCTAAGCTTGGTTCTCTTCAGGGTGGCACAGACGGACGGCACAGCGTCCCCCTGAGTCTGCCAAGTATCACCATCACCACCGCATGGAATCGGAGGTCAGGGGGAACCCAAGGATAGGTGATGCTCAGGCTGTGCCCTGAGTAATAACATCCTTCGTCTCTCCCCCAGCAGTCTCGTGTATTCATCCCACGCCTAGGAAACAGTGGTAGGCTACTTGTTTACTGTAAGGAGGGTGACATTTCAACCCCTTCGCAATTCTTGACACCCAGCGTGAATGCAGGCACTTAACACAGAAGGTCTTATTTCACATCATTTTAAATTATGCGGGTTTTTTTAAATAGTGGCATGTAATTAGTGAAGATATCCATGGTCTCACTTTGTGTGCAAACTTTATATTGTCGGGGAAGCATTTGTTAAATAAATGCTACTGCCATGTATTTGTCTAATAAGCACTGCCTAACCTCTCTTATCTCCTCGTTAGGTCTTTCCTTCACTCAATCAACAATGTGGGTAGAAAAGACTTGGAGAGAAAGTTCAGGCACTTGATTTAACCAGGAATCTGGGTCACTTCATATTGTTGTAAAGCAAGAAAACTGGGGGATGAAAACCCCACCAGCACGCACTCCACTGACTAACTGAGCAAAATACGCATATCTGCCGTCAACGGGCCATTCTGATGAAGGAAGTACAGTGTTTGGGGTACCTTTTGCTTTAAAGACAATCAGGACACTAGTATTTGGAAACAATATATAAATATAGGTGAATATTTTAAGTGGGCCCTTCTTTCAGGAATTTATGCAATTATGAATGGAAGCCTTCTATTTCCTGATATTATAATAACCAGTATTATCACTACCATTTTAAAATAACTTTACAGGGAAAACAGTCCACATATAATTGTCCTTCAAGTAATATTTTCTTCCTGTTTTTTTTTTTTTTTTTCTGTTTAGAAACAGCAAACAGCAGAATCCGCCTCTTCATTCCTCCATCTATTTCACAGCCCGAGTACAGACTCACATCAGAGTGCAGTAATTCTTTCATTCAAGCGTAAGCGATGCCACACTGCCAGTCAGAATGGCCATCATTAAAAAGTCTACAATTAACAAACGCTGGAGAGGGTGTGGAGAAAACGGAAGCCTCCCTGCACTGTTGGTGGGAATGTAAGTTGGTGCAGCCACTGTGGAAGACAGTAAGGAGGTTCCTCAGAAAACTAAAAATAGAACTACCATATGTTCCTGCAATCCCACTCCTGGGCATATATCCACACAAAACTCTAATTCAAAAAGATACATGCACCCCTATGTTCATAGCAGCCACAACAGCCAAGACATAGGAACAACCGAAATGTCCATCAACACATGAATGGATAAAGAAGATGTGGTACATATATACAATGGAATATTACTCAGCCATAAAAAAGAATGAAACAATGCCATTTGCAGCAACATGGATGGACCTAGAGATCATACTAAGTGAAGTCAGAAAAAGAAAGGGAAATACCATATGATATCACTTATATGTGGAATCTAAAATATGACACAAATGAAACTACCTATGAGACAGAAACAGACTCACAGACATAGAGAATAGATTGGCGGTTGCCAAGGGGGAGGGGGGTGGGGGAGGGATGGAGTGGGAGTTTGGGATTAGCAGATGCAAACTGGTATATGTAGAACGGATAAACAACAAGGTCCTGCTGTATAGCACAGGGAACTATAGTCAATACCCTGTGATAAACAACAATGGAAAAAAATATGAAAAATACTATATTATTATTTATATATATATAAATGAGTCATCTTGCTGTACAGCAGTAATTAACACCACTGTAAATCAACTAAACTTCAATTTTAAAAAGAAAGTGTAAGTGATGATGTCTTTTTTCGGTTAAGGGCTGCCTTTGCCAGGAAACAGAACAGGATTGGGCTGTACCACACCCCAGCAGAAAAGGAACAGTAAGCACACCCTGCTGCCCACCACTGTCTACCCGAAAAATAAAGCTGCCTCTTTAATACCTAAATTCTCACTTACTACCCTTTCCCCTACGCATCACAAAAAATGATTAGAAGATCCAAAGATAATTTTGAAGATAATGTGTTAAGGTTCAATGGAAAGATAAGACCCAAAATTCACTCTAGCAACTTTCTGAATTTTTCTCTGAATTAAAGTTGAGGGAGCTCACTGATGAAACTTAAGAAATTAAGAGTAAATCACAAGGTCAGCACCGACGCGAACCACCCTTTATTAGGATGTCTGGGCTGCGCACCATGACACCTGTGTGCTGCTTCATTACAGAACCTTTACAACAATCATTCAAAGCTGACCTTGCCTTTCTAAAGGACCTTTTGCTTGTCTTAACTGGAACAAAGGAGGACAAGTTGGTGACAACTAGCAAACTCTTTGACAGGGAGCTGCTTTGAAAAGCAGCGAAATAATAAGTTTGACTCATCATCAGTCTTTCTCTCCACATGATTATTCTCAATAGTCACAGTAAACTCATTTGATTTTTTGTTTGTTTGTTTTGCAAGTAATTGATTTGGAAATGGATATTTCAGCCAGTCAGAATGAGAGGGAATCTAGACGAGGGGGGTTTCCAGGAATGAATTCCTCATTCTTAAATTAGTAAGTTAACAGACATTGAGAAAAGGTCTTTTTCTTCCAGCTGTAGTCACTGTTTGCCTGTGATGCTGAGCACAGCTGAACTATCTTGAGATCATGGGTCAGAGTAAAATCCACAGGCCAAGGAAGTCAAAGTGGAGATGGGGAAAAGTCTGGGTCCTGAGCTGTTAAATTAACCAAACTGCCTGACCAATGAACTTTTCATAATGTGCTATTTCTTTTTGTTTAAACCAGTTTGAGTCTTCCAGATGAAAATACCATTGACAATATGCTATCCAGGGACCCCCTGATGTCTGCACACAAATTTCCAATAATGTTACAGCGAAAACTGAGATGGAAGTTGATTAGAAAATATTAAAGGCTTACTTCCATTCTGAGATTCTCTGCTTAATGTATAATTGTATGTGTATCACTATTTTTAATGAGTGGAGTTAACTATATAAAAGAAAAAACTACCTTGTTGAGTATATACCATATAGGAACTTAATATCTACTCTTACTTAATTCTCACAACAATTTCATAAGGTAGGTTTTGTTGAGCCCATTTTACAGATTAGGAAAAAAGTTAAAAGAATTCAAGCAACTTGCCCAAGATCACATAGTTAAACAGGTGAAAGAGGCAGGATTTAACCACGGTTGGCCTTTCTCCAACATTTTTGCTTTTTTCCAGTACAACATCCAAAGATATTCTACCTCTGTAGTATCCAGACAGCTAGATGCATAAACGAGAATGAGGTTAACAAAGACTGTATAAATAAAACGTGTGAACCAAGTTTGTGCTTTGCATATTGATTTTGCCTCAGGAGGGTTGGCCCTCAACTGAGCTCTTACGAAAATGGAATAATCAGTTATTTTCTAGTGTTATGTGGCATTTTATACACACATTTGAAGATAAAATGTTGTGGGTTTGGAGCAACAGTCACACTGCATGGTGATTCTAAACACAAGTTAAAAAAATTCAAATGGGGGGCTTCCCTGGGGGCGCAGTGGTTGAGAGTCCGCCTGCCGATGCAGGGGACACGGGTTTGTGCCCCGGTCCGGGAGGATCCCACGTGCCACGGAGCGGCTGGGCCCGTGAGCCATGGGAACCACGGCCGCTGAGCCTGCGCGTCCGGAGCCTGTGCTCTGCAACGGGAGAGGCCACGACAGTGAGAGGCCCGCGTACCGCAAAAAATACATAAATAAATAAAAATAATTCAAATGTAGTAAGTTTCATTAATTCTTCATTACTTGGCGGGGGACATCTGATTTCATGCTTTTGATCCTGCGCTGGAACATCAGAGTGGACCAACAGACAATACTGGGGGTTCTGTCATTTGCTTTCCATCCTGGAGCTGTGGAACTACAGAATACGTACTAACCTTCTCCATTAAATCCTGAGGGAAGAAACAGAATCCTGCCTCTGACAGTCGTTTCTGTGTAATGTTCCTGCCACGTCTGGAGAGTGGGAGCAAGCACTGCCCGAGGAGATGGGTAAGGACAGCCCATCTCTGCCTCCTGCCAGGCCTCCCCAGTCCTCGGCCTACAACGCAGCCACCAAACGGGTAAGAAAAGCTCAAAGCACCCAATAAAACTAGGGAAGAGAGTTACAGAATGCAAAAAAAATAATTAGACCAAATAAAATATGGCCTTAGGTGCTGACTTTTATTATTATTATAGCCAGTCTGCAGGGTAAAATTAAGTCTAAGTATTAGTAAGTTTGATGAGGATTTCTCTGAAATGTATTTTCCATGTATTATATGATGTGCTAACTTCTCCAAGGAGCTATAAAAAATGAAAAATGCTAATTATTCTGTACTTCAAAATCATGAGTAGAAAAGACTTAGGCAATAAAATTACATTTAGAACTTGCATTCATTTAGAGTTTGAAAAGTGACAACACATAAGTGTTTTATTTAAAGAAAATTAGACCTAGATATTCTGTAGAGCGAAGTGGTCTACCTGGATATTTGCTTTGCATTGTGATGCTTGTTGCTGTGAGTTTTAGGACATTATACATTTTAACAGTTACACTTTGTCCTCTTTCATTAGCCAGATGTCCAGTTCGTGTATGTCGTTTTGCCAAAAATTGTGAGTTATTTGATGGTATTCAATGAGCCATGTAATTTAAAAAAAAAAAGCAAAAGCACAACTCAGACTTAGCATAGCAAAAAACTCAACAACTGCCCAATGCATAAAGGACTCTACTAAATGTTTTCCCACAGTTGTGTTTAAAGTT
Source organism: Stenella coeruleoalba (assembly GCF_951394435.1). Lineage (NCBI taxonomy): Eukaryota > Metazoa > Chordata > Mammalia > Artiodactyla > Delphinidae > Stenella > Stenella coeruleoalba. The sequence continues at coordinate 137,623,651 of NC_137169.1, forward strand.
AACGCTAACCTATACTTTCTAGGATTCCAGACAATGAGACAACATAGTTGGCTAAAAACAAAAGTCGATTACTCTGTTTTTAGTTTTTTTAAGGAACCTCCATACTGTTCTCCACAGCAGCTGTACCAATGTACTTCCCACCAACAGTGTAGGAGGGTTCCCCTCGCTCCACACCCTCTCCAGCATTTATTGTTTGTGGATTTTTTGATGATAGCCAATTTGAGGAAACATAGAGCTACCATATTATCCTGCAATCCCACTCCTGGGCATGTATCTGGAGAAAAACATGGTCCGAAAGGATACATGAACCCCAATGTTCATTGCAGCACTGTTTACAATAGCCAGGACATAGAAGCAACCTAAATGTCCATCGACAGATGAATGGATAAAGAAGATGTGGTGCATGTATACAATGGAATACTACTCAGTCATTAAAAAGAATGAAATAATGTCATTTGCAGCAACACAGAGGGACCTAGAGATTGTCATACTGAGTGAAGTGAGTCAGACAGAGAAAGACAAATATTGTCTGATATCGCTTACATGTAGAATCTTAAAAAAAATGATACAAATGAATCTATATACAAAACAGAAATAGACTCACAGACATAGAAAACAAATGTGTAGTTACCAAAGGGGAAAGGAGGGCGGGGGGGATAAATTAGGAGTTTGGGATTAGGAGATACAAACTACTATATATAAAATAGATAAACAAGGGTAAATTAGGAGTTTGGGATTAAAATATACACACTACTATATATTAGATAGATAACCAACAAGGACCTACTGTATAGCACAGAGAACTCTGCTCAGTATTCTGTAACAACCTAATTGGGAAAAGAATTTGAAAAATAGATACATGCATATGTATAACTGAATCACTTAGCTGTACACCTGAAACTAACACAACATTGTTAATCAACTATACTCCAATATAAAATTAAAAGTTTAAAATGAAGAGTCGATTACCACTGTTTGCTTACATTTTCCCTTGCAGTGACTTTAAAAAAAAAAAAACACAAATGCCTCAGGCTAGTGGACAGAAAGAAGCACCATCAATCAACCAGCAGAGGAGTATTAGTTGAGTATCTTCTGTATTTTCCACATTGAATGGATACTCAATATTCCCCCTAATTGATTATGATGTTTTCTGTCAACTGGGATCAGTAATTGATTTTTTCATTTCCTTTATTTTTTCTGATAAGGAAATCATGACATTTCAACTTAAAACACTGCTTAAATTTAGTACCAGTATAAAGTAAGATAAAGTGCTGATGTTTACATTTAAGCTTCAGATTTGAGAACTGTCCAAACCGATATGAGTAAACTGTCACAGGGGAATTCACCTTTTAGCTGTGTGGCAGAGCTAACGGATGTCGAGAATACTCTGGTTGGCTTCATGTTACTTGTGTTGGGTGTCACATGTGCTATGATAGGCTCAAAGTTCAACTGTATTTGAATATTTGTACCTCAAAATTTAGGTTCACAAATTCAGTTCAATAGATAAGAGCCATTAAATGTGTAGGCACTGACATTTAAATTAGGGCATTTTTGGCATTTTGGCAATTAGTGGCAGAATTTTTTTCTTTTTCATGATTAGGCAAACTACTGAACTGATCACTGTAAAGGAGGTTAAAATTCACAAATTGGCATATTTACATGTTAAAAGCTAGTGAGCCAGAGCTTATAGCATCTACCAAAGACAGAAGAGTCTGTGATGTCTTGGAAACACCTAGACTACTGTGCTAACAACCTGATACGCAGTCCAAAAGAAAACCGATTAAAGCAGCAGCAGCAGCAGGAGAGGAGGAGGACAAAGCTACTTGTTAATAAGCTGTGCGTAGGTGAAGGTGGAAGTGGGCACTCCTTGGTGTCAGGTACAGCGCCCCCTGGTGGCCACCTTCTTCCGTACAGTGGCGGATGGGGGGCAGGCAGGGGGCGTCTGCTGACAATGGCACCAAGCACACGTTTATAGAAATAGTATTTAAAGGTACACTAAGTAGTTTTCAAAGTACCTTTTTTTCCTGAATTACATCACTAAACAAGCTAATAACTTTTGATCTGGCCTCAAATTGTAACCCTGAAAATTCTTAGTGGGAGGAAATTTGTCCTTAATGTGAAAACTTTAAGCACGCAGGAAAGAAATTCATGCAGTTAAATGTAAATAAGCGCATAGTGTATAATCTTTTGCTAGTCTTTCCTAAAAAATTATGTTTTCTAGTATAAAGTTACTAGATGTAAGACCATATATAGGCTTTTTATCATTATAGTTTCATTTAAAAAAAATCAAGAACAGTTTTACAAGTTTGCCCGTGGGCTCAAGTGCTGAAGTATGTCATAATTAGTTTGTGTGTAAAATGCATTTCAAAGTAAGTTCTTACTTAAAGGGATATATATCTCAAATGTGTGGAGCTGCTAAGGCTCTGTTTCTATTTTGAAAGGGTATTAAATACAGTACAAGGGCACCCCCCTTTAAGAAGCCCCAAAATTAGCTATTTAACAACCCAAAATAAATGATTCATTTGGTCTTTATAAATCTGGGGAAACTATGATGTGAAATCTAAGGCCGTGTACTTTTTATGAAAAACTGCCACCCAGTGGACATTTTATGCAAAGGCAGCTTCTTGCTTAATGCCTTGATGGACAAGGTGCTTAAATACAGCTGTTTTTAAACCTACCTTTAACAGTTATTTGCTAAATGGCAAACCAGTAACCCAACAGCTAGTTAATTACAAAGCGGTAGGGAAAAAATGCTTAAAGGCTTAAAATGTGAACATAATAATTCTGTGATTATTTTTTTTTGTATTTTACAATTTGGCAACCAGTTCAGTATTAATTCTATTATAAGCAAAATGTCTAATTAAGTAAAACTTATGTCCCTATATGTCACTTTCCTTATTTGTAAAAGGAGATATTATCAATAGTATCTACCTCACAGGGCTGTTACAGTATAAGGAAAAAATAAGTCAATATATGAAGCTCTTAGAACTGCAATTAGCACAGAATTGCTCAATTGTCTCTAGTCCCATTGGGTCAATGATTTTCAACTGGGTGAGACAAGGCCCTCATCAGGCCTAATCAGGATTTCCTGAGAAACTCTCAAATTGAAGCCATTTCCTCCCTTCAAGATCCCGTACAATCTCTAGTGTGTCAAGCTGCCATCTCCCTTCCTTCCTTCTCCCAGACTCACATACTGAATCAACCCACCCCAAAGGTCTTTACTGATTAAAAAAAAAAAATGATAAAAAAGGGTTGATACAGGTGTATCACTGCAAACAACTTGGTCAGAAACCTGATCTAAATAATAAAAAGCTAACTGCCCTAACTTATAGAAGCATTAAAATAAAAGGTGGGATACTTTGTAAACACTGCAAAGAGAGTACATAAGGTTCCTATTGCCACTGTAATAAACTGAGCGGCTACAAACAACATAAACTTGATCTGGAGATCAGAAGTCTAGAATGGGTCTCACAGGGCTAAAACCAAGGTGTCCGCAGGGCTGTGTTTCTTCTTGAAGCCCTAGGAGAGAACTGGTTTCCTTGCCTTTTGCAGCTTCTAAAGATGGTTTCCATTCCTTGACTCACGGTTCTTCAAAGCTATCAACTGCAGCACTCTGACCTCTGCATCCGTCCTCATATCTGATTCTCCTGCCTCCCTCTTTCAATTTTCACATCTGTAAAATCTCTTTTGCCTTGGCAGGTAACATGGTTATAGGTTGCAGGGATGAGATGTGGACACCTGTGAGGGACCACTGTTACCCCTCCCGCTGAGGTAACTGTCAATACGCAACAGCAAGAGTAACAGGCAATCTGGACTCCTGGGAAACAATGTGAATTCACGAGGTACTTAAAGGAAATCATCAATAGTTAAAACCACACACAGAAGTAGCTAGAGGAAAATTAATAGACAATGTGAAACTCAAAATACAATAAAGAGTTAATTTCAAAACATTTTGTAAACTAGGGTGGTAATGTAATACCCACTCTCTAGCTGTGTGACTTGGGAAGTTTAGTTAAAGGCTCTTTGAGCTTTGGTTGTCTCAGCTATAAAAGGGGTTAATTATAGGTAGAACGCGTACCTGATTGCCTGACACAGTCACCATAATAAACTGGTATAATTGAATTCAAAATGATTTAAAATTGACTTTTCCAATGCTACTGATAGAACTTGCTAAATATCCCAGGGAGCAATGTAAGTCCATATTAAAATCATCATTTTTTAATCAGGCTCTTACTTTGTGTTTGTATCGGTTTTTGTCCCTTTAATTGCAAGGCAGTGCCACAGGGTAAAATGAGCCCAGAGAAATTCCTAATAGTAGTAATACTATTAGGAGCTAACGAGCAGTGAGCGCTTAAAATTATGCCAAACACAGTTGTAAATGTTTTTACGGATTATGCATTTTAATCCCCACAATGACCCTATCGGCATATAGCTCGTAATTTGTCATCATCTTGGCAGGCCCCTTCTCTTGCTGAAACTTCTGACTCATTGGCAGGTTACACAAAACTGAATTGTTAATCGAAGGAAAAAAAAAATCAGTGAAACGGGATGTAATACAATTTCAGGAAGCGTCTGAAATCACCGTCTAAACTGAGCAGCTGAGAGTGTGTGTGTTACGTAGATCCACTTGCCTGCATAACCCACTTTCAGGGTAATGTTTTTTTTTAATTGTTTAAAATTTTTACAGGCAGAAGCCCCAAAGCTGGGAAGATCACCTAAGTGTCAGCCTTCAAACCAAGAGTACGAGTGTAGAGCAGGCTTTGTCATCTTCCTCTTACTTCGCCCTACACTTTGTATCAGAGGCTGCTTCTGTTTAGTAGAACAAGCTTCTTTTGGCTTCCAGATTAGTCATCCTCCCTAAATGCTGCTTCTAGTGAATTGAGTAAAACAGGGACCAGAATTGGATATTCTGTTGTTTGACAAGAAAAGGAGAGTTAGGGGAAAACCCTCCAGCATAAATGCCATCACTAGGGATGAACCCAATGAGTGTCTCATGTATCTTGCAACGTGGACTGGACATTCAGACCCTCACTGCATATCCATGAACCAATCAATAACAGAAAAAATTGAAAATATGTACTTTCCCTTTAGGGAGTGCTTCAACCAAAGTGAACTAGTAAAGTATAGATATACGTAGTTTTCTGAAGACCAGTAATTGTGATCATTTTTACCATGGGAATTATAAATAACCTAACAAAGGACACAGAAAATGGCCCTAGGATTACAAACTTTCTTTTTCATTAATCTGATAAAAAGGGTTTGAAGCATGGTGGCAAGACCTATTATTTAGTAGGAATTAAAATGAACCCTCAAATTCTAAACAAAAAAAAATGTATCAAAAAACAATGTTGGGAACCTCGGAGAGTTGAAAAGACCATGAAAAGCAAGTAGAGAACATCTCCTTCTTCCTCAATATTATCTGCTTTATGTCAATTACAAAAGAAAGTTAGCAGGGGGACTTCCCTGGCGATCCAGTGGTTAAGACTCTGTGCTTCCACTGCAGGGGCTACAGGTTTGATCCCTGGTCAGGGAACTAAGATCCCACATGCCGCAGAGCACGGCCAAAGAAAAAGTAAGTTAGCAGCAAGAGCTGTCCAAATGTGCAAGCAAAATAATTAATAGACTAGGATGTGACTTGAGTGTCACTGAGTGGCCAACATGAATAAAATTAAGTCCTAAAAGTACAGTAGCTGTGACATCTGAAACTACGACCACAAGGTTGGTTCTTTGTTTTTGGTTTTTTTGGTTTTTTTGCGTACGCGGGCCTCTCACCGTTGTGGCCTCTCCCACTGCGGAGCACAGGCTCCGGACGCGCAGGCTCAGCGGCCATGGCTCACGGGCCCAGCCACTCCGCGGCATGTGGGATCCTCCCGGACCGGAGCACGAACCCGCGCCCCCTGCATCGGCAGGCGGACTCTCAACCACTGCGCCACCAGGGAAGCCCAAGGTTGGTTCTTTGAAAGCCTTCTGGAAACATACCCATATTTACTGGATTCAAACTAACATTTTTACCACCTACTGCCACTTGGCAATGAGATTCTCTAAGGAATGAGAAAACAGAACAGGTATGATTTGACATGGAAAAGAGTAAAGATGCTCTAAGGAAATAGACAGTGTGACTTGGGGGACTCGGCATTGAGTCCAAGAGCTCTCAACTGAAATATTTTGTTCATTTGCTCATTTAGCACAGCATTTAAAACATAGGTAAGACTCAGTAAATGTTTATGGAAGGGAACAGTAATCGTGATGTTGATGAGAATGATTAACACTTGACTACTTACTATGCGTCAGGCGTTATCTGACGCGCTTTACGCTTTTTAAATTCTTTTAATATTTTCACCTACCCTGTGAGGTAAATACTGAGAAAGTTCAGGAACTTGCCCGAGGGCACCCAACAAGAAGGCATAAGAGCCAGAATTCAAAGGGAGGCAGCTGGGCTCCAGAGCACTAGTTAGGAAGAGAGGGAGGTCAAAGGGAAGGAAGACGGGAGAGAAGGACTGAAAGAAGAATCATAAAAGGAAAAAAAGGACTGGGAAAAGAGAGAGGGTGGAAGCTCTGCCAATTCTGCTTGCCTCTGATTTCCCCCAAAGTTCAGCATCTGAGGCAACGGCTCCCCACTAGAAAACACGGTCACCTGGATAGGCACATGGCGTTCGAAAGATAAAGGAAGCAAAATACATAGAAAATACACAGGCAGGGCTTCCCTGGTGGCGCACTGATTGAGAGTCCGTGCCCCGGTCCGTGAGGATCCCACATGCCGCGGAGCGCCTGGGCCCGTGAGCCATGGCCGCTAAGCCTGTGCTCCGCAGCGGGAGGGGCCACAGCTGTGAGAGGCCCGCGCACAGCAAAAAAAAAAAAAAAAAAAGCAATGACTGAGGGGTTCTTAACTGTCTGAGGGGTGGTCTAAACTCAACATCGCCCCTCCTGCCCTTCAGGTGGGATAGGAGCTGGGGAGATCCGAGGCACCTACACAATTGCTCAGGGAAAGGAAATTTGACTGACCAACAATCAATTTAACCAGAAACACTTATCTAGGAGGCGAGGTGTTTAGCCCTCTTGTTTCGTGAGCAAAAGGTTTTATGTCTCATCACAATAGAAGGCCACTGAACTATTAGAATTTTATTTCATTTTCTTCCAATTCTTTTCAAAGACCTTTCGATATGCATTGCAGTCTAAAATCGTCCTGGGGAACGATGTCGAAGTAATGGTGCCAGCCTTTGCCCGTCCATACTTTTGCATATTTAATATAATTAGCTTAAATACCCTTTCCTACAGTGTCAAATACTGGGAAACAATTTACGTAGGTAGGGTAGAAGATGGACTTCCAAGCTCTGAAACCATACTGCAGAAGCAATCTGACCCTCCAAATCTCTCTCCCATGCCCTGGCTTCAATTTGAAATCCCTTTAGCAGAAAAAAAGCCTTTTGTTCTTACATAAGATATAGTATAAATTTTAAGTCCCCCTGAAAGATGCAAACCATTTACTTAAAGTGATACTAAATTACAATCAACTAATACTAGCTTCTTTGTGGGTTCACACATTTTAAGGGTGACAGAACACAGCAAAAGAGCCCTGGGAGTTACAGGAGGGAAATGGGCAGTGGGCAACTGAGTAGAGATGAAAAGAGAAAATGGCAGTATGTAAATGTCACTTATGGCCCAATTTTTCCTAAACTAGATTTAAACACTGTTGAATATTGGTTTATATTATTTCAAATCTACTTGTTTGGGGGGTTGATTTTTTTTTAATCTAAGAATGAAGTCGTTTTGTTCTGAGTGAAGTTGTTTACATTGAGGAAGCTGTGTCAGGCTGTTACCGCCTACACCTGTGGTCAAGTACTGAGCAGGTCAGCACTGATGGGCACGTATGGACAAGAACACGTAGGGGTGCAACTATGGCTGGGGGACATTAAGCTCCAAATGCCAAGAGGTTTCACCAGCAACCCAAAAGTGTTCCATCCGGGTTTGCTGATCCAAAGACCTTGGGGCATTAGCTCCTGCCTGGGCAAGACGACTCTTTGCCAGGTAGTGGTAAAAGCCATGCAGCAGCCCAAGGAGAGCATCTTGCCTGCCAACACTGGCATCTTCATTCCCTAGCAACAAAGGACTTGCACTTTTGTGCTAGCAGCTGGACATCAGCTCGCCAAAGATACATCTCAATTAAATCTGGACTTTAATTATTTTCCTCTTCCCCTGACGTGGAACAATAGTGTGATTAATCTAGTATTGGTGTGGAGTACTTTTTTTTTTTTAAGACAACTTTCCATATTTACTTTCAGTCTTTTTTTTAAAGTATGGCATTGTTTTTATAATGCACACACACATATTCATGTATGTGTGTATGTATATTTGTATGTCAGATAATGAAAATAGGGCAAAAATCAAGTATAAAAACAAATCAGCTGAAATCCTAACACCCAGAAATAACCATCATGAACATTGGGTTAATGTCATTCCAAATATACTTCTAAGCATACATGCAGAATATAAACACAGATAGAAGGATTAAAAAGTTTTATCAAAATAGAATCATTCCAAAGATACCATTTTAACATGAAGCCTTAAAATTTCAATCTTGTATTGAAGGCCCCTCTATGAAGCATGAAAACATTCACCCCTAATGTGTCGCACCCTTTCCACCTGCCCCCGTGTCTCCATATTTGTTACTTGTGTTACGTTTACATTGTTACTTTAAAACATTCACATTGTCCTAGAACCATCATTTCCCTGTTTGATTAGTATAAGAGTATGTTATTTCTTTATTGGCTTAGTAAGAGATATTATCCTGCATGCTACTGGCTTGTGAAATTAGTAGAATTCCTGATTCTACTAGGAATGACCGAGCCTATGCTATGTCAACCTACGGCACAGACAACCTATGGCAAAGACAATCTCAGTCTCTGAATATAATTTGCCACCCCAGACAAAATAACATTTCCCATTCAGTTTTAAAACATATCTAAAGTATCATATGTGGTTAAGAACTTAAATGAAGATCGCGAACACCTGGATTTGAAACCCTGCTCTGCTATCAACCAGGTGTGAACTAGGGCAAGTGCCCCTCCACCTTTCAATTCCCTCATCTGAAAAGTAGGTTAATAGCAGCATTTCATAGGGTTGCTGAGAGTAAACTAAACATGTAAAGCTTCTAGAAAAGTGCCTGACATATAGTGTTAGCTACTACTATTGTTGTTGTTATTACTTAACACAATAATTATTTAGAGATTATTATCATTATTTTGTAAGCATGATTGGTCAATAAAAGGAAGAGCTTCTCATGCACCCCAATGTTCACTGCAGCACTATTTACAAGGGCCAAGACATGGAAGCAACCTAAATGTCCATCGACAGATGAGTGGATAAAGATATGGTACAATGTATACGATGGAATATTACTCAGCCATAAGAAAGAATGAAATAATGCCATTTGCAGCAACATGGATGGACCTAGAGATTATCATACTAAGTGAGGTAAGTCAGAGAAAGACAAACATCATAGCATATCACATGTACAATCTAAAATATGATACAAATGGACTTATTTACAAAAGAAATAGATTCACAGACAAAGAAACCAAATTTATGGTTACCAAAAGGGAAAGGGGGGCAGGGATAAATTGGGAATTGGGGATTAACAGATGCACACTACTACATATAAAATAAACAAGGACCTAGTGTATAGCACAGGGAACTATATTCAGTATCTTGTAATAACCTATAATGGAAAAGAATCTGAAAAAACATATATGTATATACACACACACATATATGTAACTGAATCACTTTGCTGTAAATGTGAAACACTGTAAATCAATAAAATATTAAAAAGTAAAAAAGGAAGCATTTCTTATAGGTAACATTTCTCTGGGGAGTTCTTTTAGTCTCATTAAATCATGTAGTACTAATAGGTATAGGCACAAAATATAATACTTACAACTGTTTTTCTTTACATATTTGTTCTACTGGCTGCCAAGGTTATAGCAACTATACTTAGAGGCTGTTTACTGATCAAAAAGATGTTAAGCTAATCACAGTTGCTTGGAAGCTAGAAAGTAGCTAGGCATTTTTAAAGTTATTTAATAGAATTTACAAATATTGACACAAAGTCATTAATGAATAGAACTTTATCTTTTTTTAGGTAAGGTTATTTATAATGTCCTTCTAAAAACTGGCGAATTTAAATGATGATTCTACAATTCAATTTTGTCCTGCTTGCATCATTCATTCCAACATTATTGAATGTTAAAGGAAAATATGAAAATGAATTACTTGTAGAATGACTTCAGAATCATTGAATTTAGAGCTGAAAAAGACCTTGGGACTCATACACCCTTCCATCTAGAGAAGCCACGTGTCTTGAGTAAGGTGCTACATCTCCAAGAAGAAGAAATAGTCCTTCCTACATCTGACTCTGTCTTTTTTTTTAAACAGAGTTTATAAAGACTCTGTCTTTATAAATTTATTTATATTTTATTTATTTTTGGCTATGTTGGGTCTTCATTGCTGCATGAGGGCTTTCTCTAGTTGCGGCGAGTGGTGGGCTACTCTTCCTTGTGGTGCATGGGCTTCTTGTTGCCGTAGCTTCTCTTGTTGCCGAGCACGGGCTCTAGAGCACAGCCTCAGTAGGTGTGGCACGCTGGCTTCAGTGGTTGTGGCGCACGGGCTTAGTTGCTTCGTGGCATGTAGGATCTTCCCGGACCAGGGCTCGAACCCGTGTCCCCTGCGCTGGCAGGAGGATTCTTAACCACTGGGAAGTCCAGGGAAGTCCCAGGGAAGTTCCTCTGTCTTTTTATACACCCAACCCTACATGTCTGGGAGATTTCTTACAATGTATATTCTCGAGAGCCCAGGGGACAAATGTCTCCCTCCTGGCTTTTCACCCAGAGTAAACAAAAAGTCACACCACAGTATGTGAAGCCGTGCTCTGTTGCTACTCAGATGTCACCTCTTCACCAAGTTCTCTCCTGACCCCACGATCTAAAATTAGGCACCGATACCACCACCGAAATACCACATGATCTTTCAGCCCTTTTACTTGCTTTAATTTCCTTCAAAGCACATTTATGATATAAAATTATTATTGTTCTTGGAAATTGGTTGGCTGGTTGTTTAGTTTATGTCCCATCACCCCCACCAGGACGTAAACCTCAGGAGAGTAGGGGCTGCATTTCTCTTGTTCACATCACATTGCCGGTACCTGGGGCAATACCTGGCATATTTCAGATGCTCAGGAACACTAACCCCACCTTGGCCCACATCCTAAGTGGGCATATACAACTTGGACTTCAGGGTTCAGCCCTGAAAGTTGATATGTGGAATCAAGGAGAAAGATAATCGTTCCTTGTCTAGGTCCACGAGTTATAGGAATGATGTGGGCAGGGCTAGTCTGAGGCTAGCTCTTTGCCAACTAAAAGGAAAACATGAGAAAGATTCCAAGGAAAGATAAGAACCAAGAGACCAAGGGGGAGAAAGGTATGTAGGGGAGACAAAATTTTACCCTGCTTCAGTGTTCAGCTGGAACTTAACAAAAAGACATTAACAAGAGAAGAGCAAGCAGTGTATCAACACGCAGCTGTGCCTATCACGTGGAAGAAAACTAAAGGAAAAGTAACTCAAAGTGCTGCTTAGATTCCAGCTCACATAACATCCTTAACACAGAACAACACTTTATAGAGAAATGACAGGACAAAGCACAGCAGTTTCAGGCTTCCAAGGGTGGCATACTGAAGGGAGATAAATACATGGGAGCAACTACTAAAGGAAGGTTTGTTTGCTGATTCCGCCGGAAGGTCTCTGGGCTGATAAATGTGTCCCCAGTAAAAGGAGAATTTATTTCCTGCAGAAAAGGGGGAGCTTTTCCTGGGTTTGCTGTTCAAAATAGTTTTATGTCAAAGAGGAATACTTTGGGGTGACATATTCTGACTTCCTTCACATCTCTGATCCAACCAAACCTGAAACTGTATTAATTCCCATTTGTTAAAAACAGAATTACCATATGATCCAGCAATCCCACTCCTGGGCATATATCCAGAGAAAACTAATTCAAAAAGATACATGCACCCCTATGTTCATAGTAGTGCTGTTCACAATAGCCAAGACATGGAAACAACCTAAATGTCCATCAACAGATGAATGGATAAAGAAGATGTGGTACATATATACAATGGAATACTACTCAGCCATAAAAAAGAATGAAATAATGCCATTTGCAGCAACATAGATGGAACTAGACATTATCATATTAAATGAAGTCAGAAAGAGAAAAACCAACACCATATGATATCACTTATATGTGGAATCTAAAATATGACACAAATGAAACTACGAAACAGACTCAGACACAGAGAACAGACTTGTGGGTGGTTGCCAAGGGGGAGGGGAGGTGGGGAGGGATGGAGTGGGAGTTTGGGGTTAGCAGGTGCCAACTATTATATATAGAATGGATAAACAAGGTCCTATTGTATAGCACAGGGAACTATATTCAATATCCTGTAATAAACCATAATGGAAAAGAATATAAAAAGAATATATATAAATGAATCACTTTGTTGTATAGCAGGAATTAACACTGTAAACCAACTATACTCCAATTAAACAAAATCTCCTTTAAAAATCCCAGTTGCACAGCCCTAAGATTTATTTGCTTACTTTATATAAATTCTGTTCCTGTCATTCGCAAATGAAAGAGTCTCAACAGTGGAAGTTAAGGTAAGAACAAGTTCAGACCTCAGCCCTGGTTGGTATTCTTACTGTGATATTTTGATGGATGTAGTTTTGAGATTTCTCTTGATTGTCTTCAGGTTTTTTTAATACAAGGGAACAAAATCAAAAGAAGGGGCACTTGTTAATCACCACTGACTACCTTATTACTGAGGTAACATCTGGAAAAATCAGTTTATTGAAAATGTTTCCCACAGGTTTGCAGATTTTAGGCAATTAACAAAAGCTGCTATAATTCACACAAAGATAACATGCACTGTGTTGCCAATAACTCATTTTTAAGAATTAGGCTTTGATTGTGTTGAATTTTGTGAGAAAATTAAAACTGCAGAGTAGCACATGTGCTATTTCCAGTAATGACCTACTGACTTGGAAGCTGGCAACATACAGCATCTAAAGGCTGTCAGGGCAATTTGGGGTATATGTGTGAGATATGTTTGGAAGTTGGGTTCTTGCTACTTAAACATGACGAAATGGATACTGGAAAACACAAACAGCATATCTCACAGGAAATGAACAAGTTAAAAAAAACTCACCACACCTGAATGGGCCCTGGCCCTGTATAGGTATCAGGGTCGGATCCTCTTACCCTTACATGGAGAGCTTCACTAGGCCACCAGAGCAGTTAGACCCCCAACATCAAGGTGCAGGCAACCAGACTGTCCAGCAACCAGGACTCCCACATTTCTCTTATGGGAAATAACCAACCCAATCTGCCCCACGAAACCTGGCAAGGCAGTACAGAATCCCTAAGCTCTGCCTTCGAGGTCAACATGCCCATTTGCATAGGTTAGGGCTCAGAATTAGAGAGCCACCTTGTTCCCCCAGATCGTGCTCCTCTGACCTGAGCACTCCTGACCTTTGCCCTGTTCCAGGTCCCTGGCTGCCCTGAACTGTCTGGCACAGGCAGACACAGCACACACTGGGCAACCAGGCTCCAACCTCTTGCACAGCCTCAAGAGAGAAGGGAGCCAACTCCCTCCAATGGTTGCAAAGTGGCATCCGCAAACGGGCTACAGTCAGTCCTCGCCTTGTTCTAGATGCCTGGCTTCCCTGACCGCCACTCATGCGAACTGAGGGCCCTGGGCAGCTAAGTCCAGGCTCCAAACACCTGCAGAGCATCCAAGATGGAGGGCACCCACCCTACAAAAATCACTTTGAGTCGGCAGCTGCAAACTGGAGACCTGTTCCAGGTCGCTGGCCACCCTGAACTGCGCTGCACGCACATATGCTGTACGCACCCCCTTCAGCAGCTTTTAGGCAGCCGGGGCCCTCCAGGCCTGTAGAAAGAGGGCCCGGCCCCCAAATTTACACACCCTCTACGGTAAGAGAGCCCAGACCGCGAAAATCACTCGGAAGCACAAGTAACAAATTGCCCACCGTCATCCCTACTTGGACTTGCTGCCTGAGCAGGTCCCAAGCTTCTCCAGCAACCAGGAGCATCTAATGGAATATCACGGCCCGCCCGCCAGCCCGCCACTGCAAAGGCAGTAAAGCAATCTTCCCTTTCTCCTTCAGGGGGAATAGTCCCCACGGGTAAATTAGGTCTTGTGATTAGGCATATGCCTTGTCCCCCAAGGGATTGCTTCGGTGACCTGGCATCTCCCTGCCTTTGCAAGTCCCGGGTTTCCCACAACCGCACTGCATGCTCACGCACAGTACACGCCCCTTCAGCAGTCCCTGGATGATGTAGCCCTGAACTAGGCCTGCAGAGCCAGGTCCCGGCCCACACCTGCACAGCCTGCAGGGTGGAGGGAGCGCTCGCTGAGGCGGCAGATGCAAATTAGCAGCCCTAAGTCCCCACTTGGACTTGCTGCCTGAATGGCTCCCAGGTGCGGGCCAGCACGCCCGCCCCAGCCCTTTCAGGGCAGTGGAGGAACCTTGCGTTATTGCTTCCGGGGAAGCATTCCCCATTGGGTAGGTTAGGCTTTTCGATTAGGGTTACACCTCTTTTCCAGCAAATGCCCACTACTGACGCAGCTCCTGACACTTGTTCTGTTCCAAGTCCCTGGGTACCCCGAAATGAGCTGCAAACGCATGCGCAGTACACACCCCTCCTGGAGGCCTTTGGCACCCGGGCCCTTCAAGCAGGTGGAGCGAAGGCCGACTCTGCCCTGGCAAAGAAGTCGAGTTCCCTTGCGTTTTGCCTTTCAGAGGAATAGGCCCCACTGGGTAGGTTAGCGCTTGTGGCTACACGTGCACCTTGTTCCCGAGAGCCCGCTCCTGGGAGCCAGCGTCTCCCTACGTTTGCCCTGTTCCAGGTTCTGGCGCCCTAACCTGCTCTGCACGCTCAGGGGCAGTAGCACCCCTTCGGCAGGCCAAGGGCACCCCGAGCCCTCCAGCTTCTGAAGTCAGGTCGCGGCCCAAACTCCAGCACAGACTCCAGAGTGGAGGGAGTCCACCCAAGGAAAATCTCTCTGAAGCGGCAGAGAAAAAATGGCGACCATCTCTCCTCTTGTCCCCCAAGAGCCTGTTCCTGTGACCCCTTTTCCCTTGACTTTTACCTTCTAAAAGGTCCCTAGCTACCCTGTCCTGCACGCGCATCCGCAGGACTTACCTGGTTAGCGGTCCTCGGGCAGCGGAGCTCTCCAGGCCTGTGGAGCCAGGTTGAGGCTCCAAACACCGGCAGAGCCTCCACGGTGGAGGCCGCCAACACGCCGAAAATCATTCTGAGGCTGCAGCTGCAAACCGACAACCGACAGGCCTCATTTAGACCTGCTGCCGGATCAGCGCTGGGACTTCTCGCGAAATCACGGCTCCAAGGAGTCTCTTATGGGGCAAACCCTGGCGAGCCTGCGCGGCCCCTCCCTGAAACGGAAGTCGAGTACGCTCGCGTTTTGCCGGAGGGGAAATACTCTCCGTTGGGTAAGTGAAAATCACTGTGAAGCGTCAGATGCAAATTGGCGACCCTCAGTTCCCCTTTGAACTCCCCGCCTGATTGGGCTCTGGGCTTCCCAGCAACCAGGGCTCCCTCCCCGCAGTCGCTGGGATACCTGGCCAGGTGTTTTCCGTCAAGGCAGTACAGTGCCCACCTGCTCTGCCTTAAGGATGATCACGTTCACTCGTGTAGATGAGGGTTTGGAATTAGGCAGAAGCCTTGTTTCCCTCAATACTCCGCTCCTGTGCGCCGGCCTCATCCAGTCCCCGGCCCTGTTCCAGGTCCCCGGCTACCCTGGGATGGGCAGCGTGCACCTTTTGAGCCGGCCTCGGCAGCTGTGGCCCTCCGGGACCGTGGAGCCAGAGCCCGGCCTCCAACCTCCTGCATAGCTACCAAGTGGAGGGCACCCACCACTCAAAATCACTCTGACGCGGCAGTGGCAAACTGGCCACGGTCAGTCTCCATTTGGACTTGCCGCCTGATGTGGTCCTGGGCTTCCCATTGCATTTTGTCTTCAGGGGGAATGGGTTGAGAGGTCTGGGTTTGCGATTACACATGCTCCTTGTGCTTCAAGAGCCGGGCCCTGTGACCTGACGTCTCCAGTTCCCTGGCGAAGCTGAACCGCGCTGGACGCGCTTGCGCAGTACGCACCACTTCAGCCTGCCTTTTTGGTGACCCGCGCTCCAAGCCTTTGGAGCGAACTCCAAGCTCCAAATGCCTGCATAACCTCCAGGATGAGCGAGCCCACCCCCTCGAATATCACTCTGAGATGGCAGTGTCAGATTACCCCTAGCCCCCATCTGGACTTGCTTCGGATCGGATCCCGAGCTTCTCTAGTAAATAAGGCTCCCAGGTGTTTCTTATTGGAGAATATTCTAGTCAGCCAAGACCGTCAAGTAACCTTGCGTTTTACCTTTAGGGGTAATATTCCCCATTGGTTAGTTTAGGCCTACGATTAGGCTTACCTCTTGAACCCCTGACGCCGGCTACCGTGACCGGGCTTCTGCCGACTTCTGCCCAATTGCAGGGGCCCTGGCTACCCACGACTGTGCTGCGGGCGCATGCGCATTACGCATCCTTTCAGCACTCCTTGGGCCGTCGGGACCTCCTCCCCCGGCCGTTGTAGCTTTCCAGGCCCCGAACACCCGTAGAGCATCCACTCTGGAGCGCACCCACCCTGCAGAATCAGTCTTGAGGGGGCAGGTGCAAATTGGCGACCGTCAGTCCCCGTTTCCGTTTGCTGCCTGATAGGGTCCCAGGCTTTCCAACAAAGAGGGCTCCGAGTGTCTCTTATTGGAGAAAATATTGACCAGCCCGCTAAGCCCCACCCTGGCAAGGCATATTAGTGCCCTTTTGTTTCGCCTTCAGGAGGAATATTCTTTATGTGGTAGCTTAGACCTTGCGGTTAAGTTTGAGATACCCCAGCCAGCCTGAGCCCGACCCACTCTGGCAAGGTAGGCTAGTTCCTGCCAGCACTGGAGCAGCTTAGGACTTTGCATCAGGCAGATGCCTTGTTCCCCAATACCCTGCTCAGTTGCCCTGGCCTCTGCTGACTGGTGACCCGTCCCAGAACCCTGGCTTCACTAGCATGCAGAGTATGACCCTCTCTCCAGGCCTTGGGCAGCTGGGCCTCCCACACACACAGTCCTGTGGGACCATGGCCAGGCCCCCCTGTGCGGATATCCTCCTGGCTGGAGGGGACCACCCTGGCCACATTATATGAAGCTTTGGCTGCAGAGGTGGTGACAGTCAATCCCATTGGATTTTTGCTGCTTCATGAGTCCCAGGCCTCTCCAAGAACCAGGTTTCAAGGTGTCTCTCATCCAGGATGCTTTGGTTCCACCATGCAAGGTTTCAGAGTTCCCAAGCTATGTGTCTTCAGGGTGATGGCTCCCCTCCTCTTGCCCCAGGTTTCATAAAACCGCAGGAGCCTTTTGTTGGGGGCTCCCTCAGAAGTGAGACCACCCCTACACAGCCGTGCCAATCCAGGCACCTTGTGCGGGCTCCATTTCAGTGGGGGGAATGGAAACTGGGAGTCAGTTTTTTTCTCTGCTTTAGCCCTTTGCTTATACTATCAGAGTCCGTGATTAAAAGCTTGGCTGCTGCTTTCATTTTGGCTCACTTTTGGAGTTGGAGGACACCTGACGGCTCAGCTCTCTCCAACTCAGCTGAACTCTACACACCTGGTTTTCGTATGTTAAAGGTTAACACCTCAGCATGGCCCGCAGGGCCCACATGGTCTGAGGTCTGCCTGTCTCCGCAGCCTCATTTCATAAAAACAGCTTCCCTCACTCAATACTCCAGCCACGTTGGCTTTCTCTCAGTTCCCTGATTATACAATGCTCTTTCCAAACACTTAATGTAAGTTCTAAAGGTAGAATTATAGATTGAAGTTGCAAAAGCTTTGGAGTAGAAGCAGAACATGGTTGGGCCAGGCTGGGGGGTGAGGGTGAGTAAGAAAAATGCCGTCTGACCCAATAGGGTAGCCTCTACTCATGAGAACTATAAGACAAGTGGTATAATGTGGGTGGGGTGAGTGGAGAGGACAGAGCCAGGCTTCCGTTAGAGCAAGTTGATAGAGAGAGTGCTGTATGAAAAAGTTACAGGATTAACCTGTTTGTTTTCAATGGAATGCAGGCACAGGAAGCAATGTGACAAGGATTTTGATGGAAAACAACAGTGGAAAAATTGATCAGTGGAATGAAAATTCAGAGTAATATTGATAATAGAGCATCTTATACTTCTCTTTGAGAGGCCCGCGTACCACAGTGAGAGGCCCGCGTACCGCAAAAAAAAAAAAAAGCTGAGACTCAGAAAGTGAAAGAAACGTGCACGAAGTTACAGAGTTAATAAAACAGCAGCGTCAAAATCAGAACTCACAGTAAGTCCCAGGAAACTTGTTTGGTGAACTTTAGTCCTTTTTCTTTGGTGGGACAATGTGAATTATTTTCCTGTAGTGATGATTCTAATTTTAATGAAGTAGTACTGGCAAAGCAATATATTTCTTTAAAGAAAGGTATTGTTTGAACATATGTGAGAACATAAAAAATTACCCTTAGTCTTTTATTCAGTCACTATACATTGCTGACAGAGCTGATGTGAACAAATTCATGGTATGTAGTTTCAAGACAGACACTGATAGGGACTTCCCTGGTGGCGCAGTGGTTAAGAATCCACCTGTCAATGCAGGGGACACGGGTTTGAGCCCTGGTCCAGGAAGATCCCACATGCCACAGAGCAACTAAGCCCATGGGCCACAACTACTGAGCCTGAGCTCTGGAGCCCGTGAGCCACAACTACTGAAGCACATGTGCCTGGAGCCCGTGCGCAGCAACAAGAGAAGCCACCGCAATGAGAAGCCCATGCACTGCAACGAAGAGTAGCCCCCTCTCACTGCAACTAGAGAAAGCCCACACGCAGCAGCGGAGACCCAACGCAGCCAAAATTCAATAATAAATAAATTTATTTTAAAAAGACAGACACTGATACAAGGGCACAGTTTCTGAAGTCTGTACATATATCTTGGAGAATAACAAGTTTATAAAGTCCAATATCCTATTTTTTATTATTGAAGCTTCTCAAAATGTTCAATTCATTAATTTTTCAAGGTGTTGATTCAATATGGTGACACAATCCTAGTATCAGAGGGGGTTTCTTACAAATATATTTTAGCTGAAGGTGGTAATGATACAATATTGCACTATAGAACTAAGAGATGGTTTCTGTGTGTAGATATGTGTGTGTGGATGCATGTGTGTGTATGTGTAAATGCGTGTGTGAATTTGCGTGTGATGTATGCATGAAGATACATTGCTTATTGTGATTAGCCGCTTATTGTGTTTAAGTCAAAAAAGTTCCAGATTTATAATAAACTGTGCTGTTGTGGTACTTATGTACATTCCAAGGAAAATTTAAGACATGTATTTCTGATTTGCTTAATCTTAATTCATCAAAACATCATTTAGTAAAAGCTGTTCCAATTTCAAACTGCTTTTAAGATCCATTTTGGGTTTTTATTCTCTCAACTAAGAAAATTTTCTAAGAGCAAAGAAAATTCAAAAAGTTTAGTCTGGAATGTGGTAGCCACAAAGCTCTTAGCAGTTCTAATTTGGAACAAATTCCTTTTCTTCCCTATAAAATATAACACTAAGTCACAACTCACCAGCATGGCATACAAGGCCCTTTATAATGTGCATCCTATTTCTCTATTTTTCCTTTTTACCATACCCATCTTTTCCCTTAGTTCTTACCCCCAGCGCCACCCAACCCAAGACAATCACCATGTGTGTAATAATAGAAAACATATACATAGTAGTCTCTGCTCCCAGTTCCTGGCATTGAACTCCTGAAACCCTTGTAATTTCCTGAGTAATAGGAGTGTCTTTTGTTCTAATGAGGTGACTTTCATGGGCCCTTGAATGGCTCCTGCATGAGGGGTGGTCACTCAGGAAGACCAAGCTATGATTAGAAGCTTGAAATTTTCAGCCCTGCCCCCCATTTTCTCAAAAAGGGAGAAGGGTCGGAAATGGAATTGGTTGACCATGCCTCCGTGATGAAGCCTCCATAAAAATCTCAGTAGTATGGGGTTCGGACAGCTTGCAGGTAGGTGAACACATTCATGTACCTGGAAGGTGTGCACCCCAACTTCACAGGGACAGATGTTCCTGTCTCGGGAACCGCCTGGCCCTCATCCTATGTATCTCTTCATCTGGCTGTTTATCTGTGTCCTTTACCACATTCTGTAATAAACTGGTAAGTACAAGTAAGTGTTTCCCTGAGTTCTGTGAGCCAATCTAGCAAATTAATCAAACCCGAGGATGGGGTTATGGAAACCTCAGATTTGTAGCAGAGTTGGACAGAAGTTGTGGGTGCTGAACAGCAGAGGTTTGCACTCTATGTGACCATAAGTCAAGATGATATGTTGTTAAAACAGCTATCTGGGTATGATGGAAAGCAGATTGTGACCGTAGAAAGTGGCCAACTTCTGCCCAGAGGTTGTATGTGTCTGGAAATCAGCTTGGGAAGACAGAAAATCTCTAATTGAATAGTTAACTGAATAATGACTCTAATGGAGCACTATCCCCTTCAATAATGCTGACAGTGAGCTCATTACCCCCTCACCCAGGAAAGACTATTGGACATTCTAGTCACTAGTGGATCTTCTGTCTTTAAAGGTCAGTTACCAGGTTTGGTAGAAATCAAGGTAAATAAATGAGTTTGTGTGTAAACTATGATGAAGACTAAATGTAGCAGAACATATGACTGGATGGTGAGGCCTTCAGTAATATTCCCTAATGAACCAACTATAATAGATAACAAGAGGATTATCGTCCCTTGTGCAAGGGAGGTGCAAGGTATTAGAATTGGACAGATAAAGAAACAATACGACACCCCTATGGAAGTAGACAGATAGTATTATATAATGAAACCTGGAATGTGATGTGTATAAAACCTTTACTCCAATATCTGGAATATGGTCTGTCCACAAACCGGATGTGATACAGAATTCACTGAACCATGGCTGTCTCTAGTTACAACCCAGTCAATAAGGATGTGTGGTATAAGAAAAAGATCTTTTCTGTTGAGAAGGAATGGAGACTCATAGTGTAATTTAAACTATGATATGCTTGATGTATCATTTATCATTTTAATCTCTGCCACAGCTGTATGGTGGACAAAGAACTTTTATTTCACTGGTAGAATTAAATGAATATCAGACTTATGTAAACAGTGACCACCATGAAAAGAATATATTATTCAGATTAAAATCTACCACTTACTAACAGTTATAGAAAAATTTGAGAAAAGTTTCTTTACCTGTTCTCTGCAAAATGGCTGTTTAATGGCTTTTAGAAACCACAAAATTATAATAACTTATTATACAATGATATTAAGCCTGAGCTATTGGTCAACCAGAAAAGAATAATTAGGATGTGCTGAATGGAGAAAAGTTTGGAGTAATACTCTTCTCTCTACCTAATTGTTCTCAAAATAACGGTTATAAAATAGGATGAAATTTTTCCTAGACCAACCTTTCAGATTCTTTGGGAATGTTTAATATTCAAATTATATTTAGCATTGATATATTTATTCATTTAAGTAGTCTAATACTTTGGCTGATATGTTAACAAAATCTTCTTTTACTAACTTTTTCTCTTCATCATGTGAACTCAATCTGAGACTTGAAGAAAGACTATTTCTGATTTAGATAAAGGCGATCACAGTTTCAAACTACAGTGATATTATTTCTCCTTTAAAACATAGAGTTAAGAAGTGCTTTCTCAAAATTTCATGTATAATGGTACAGATTTCTTTATCCACATATTTTCTACTAAATTAAGTATAAGATGGTGGTACTTTTTTTTAAGTAATCCTCATCACAGAAACCAACTTTAGTTAAAAATCTTACTGAAATGAAGTCCCCCAAGTTATTCTTTTTATTAAGATATCCACTACACTTAGATTCTTGGACTTTTAGCAAAGCTATAAAGAAAATGTGGTACCTCTGAAATAACGAAATTCATGAATATTTCTTCCAAGAACGTGAGGCAGAACTAATGCTCTCTTAAATGACATAAAGAAAATAGTATCAGTTATAGGAGAAATGCTTCTATATTTTGTGCTTTTATAGGGACAAACCAGATCATGGGGCATAATGTTACAATTTAAACACTTGAAGAATGGTTTTGGTTCCTTTCCTTTTTTCCCCAAACCTTGTGATAATGGAATGGGATTTGGATTCATAATTTTCAAACACTTTTATATAATGATTTATTAACCTTTAGTGAAAATTCAATATATATTGACTAATGGTTATAAGAGACTTTTACTCATTAATAAGATTTTTTAAAAGTACTCAACTGAATATATTAATCAATAGCATCATCAGAGACATTGCTCCAAAATAGACGTATTATTATCACCAACATAGTCTAGGTTTTAGTTCTTGCTACATTTAAAGGCACTATTGGTATTCAGTTTTGTATAAGAAGGAACCATGTATTTATATCTGGTTGTATTTAAAATTTCAAACTTTATGGGATATCCCAATCTACTGTGTCCTATTTCAATAACTAACCCACATTTCTGTAAATCAGAAATTTAAATTAAATATGTTGCACAACATCAGGGGTAAATGTGAAGAACAACCCCAACCATGGGAATTCCCTCTGGACAATGTGAAATCATTATATTGCTTCCTTTCTACCTATGGTGACAATGTGGGAAGAAAAGTCCTGCCTAAGAATTTGATTGAAGCTAAAGAAAATTTTATTTCAAAACTTCATCCAATTGTTTGTCTAGGGGTGATGATATAACTATCCCTTGGAAAGTTACAAAAATAGGACTGATCTCTTAAGCATTGGTAGGCACTGGCCATGGCCTAGTTGACAAACTTATCCTATAAGAGGCTAGATAGCAAGTAATTTAAGTTTCTCAAACCATATGGTCTCTGTCGTGACTACTTATCCCTGCCATTGTAGTGCAAAAGCAGCCAGAAACAAACAGGTGTGGCTGTGTCCCAATAAAACTTTATGTGTCCGTAAACTTTATTTACAAAGACGGGTGGCGGGTCAGATTTGGCCTGTGGGCCATAGCTTACCGATGACTGGTCTAGAAATAAGAAGGTAAAGAAAGGAGAATTGAAACAGTTCCTCCATGTAAAGTTTATCTCCACCGTGGATCCAGGAACTTTTAGGAGATTATAGTGTCATTATTATGAGTATTATCGCTGAGAATTTTTTGTTTTACCTTAGGAGGAGTGTGTGTGTGTGTGTGTGTGTGTGTGTGTGTGTGTGTGTGTCAGAGAGAGAGAGAGAGAGAGAGAGAGAGAAACGTGGGGGTAAAGATACCAAGTAAGGGAGTTGAATAAAGGCACAGTTGAGAGAAGTGTGGTCAGATTTGAGGGATTTTAAGGAGATGTTAATGTATACATGGACTAGGAATGACAGAAAGCCATTTTCCCTTTACTAGGGGAAGACCTGGTCTGCAGGAGCCTAATCGGACCTAGAACTCTGAAAGAGGGGTACCTTACATGGTGTGTGACCATTGAACAACACAGGCACTTCCAGAATTAGGGAGAAACGGGAACAGGAAACGCCCTGACTGCTGTCTCTCTGTGACCTGGATCTCTCGCTGGTTCCTCCCATTGGCTGACACCAATTGGAAGCGAAGGGCCAGGGAACCCAGGTGATGCAGTCCCTAAGATCAGTTTCTCATGGCACACAGGAAGAAAGAAAAGGCAGAAAGTAAGTTGAAGAGTATGAGAGTAGCTCAGTATTATTTCCAGGAATCACCGCAGAGGACTAGAGCACTGCAAGATAAAGAGGAAGCCTTATTTTTAACAGTTTATTGAGGTATAATTAAAATGCAATAAGCTGTGCTTAAAGTGTATGCTTTGGTAAGTTTTGACACACATGTACATTCAGAAAACCAACACCACCATCAAGATACCGAACATATTCATTATCCTTGTGCGCTTTTGTAATCCCCTTCTCCTTCCATCTCTCTCCCCCAGAAAACCACTGATCTATCTGCTTTCTAAGACTAAAGACTGGTTTACATTTTCTAGAATTTTATATAAATGGAATCACATAGTACATACTCTTATTCATTTGGCTTTTTATACTGAGTGTAATTATTTTGACACTCATGCAGGTTCTTGTGTATAGAGATAGTTCATTCATTTTTATTGCTGAGAAGTTTTCCTTTATAAGGGGTGGAATTGTTTATCCATTCACCTGATGATGAACAGTTGGATTGTTTCTGGGTTTTGGCTATTACAAATAATCCTGCTCTGAATATTTGTGTGAAAGCTTTTGTAGGGACATATGAAGAGTGAGTTGAATGGTGGTCACCAAAAGATATGTGCAAGACCTAATCCCTGAAACCTGTGAATGTGATCTTGTTTGGATATAGAATTTTTTGGAGATGTAATTAAGGATTTTGAGATGAGATCATCTTGTATTTAGGATTTATGGGACATAAATCCAATGACTGATGTTCTTATAAGAGGAAGGAGTGTCTTTGACACACAAAGACACAGAAGCAAAGGCCATGTGAAGGCAGAGTCCAAGATTGAAGTAATGCATCTACAAGCCAGGGAATGCCAAGAATTATTGCAGCCACCAGCTGCTAGGAGAGAGGCATGGAACAGATTCTTTCTTACAGCCCTCAGAAGCAATTTTGTTGACACCTTGATCGTGGACTGCTAGTCTCCAAACTGTAAAAATAAATTTCTGTGAAGTCACCACTCTTGTGGTAGTTTGTTATAGCAGCCTTCTATATATAGAAGGTTAATATAATATGCTTTCATTACTTTGGGGTAAACACCTAGGAGTGAAATGAATGGATCATATGGTAGGTGTATGCTTAACTATCCAAGCAATTGCCCAACTGTTTTTTACAAAGTGGTACCATTTTACACTTTCATCAGCATTGTGTGAGAGTTCTAGCTGTTCCACATTTTTGCCGACAGGTAGAATGGTCAGTTTTTAAAATTTCAGCCAGTCTATTATGGGTATAGAGAAAACTAATTGAGGTTTTAATTTCCATTTTTTAATGATTAATGTTGCGAAGCATCTTTTCCTTTGCTTATTTTGCCTACTGTATATTTTCTTCATTAAAGTATGTTATTAAATTTTTTGCACATATTTTGTTGATTATTTGTTTTCTTATTATTGATTTTGGGGTTCTTTATATATTCTGATTAAAAGTCCTTTATCAGCTCTATGACTTGCAATGGGTTCTCCCAATCTATAGTTTGTCTTTTCATTGTCTTAAAAGTGTATTTCAAATTTCAGAAGTTTTTAATTTTTTTTTTTTTTTTTTGCGGTACACGGGCCTCTCACCGTTGTGGCCTCTCCCGTTGCGGAGCACAGGCTCCAGGCGCGCAGGCTCAGCGGCCATGGCTCCCGGGCCCAGCCGCTCCGCGGCATGTGGGATCCTCCCAGACCGGGGCACGAACCCGCGTCCCCTGCATTGGCAGGCGGACTCTCAACCACTGCGCCACCAGGGAAGCCCCAGAAGTTTTTAATTTTGATGAAGTTTATCAACTTGTACCTTATGGATAGTGCTTTTGGTGTTGTATTTAGGAATCTTTGCCTAAATGGAGGTCACAAAATTTTCTCCTATGTTTTCTTCTAAAAGTTTTATATTTTTAGTTATATTTAGGTGTAGTGAATTTTCAGTTATTTTTTTGTATGAACTGTGAATTCTGGATCAAACATCTTTTTTCAAGTATCAAATTGCTTAGTAAAATGTGTTGAAAAACTGATTTTTTTTAACTGAATTACCCTTGCACCATTATTGAAATCTGTGGTTCTATTTTTGGCCTCTATTCTGTTCCTTTGAATCAATTGTCTATCTTTACACCAACACCACATGATCTTGATTTCTATAGGTTTTAAATCAGTCCTAAAGTCAGGTAGTAGAACTTTGTTCTACTTTTTAAAAGTAATTTTAGCTATTCTAGGACTTTGTATATCAATATGAATTTTAGAATCAGCTTGTCAATTTTTACTTAAAAAGTGCGCTGGAATTTTTTTTTTGGAATTTTGATGCATTGAATCTATTGATGAATTTCTGGATAATTGATATATTGAGACAGATTAGTACATCTGTCCATTTTTTTGGTCCTCTTCAAGTCCTTTCAACAGTGTTTTGTGATGGCCAGTGTACAAGTCTTTGACATCTTTTTCCAAATGTATTTCTAAGTATTGTTTCATGCTATTATAAACAGTAATGCCTTGGGCTTCCCTGGTGGCTCAGTGGTTGAAAGTCCACCTGCCGATGCAGGGGACACGGGTTCGTGCCCCGGTCCGGGAGGATCCCACATGCTGCGGAGCGGCTGGGCCCGTGAGCCATGGCCACTGAGCCTGCGCGTCTGAAGCCTGTGCTCCGCAACGGGAGAGGCCACAGCAGTGAGAGGCCCGCGTATTGCAAAAAAAAAAAAAGAAAAAAGAAAATAGTAGAGCCTCAAAATTTTTTTCTATTATTAGTATATAAAAAGTTCATTGAATTTTGTATACTGATCTTGTATCCTTCCAACCTGTTATACTCACTTGCACTTTCTAGTAGCTTAAAAAAAAATAGATTCCTTTGGATTTTCTCTATAGATGATTGTGTCATTTTTAAGTAAGGATAATTTGTTTCTTTCTCTCCAATCTGGAGTCTTTTGTGTGTTTTTCTTGCATTATTGCACTGACTAAAATCTCTAGTTCAATGTTGAGGACAGTTGGTGCGGAAAGATAATACTCATCTTGTCCCTGGTCTTAGGAGAAAAGCATTCAGTCACTCTTTAACCACTAGTATGATAATAGCTGGGTTTTCACAGATGTCCTTCAAGGGTGTATCCTATTAATAGTTTGCTGAGAGGTTTTTTTTAAAAATCAGGAATCGATATTGGATTTTTTCCAAATGTTTTTTCTGTGTCATAAACAGTGGTTTTTTTTTTTAATTAATTAATCTTTTGGCTGTGTTGGGTCTTCATTGCTTTGCTTCCTCTAGTTGTGGTGAGCAGGGACTACTCTTCGTTGCGGTGTGGAGGCTTCTCATTGCTGTGGCTTCTCTTGTTGCTGAGCACGGGCTCTAGGCTCCTGGACTTCAGTAGTTGTGGCTCGTGGGCTCTAGAGCGCAGGCTCAGTAGCTGTAGTGCACGGGCTTAGTTGCTCCGCGGCATGTGGGATCTTCCCGGACCAGGGATTGAACCCGTGTCCCCTGAATTAGCAGGCAGATTCCTAACCACTGCACAACCAGGGAAGTCCCATAAACAGTGGTTTTAATTTTTAATTTCTTAACATGGTGAATTACATTGACTGATTTTCAAATGTTAAGCTAACCTTGCCCTCCCAGGATAAATCCCACTTCATCGTAGAAAACATTATTCTTTTTGCATTTTGTTGGATTCGGTGTGCTAATATTTTTTTAAACATTTATGCATCTATGTACATGAAGAATACTGGTCTGTAGTTTACTTGTAATGTCTTTTTTTTGATTCTGGTATCAGGGTAATTCTGGCCTCAGCGAATGAGTTGGAAATTCTCTATCCTTATGATTTGTAGATGAGTTATATAGAATTAATATTATTTATTTCTTAAATATTAGAAGAATTCACCAGTGAAGCCAACTGTGCCTGGAGTTTTCTTTGTGGGAAGATCTGAAACTACAAATTCAAACTCTTTTACAGAAATAAAGCTATTCAGTGGTGATCATTTTGTAATGTATAGAAATATCAAATCACTATGTTGTGCATGTGGAACTAACGTAGTGTTGTAGGTCAACTATATTTCAAAAACAAACAAATCATGTAGATTATTGACTATATATGAAATCATGTATATTATGCATGAAAATTGTTGAGAGTAAATCCTAAAAGTTCTCATCACAAGGAAAAAATTTTTCTTTACAGACTGAAAGGAGGCTGCCTTGGGGATGCTGATTCCCTTGCTGTTCACTCAAATGTAGGCTAGTTTCTTCCCTGTAATCCTCATACCATGGGGCTGGAGGGTAGATGTTATCCTGGCCCTTCGCTACTGCCTCCAAATTATTGTCCTTCATTTCCCTTAAACGAACATCTTTGGTGAGTATACCATCAGGCTAGGAATGTGTATTTTTCTAGCTTTGATCGATGAGACCCAGTGAAACTTCAAGTCCTTTACCCCTTTCTTAAGGCATGTTTTTGGATATTGACAGATCTGTTTGAGGAAGTTTCCCCTATCGTTGTTTGTAATCTAAAAGATGTTGTTTTAAAATCTGATATATAGAGTATATCATTAGGGTCATACCCCAAATAAGGGGTGTGTCTACACTTAGAGTGGGTTAGGAGATAATAATAATAATGGCAACTGCAAACACTGGGCAAATTACCCATTCTCCTTCTGGCTCAGTTTCTTTATTTTGTTAACTAGAAGTTGTCTCCTTTCATCTACTCAAAGACATAAGTCCAAAAATTATCTTCTGCCTCTCTTGAATTACCTGTTTTTTTTGCTCTCTATTGAATGGTTTCCATTGGCTTGTGGTTATTACTATTATTTTTTTATCATCTTACGAAGCCTTCTCTTGACCTTACTTTCGTCTGTTTGCTACCATCCATCTCCTTACTGTTCTTTACAGCAAAATCCCACCAATCATGCTGTTTCTCCCATCACTGCACTAGAATTACCCTTACTTACAAGGTCACCAATTTCCTTCATGTTGCTAAAACCAATTGTTAATTCTCAGTCTTTATTTTACTAGACTTCTTATCTCACAGGACCCCATACTCCTTTGGTTTTCCTCCTCTTGTTGGTACTCCTTTCTGTCTCCTTGGCTGTATCTCCTTCTCCTCCCAATATCCTAATATTGTATAGTCAAGGGCTCCCTCCTAATTCTTATTCTTGTCTCTTTATATTACACTCACCCCCTTACAATCTCAGGTAGCCTCATGGCTCTAAAAACGATCTATATATTGCTAATTTCCAAAATTTTATTTTAGTAAAGATAACAGTAGTTTCAGTTTGGGTCTCCCTCCCAAACTTCTGACTCCTATATATAACTGCCTACTCAACATCTCGCTTCAATATTGAATACAGTGCCGCCTTAAGTGTGGTCCATCCACAAATCATTTGTCATCAGTCTGCAACAAACTAAGTATAAAAATGAGAGAAAGAGTTTAACAACATTTATAGCAATTTGATGCGAGCAGTGGTCTTATCTCATTGCACAGGGTGTAGACCAGTTCATATGTTGTCAAATTTGCTTGATAAGTTGCATGTGGTGTGAGGTGAGCTCCAATCATGTGCAGTAGGAAAAAACATTGATCTCCATGAATTGGAAATGAAGTAAACTTGTCCTTCACCTAAGACAGTTTGAGAAGTACTGGTTTAGTAGACATCTCAAATTCAACACATCTACTAAAAAAAGTAATGGTATTTAAAGAACATTTAATTTATATTTTTACATGCATAAGTCTTTAAATAATATAAATAAATTTAAAAAACTGTCATGCAGACAACCTTGAATCTACTCTACACATACATACATACACATATACATACATACAAGTAATACATGAATGAAAACCCACTGTAAACACTTTAAGCAATGTGAAAGTCCACAGAGATGAAAGGTTCTACCTCTGTTTATCACTGCTGACTTCCCCTTTCTGATTCTAATGACTGTTCTAGAGTTAAGGTTTCTTCCCAGTTTAATACATGTGCTTTTAGATAGAAATTAGTAGACACAGACAATTTTAGTTTTGCTTTTTTTTTTTTTAATAAATGAGGTTGCACTCATAATGCATTATTCTGTGACCCGATTTTTTTCCCACTAATATACTTGGAGACCTTTTCTGGTCAGTTCATACAGATTTGCCCCATAATAATCATAATATGCAACACTTCTAAAAATCATCCTCCTATTGTTGAACAGTCTAGTTGGTTCTAAACACTGCTACAATGAATATGCACTTCTTGATTTGCACATCGTGCATCTCTACGATATGTCTGTAGGATCTATTCCTAGAAGACAAGAGCTGAGTCAAGGGTATATACATTTCAAAAGTTGATACTCTCAGGCTGTCTTCAAAAACTCCATACCCTTTAAATGCCAATCAACAATGCATGAGTGTGACCATTTCAACACTGGATTTTTACCAAATCTCTTAATTTTTGCCAACCTCGTGAGTGAAAATTACATCCTTTTCTGTTGTTTGAGCAAGCATTTCAGTGTTTTCGTTAGTTATCATCCCATCACTTGCCTGTTGATATACTTTCCATATTTTTCCCTTTTTGTCTCCTCAGTTGATTTGTAAAGTGATACACATACAACCAAGTGCTGTGGATTTTTAATCATTTGTCTGATAGATATTGTAAATATTTTTTCCCTTTCTGCTGTCTTTGATAATAATGTTTCAATTTATTCTTAAGAAGTAAATAATATCCTAACTTTAAGTTTTATGAGTAACAAATCCCTTCAGACTCACATTGATCTGGATACATCAAGAAGCTCTGACCATTTGGTTTATAAAATAGTGAGTCCTCTCTTCTCCTGATGAGATGTCTTGCTGAGAGTTAATAATTACTACACATTGAGATGAATGTGGTTTCATTTATTTATTTCAGGAAGGATAAGAAGCCTTGTCACAAATAACTCTATGCTGCCTTTTGAATTCATTAAAGGCAAAAATCTGTTAATAAGTGCTCTTTTACATTCTTCCAATGGAAAATTAAACGCCCAGGGATAATTAAATGGCCTTTTTTATCATCTAATTCTATCCTGCAAATTTGAAAGCAAAATTTCCAATCCTTATAGAAATAGATATTAAGGGTTAGAACAAAGACAGCTAATACTGTTTAAAGTGTGAAAAATTATTAGTTCGCTTCTCCTTTAATCTGATCTTCTGAGTATCAAGTGAATATATGAGATATAGCGAGTTATAGTGCACTGATTTCAAACTGCTTGTCTTCAAATTCTTGCTATGCTATATGCCACCTACATAATTTTGAGCAAGTTTTCTGATCATTTTAAGTCCCATGTTTCTATTTTTAAAATAGTGAAACAATAGTTGTGAAGAAAAAAATGACAGAAAATATCTAAACCACCTAGATATGATAAATCCTTAATAAATACAGATTAGCTATTATTATTATCATCATCATTAACTGGGGTAAATAATATTTATCTTATATCTGTAAGTACTGCTATCCTCTTTTAAGTCAAATTTGGATATCATATCACTGGCATATTTGCCAGCAGAGGATTAAAAAAATTATATGACAATGAAAATTAAAAATATACTATCATGTAGATCTTCATTTTGAATTTTTATGGTAAAATTATAGCAAAACAGGATTCATGCAAAGGCTTTAGTACCACAAACGACTTCTGAAACATAATATACTGTCTTTGTTAGCTCGTGGAGCCATCAGGTTAACAAAATAAATTAGTCGATAAAAGAAAGAAATGGATACATCAACTATACTACAGTAAAAACATTAAATAAAAAAGAATTTAGAAAATCTCCAAAGACAAAAAAGAAAGAAATGAAAAACTTTATCTGAGCCAAATTGAAAATTATAACCCAGGAACAGCCTTTCGGAAAGCTTCGAGGTTTGTTCTGCCTATGAGGTCAAAGCATAGCTATACAAGTTTTTGAGACAGAGGGTTGTACATTAAATGATGTATTACTGACAGTTACACAATCCAGATCTACGAGTACAAAGTGAGCGGCCCCAAGATTAAGAAGGAAGATTATCTCCTAAAGAATTGTGACCCTTGATGAGATTAAGAAGGAACGTTACCTCCTAAGGAGGTCCGGGGAATGCAGATGCTCATTCCGCCCCAAAGGGACGAAGGAAGCCAAGAAAAATTTTATGTTTAAATATTTCCCCTCTTGCCATAAAATATGAATTTTACTTCACCAGGTATTATAGTGTTACCATTTTAAAAATATATTTTAGTAGCCATTAAGGTTTCCAGTTCCAATATATACTGTTTAAAGCAAAAATAAATAAACTTTAAAAAATGGTATTTGTGTGTGTAACATTAGCTGAGTACTTACTATAGTCCGGAAACGTGTGGCCCTACACTGCCTAGGGGTATTTTTTTTTTTCCTTGTTTTTGTCTTTTGTTTTCTCCCCTTCTTAACAAAATCGAACTGCTTGGGAGAGTAGGGATGAGATGGAAGAGGGTAAGGTAACGAGTTTGCTGAGATAAGCGCTATAAAGTTTTAAAATCCCCCAATTTTCACTGCATTTCCACCATAAATAGCAACGTAAACATTTAAGCATAACTTCCTCTAAGAAATTTTCCTTTCATCTCCCAAATCCACGTGGAGAAGGGAGACAATAAGGATGCTTAGGAAAACTTGCCCAGACTTGCCCTCAACCTGGGAAATCTGAGTCCCGGGGCTGGAAAATCTGAAATGTAAAAGAGAAACGTGCTGGGATTGCGTGGGTAGGATGGAAGAAACAGGATCCCACGGGACCCGGCTTTGGTCCAGGAGCGCATTCCCCCACCCCCCACTCCGCGCCGGCCGCTGGGCTGGGAAGCTCCTCCTCCCCGTTTCCTTCCTCCGCCTCAAGCTCGGTGGCCGTGGCGGGCGAAGGGCAGAACGCCGCGGTATTTTGTCCCACGCGGCGACCCCTCCTCCCGCCGGCGCTGCGGCTGCAGCGGCTGCGAGGGAGGCAGCGGAGAGCTGACGGCAGGCCACGGCTGGGCGGCCTGGAGGCCACGGGAGGTGGAGGCCCGGCCGCCTTCCCGCGGCACGGGAGCGGAGGGGAGGAGGCGGACGCCCGCCAGCCCCGCCCGGTCGCCGAGAACGTGGGGGAGGCTCCGCGCGCCGCCCGCCCCCCGGCGTCCGCAGCCCTGCTGGCCCTGCAGCCGCCGCCGCCGCCGCCGCCGCCGCCGCCGCCGCTGCCGCTGCCTCCGCCTCGGGCTCCCGCCGCGGGCTCCACGGCCCCGGCCGGGGAGGGAGGGCGGCGGGTGCCGCCGGAGCCGCCAGACATGTCGGGAGGGCACTGCGGCAGCTTCGCCGCGGCGGCGGCCGGCAGCGGCGAGATCGTGCAGCTGAACGTGGGAGGAACCAGGTGAGTCGGGGAGAAGGGGCTCGGGGTGGGGGGATAGCGGGCGGGCGACCTCCGGGGGAGGCCGGGCCCCGGGGGGCGGGATAGCGGGCGAGCATGGGCGCCGAGTCGGCGGGGAGTGCAGGGCCCTCCGGGCGGGTGCAGGTCCGCGGATCTCGAGGGGCAGGCGGCCTTGGGAATCACCGAGACCAGGGTTTATCTGGCCGCGCTGCTGCCTTACTAGAATATCAGCTACGTCCCTCCCCCTTTCTAGGGGATCAGGCCGAGAGGAACATTCTATAGCCTTCCTTACCTAACCCTGGCGCGTACTTGAGGAATTTATTTTGTAGAAGCCGGGCCTTGTGGTTTGACTGTTGCAGGTGCATCTGCCTCCCTTTCTCTTTGGTCAACAAGGTAAATCGATTTGCTCGGGCGATAATGCCTCAGTAAGGGCTGTTTGAAATCTCCAAGAATTTCGGTGGAGGGAGTGCCGTAGATGCGCGGTACCTTGTTATTTATTTTCAGAGTTTCTTGATGCGTGGCTCTGAAGGATCTGTTCAACTTGTAGGGCAGCGAGTCCAGAAACTGCAGTTTGAAGAGTTGGTTCTGGGAAGCTTTGGGTAGTGACACCCTGTTGCGCTCTCCTAGTAAGCAGACCGAAAGCTCTTCTCTGATCTCTCTTTGGCCTTCCACTCCCTTACTGTATCTTTTAATAAGCTTGTTGGGGGGGGGGGGAATCATACTTCTGTGGATTTGCTATGGTTTATGAGTCACTCCTCTCGGAAATGGGAGTTTGCCAGCTGTTTCAAGGAAGGGGTAGTTGAGTTTTAGGCTAGGTGGGAGATAAACGATGAAGCACCCTGGGAGGTAGTGTATTTTGCTATGCTCAACACCTAGGACTTTTTACTAGTATTTTTAAAAATACAGAACGGCAGCACTGTGAACCATAGTGGTAAAAATGTATAGTGTTTGAATGGTTTTCTAAGTGTGCTGGAGAATTCAACACAGGAAACAGTAATGCTTTCTCCGCTCACTCTTTTTTTCCCCCTCTCATCCCCCAAGAAAAACTTAATTAGTTTACAACGTTATTGCTGCTATATAGATTCTGGTTTTATGGAGGGGAAGATTGGTGTCTCCTAATGCAAGACATGGATATTTTCCTAAAATCACGTGAAAATTTTGCCGCTTTGGTAACTTATGAATGCAAAACTGGAATACCCTGCAAGAGCTGGCCTTCAGAAGAGTAGCACTATAGTCATTTAAAATCCCTGCCCTAGTTTCTAATTTCCTTGAAGTTGAGTAATTGCCACTGGGAGAACCACCTGTGGCATAGAATTGAACTCAGCTGTGAAGTGATAGTGTGACACTCAAACGAGAGTTTCTTATGAGCAGAGAAGCACATGGTATACGTAGGGTCTAATCAAAAAAATGACCAATTTTTATCATTTATTTAACACTTAATGGATGATTCAGAAAGTAGAGAAGATGAGGTTTCATTTAGAATTGTTAATGTTATTATTTACCAGAAGAACCTTAATGAAGTGAAAGAAAACCAATGTGGCTCCATTCGTGATTAATTCTGTTATGAATGAGTATGATTTGAGGCCTCAGGAGAGAAGTCTGGGACCAGCCAGTGGGAGACAAGCTTAGCAACCTTAGGCAAATTATTTTTTAGTGCTTAGTTTCCTAAAATGTGTAATGACAATAATAGTACAACCTTCCAGGGTTGATAAAAAAATTTGAAGCAATAAATGGGAAATACAAGGTTAGTGGCATTATCTATCAACAGTAACTGCGGAATAAATAATTTTAACTAGATTGTTTACAAGTAAATTTAGGAGGCAAGTAGCATGGAGTATAAATGTGGATATGTTTTGCTGAGGCCAGATAGCACGTGATCTTTTTCTTGGCATACTGTAGATATGAGATAAAAACATAGAAACGGCTTTTCATATATATACGTTTCAGAGAATTATGCTTGTCATATGTAATTTTAAATGTTGTAGTTTTCATGAAGTCATATTTGGAACCAGTTTTAGAGCTCTGGGATTTTCTCCCCCTATCTTCCACTTGTTTGGAGAAAAAAAAAAATTGGTGGGGATGAGAGTCTAATCCCTTTGCCCAGAAATTCCAGATTACTAAACCCACCCCGAACTGCTGATTTTAATTGAAATTGCTAATATGACTTTAAGCAGACCTGGGTAATTTTCTAAGTAACACAAAATTTGAGTTATTTGGCAAACAATTTGCTGAATAAGCAGTGAATGTGAAAGGTCACAAGTTAGAAGTGATCCTTATTTGGAATTAATTTGATTGCCTCCAAAACACAGTGACTCATTTTTGCAGTGGATCCTTAGATATTTCAGTTTACCGTATTTACTGGGTTTGCTTCTATTGATTTGACCAAGTCAGTTTCCTCTAACTAGTTGTAATCTACTTCTCATTTTTTTCTTAAGATTCTGGTAAGAAATGTGCTTGGGAAAATTTGCCATATTTTCTTGAGTAAACTGGCTCCTTTCTTAGCCTGATTAATGGGCACAGGAGCTACTTTAAAACAGTCATGTAATGCTAGAAAATGAATGTGGAGGGAAAGTAAAGGGTCTGTTGGGCTCTCTTCTGTGTGAGGACACGTGGTGATGGGGCAGCGAGTCAGAAATACATAGTGCAGTGTGATGAGTCTTAAAATGAAAATATTCAGACATCAAGTGCTGGACTGGATGAGCCCTATATCGAATTCTTTGTCATGCCAGTTCACATCTGTTACTGATTGTTTTGCCTCGGTCTGTTACACGTGGCTTTGATAAAGTTCCCCTCAAATTGGTGGTAATAAGCAGACTTGATCAAATGGCAGTTAACCTCAAAACAGTGTTTACTGAGTGATTTTTGAATGAGTGAATGCAACAGTTGTGAATAGCCCAAGACTATAAAGGAAATGTTAAATGCATTATGTGCAGTGGGATTAATGTGAGCTCAGAAAGATAGTATAGGGTAGTATATTTGGAAAGCCATTAAAGAGAAGGTAGAACCTGGATGGTATCAAGAAAGATGGGCGGGGCTTCCCTCGTGACTCAGTGGTTAAGAATCCGCCTGGCAGTGCAGGTGACACGAGTTTGAGCCATGGTCCGGGAAGATCCCACATGCCGCGGAGCAGCTAAGCCCGTGAGCCGTAACTACTGAGCCTGCGCTCTGGAGCCTGCGAGCCACAACTAATGAGCACGTGCGCCTAGAGCCCATGCTGCGCAACAAGAGAAGCCACCGCAATGAGAAGCCCGTGCACCACAACGAAGAGTAGCCTCCGCTCGCTGTAACTAGAGAGAGGCCCCGCACAGCAACGAAGACCCAACGCAGCCAAAAATAAATTAAAAAATAAAAACATAAATTTATGAAAAAAAAGATGGGTGGAACTTAGATAATTGAACATGAGGTTGATGCAGCTGGGATGGAGATTCTGAAGTGGTGTAAGCATGGATTGTTTGGGGATATTAAGAAGTACTGTCTTATTAGAGGGGAAACCAGTTTGTGTTGGAGAGATGAAACGTGACCTGAAGATAGTATGTTATGTTGAGAATTTTAGACTTGGTGTGGTGCGCTAATTATTGATTCTTCAGTAGATTGGCATGCTAGAAAGTAGTGTTTTAGGAAGCTTTATATGTAAGCAAATTAATTATTTGATTTTGTTGACAGCTCTTGGAATAAACTTAACTCTGAATTGAAAGTAGCAAAATTTAAAGATATTAAAAGTAATGAATATAATTGATACAGCTGTAGCTATGCAGCAACTTGTAAATCATTAGCCAGTGTATTAAAGCAAGTTAACTAACATGGAAATTTCAAATCATGTCCTCTCTTATAATACCAGCTACTTTTTAATTGCAGGTTTAGTACCTCAAGACAAACACTTATGTGGATTCCAGATTCCTTTTTTTCCAGGTATTTCATATAATTCTTTAGTACCTTTTTTTAAAATACAGTTGATTATTTATTAAAACAGTAAAAAATAAATATTTTTATGTATCAAATACAAAAGCTTAACTCTTAAAATATAATTTTTAAATTGTTATTTTACCTTGGAGATAGGATGATTCATTTGTGTTGGTCTTTGATGTTTGAAAGACTTAGAGCATTTTATTCATACTCAGATTTTAAAAACTAACTCTGTCTTAATGTTAATGACTTCTAGTTTGCTGAGTGGAAGAATTTCAACACTTCGAGATGAAACTGGTGCTGTGAGTATAACAATGTTGATGTATGTTCTAAATTAGATGAAAAAATGCTTATAATGTTTGATCCTTATACTCTAAGAAGACAGGGAAACTACTCTTTTAATAACTACTAAATGAAAGTATATGTACTTAAAGATTTTGATTTCTTGTCATGAATAGTGTTTCTGTAATTATAGAAGAGAACTTGAAACTGGGAATACTGCATATAGCAATTTAAGTAATCATGATTAGAGAGATTGTAGGATCTGAGCTTACATTGTCAAGAGAGGAAATATTTCTTTTAATCAGTAATTGAAACTCGAACAGTAAATAGATGAATGTAAATACTAAAATATTTCAATATTGGTAAGATGTTGCAAAAAGTTCTACAATTTTTTATTTTGGAGAATAACCTTATGAACTTGTGCAGCAATGGTGGAGTGAGGGTAGTAAAGAACTATTAAATTTCAGTTAAAAAAAATTGGTTTGTAAATTTAAAAAGCAGTTGTAATATGAATAATAGCATGTAAAGTAAATGTCTAGGGCTCACAAAAGCAAGTAAGACTTTCATTTGGGAGGCAACAAAGTGACCAGAGGTGTTTATTTGCTGTGATGAGATTTGCAGATGGAATAAAGCAGCACAAGTAGATATGTCCATGTGAGATTAGAAAAAGGACATCAGTAATTAGATCTCTACAAATCTGTGGTGTTTTCTTCAACTTCTGATTGATTCTAATAAAAACAAAAGCAAGAATTTATGAAGCCATAAGAACTTCATTCACTGTCTATAGTAACTGATTATAATATAAAAAGGTTTATTATTTGCTACCATTCTGCTGTGTAATTGACTTACATAAGCTTTAAAAGGTGTTCAGAGCTTTTGTAATTGGTTCAGAATAGTGTTGGCATACACTCCTGTAAAAAGTTATCAATTATGTATTTCATATTTTTTAAGCATTTTATTTTCCCCATATGTATTCTGTGGTGCTGTGTTTTTTATTTTAAAAAATTTTGTTGTTGTTGTCACCCTCCCCTTCACCCTACACCCAGCCCTTGAGGAAATTGAGATAGTCGTATGTAAAAGTGTTACTGTTTTCCAGTTTAGACAGCAGTATGCAGTTTTACTTTTCTTGATTGCCTGGTGTGTATTATAAAAGTACATTGTTGTTTTAATTATTCACTTATGAATCACAAATTATGTAAATCACAATCACTGTCACCAATAATTAGTGATCAGATGACGTAAGAAAGTATTATTCATGCATAATGTTTTCAGAGTATTTATTGAATTCTAGACTATTTCAGATAAAAATTTTCCCTTTGGTGTCCCTTTCACCAAATATATCAATTAAATAGAAATGAGAAAGTGGACTTACTTGATACCATTTTTCCTGCACCTTAAAATATAATCAATCTAACAACAGCTTTTCAGGTGGAGAAAAGACACCACTACTACCACATAAATGCACACGGTTATAACTACGTTTCAATTTTAGAAACATTAAAATTTAATAAGAGTGGAGTCAAGGAAATATAGTATTTAAATAATTCAGTTTTTGTTCCCTAAGTTAGTGTTACAGATATTAAAGTTAGAAGTTTAATTTATAATTTGAAAGTAAAATTTGTAATTCTTTATTTACAGATATTTATTGATAGAGATCCAGCAGCGTTTGCACCCATTTTAAATTTTCTTCGGACAAAAGAACTAGACTTAAGGTAAGAAATGTATTTTTTTAAAGTAAATTTTTTATTCAAAGGTATGGTTTTGGGTATATTTTATGAAGAAAAGTTTTTTTCCCTGCCCCAAGATTATTTTTGTTTAAAAGTTTCATCAGAATTAAACTGTCATAGATACAGGCCACCATCATCCCTTCCTCTGGGTTACTCTGATAGCTTTCTTACCAATTTGCATGTCTTCATTCTTATATCCCTTCAATTCATTTTTCACACTGTAGCCACAATTAACTTCTGAAAATGTAAATCTAATCTGGTTATTCCTCTGCTTACAACTCTTACGTGTTACTGGATTAATGGCTAAGGATTTTGGACTTCCTGTTGTTTCTTAAGGCTCTCTCTAATCTAGCTCCTGCTTCATTTCTGTTGCTTCAACACTTTCAACTCTTTCTGCTCTCAGCTTGATTCTGATCATTTCAATGATCCCTGCTGTGTCTGCCTGATGCAGGTGTTCAGAGTTTCCTGTACTGCCACTACCCCAGTCGTCTATCTTCCATTAGACTTTAAATTCTAAAAGGACAAGTTGTTTACTGTATACCTGTAGGATCGAGCATTGTGCTTGACGCATAGGGATACTTTTCTTCGGTGGGTAAATGAATGACCATTTAAACTATTTCTTTAACTTTGCCATAGTCTACAATCTACAATGGAAGCTACAATCTAATTTGTATTTTATTGTTTTATTTCATATATTCCTAATGAACTTTCACTTAAGGACTTATTAATACTTTTTGAGATAACACCTTTTAGAATTCTAATTGTTTCTTTAAGCTGCTTCTTTATAATATTGTATAATTTGGGGCTTCTATTTACTAGAATATGCGCTCCTTGAAAGCAAAGATTTTTTTGTTTGGTTTGTTCCTTGCTGTATTCCCAGTGTTGTTAAAATGGCACGTATAGCAGCTGCTCAATAGATATTTATTGAATGAATAAAAGAGTTTGTTGGGGCTTTTTGTTTGTCTATTTTTTGGCCTGGGGTGGAAGTGGGAAGTATATTACTAACTACTTACTTTTGGGGTAAAATTATTTTTAGCATTTGATTAAAGCCTAAATTTACTCCTAGTCAGTGTCCTTGTGACTAATCCACGACTAAATCACCCATGAAAGGCAGAAATATAATAGTTTAAATATTTGTATTCACTGCTTTTCTTTCAACTTACTTCTTTATTTCATTTAGGGAAGCCTAGCAAACTTAAGTTCTCTGAGTAGTACCTTCTAAAAGGAGGTGGGAAGGAATTGAAAAAAGAATACTATGTTCTACTTCTGTTTTTTGCATAAAATTCTTGTATTGCACTTATCACACTGTATTATCATTATCATATTTGTCTGTCTTCCCCAGACAAATAATTAGCCAGTGCTACTGTACTGTTAACACAAGTAGTTTTGAAATAGAATAAGAAAGTTTTAACTGTTCTTATTATACTAGTTACAACCAATTTCACAAATAAAAGCAATTTAATATCGCAATTACACGTGTTCATTAGGCCTACGGAATTTTTTTTGTCTGTTGTTTTTTAAGACTTCTTTTTTTAATAGCAGTTTCAGGTTTACAACAAAATTGAGAGGGAGGTACAGAGATTTCCCATGTGCCCCCTGCCTTCATTATCAACCTCCTCCACTGTTAACATCATTTACCAGAATGATACATTTTTTTTTTTTTTTACGATTGATGTGAACCTACATTGACATCATAGTCACCCAAAGTCCATAGTTTACCTTTGGTTCACTTGGTGTTGTACATTTTATGAGTTAGCACAAATGTATAATGACACGTGTTCATCTTTATAATACTGTACAAAGTATTATTTCCATAATTTGGCCTTCTCCAGAATGTCATATTTGGAATCACACAGTATGTAGCCTTTTCTGATTGGCTTCTTTCACTTAATATTATGCAATTAAGTTTCCTCCATGTCTATTCATGTTATTTCTTTTTAATGCTGATAATATTTCATTAGCTGAATATACCAGTTTATTTTTCCACTCACCTACTAAAGAGGACATTTTGGTTGCTTCCAAGTTTTGGCTGTTAGGAATAAAGCTGCTATAAAACCATCCATGTGCAGGTTTTCGTGTGGTCGTAAGTTTTCAACTCCTTTGGGTAAATACCAAGGAGTGCAGTTGCTGGATCGTATGGTAAGAGTTTTATAGGGCCCTCAGACTGTCTTTCAGAGTGGCTGTAGCATTTTGCTTTCCCACCAGCAATGTATGACAGTTCTTACTGCTTCACATCCTTGCCAGCATTTGGTGTTAGGATTCTGGATTTTGGCCATGTTAACTAATGTGTAGTAGAAACTCATTGTTTTAATTTGCATTTGCTTAATGACATATGATGTGGAGCATCTTTTCATAGGCTTATTTGCTACCTCTGTATCTTCCTCGGTTAAGGTCTTTGGCCCATTTTTTAATTGAATTTGTTTCCTTATTGTTGAGTTTTAAGAGTTCTTTGTATATTTTGGATAACAGTCCCTTATCAAATTTGTCTTCTGCAAATATTTTCTCTCATTCTGTGGCTTGTCTTATTTCCTTGACATTGTCTTTCGTAGAGCAGAAGTTTTTAATTTTCATGAAATCTAGCTTATCCTTATTCCTCTCATGGATTATGTCTTTTGGTTGTATCTAAAAAGGTTTCACCATACCCACTGTCACTGAGGTTTTCTCCTAACTGTTATCTTCTTTGAGCTTTTTAGTTTTGCATTTTACCTTTAGGTCTGTGAATCATTTTGAGTTAATTTTTTTTTTTTTTTTTTTTTTTTTTTTTTGCGGTACGCGGGCCTCTCACTGTTGTGGCCTCTCCCGTTGCGGAGCACAGGCTCCGGACGCGCAGGCTCAGCGGCCATGGCTCACGGGCCCAGCCGCTCCGCGGCATGTGGGATCTTCCCAGACCGGGGCACGAACCTGTGTCCCCTGCACCGGCAGGCGGACTCTCAACCACTGCGCCACCAGGGAAGCCCTTTGAGTTAATTTTTGTGAAGGGTGTAAGGTCTGTGTTTAGACTAATTTCTCTCTCTTTTTTTTTGCATGCAGATGTCCAGTTGTTTCAGCACCATTTGTTACTCCATTGTTTTGCCTTTGCTCCTTTGTCATAGATCAGTTGACTATGTGTATGGGATCTATTTCTGGGCTTTCTGTTCTATTCCATTGATCTGTTGTTGATTCTTTTCACCAGTACTGTGCTATCTTGATTTTTCTAGCTTTATAATAAAGCTTGAAGTTGGGTAGTGGTAGTGCTCTAACTTTGTTCTTCTCCTTCAGTATTGTGTTGGCTATTCTGGATCTTTTGCCTTTCCATGTAAACTTTATAATCAATTTGTTGATATCCATAAAATAACTAGCTAGACTTTTGAATAGGATTACATTGAATCAGATCAAATTGGGAAGAACTAATGTCTTAACAATACTACGTCTTCCTGTCCATGAACTAGGAATATCTGTCCATTTTTTCAGTTCTTTGATTTCAGTCGTCAGAGTTTTGTAGTTTTCTTCATATAGATTTTGTATATATTTTGTTAGATTTATACCTAAGTATTTCTTTTTGGGGGGTATTAATGTAAATGGTATTGTGTTTTTAATTTCAAGTTTCTCTTGTTCACCGTTGGTATATTGAAAAGCAATCGACTTTTGTACATTAACCTTGTATTCTGCAACCTTGCTATAATTGCTTATTAGTTCCAGGAGTTTTTTGTCCATTCCTTTGGATTTTCTATATAGACAATCATGTCATCTGTGATCATCAGTTTTATATATTTCTTCCCAATCTGTATGCCTTTTCTTTTCTTTTCTTGACTTGTGTAAATAAGGATTTCCAGTATGAAGTTGAAAAGGAGTGGTGAGAGGGACTATCCTTGTCTTGTAACCAGATGTTAGTGGGAAGTTTCAAATTTCTTACCATTAAATATGATGCTAGCTATAGGATTTTTTTTTTAAATAGTCTTATCAAGTTGAGAAAGTTCCCCTCTGTTCCTAGTTTACTGAGACTTTTTACTATGAATGGGTGTTGGATTTTGTCACACGCTTTTTTTGCACCTATTGATATGATCATGTGAGTCTGTTGATGTGATAGATTACATTAATTGATTTTAGAATATTGAACCAGCCTTGCGTACCTGAGATAAAACCCACTTGGTTGTAGTGTATATTTCTTTTTAGACATTGTTGGATTCGGTTTGCTAATATTTTGTTGAGAATTTTTGCATCTGTGTTCATGAGAGATATTGGTCTGTAGTTGTAATGTCTTTGTCTGGTTTTGGTATTAAAGTAGTGAGGGCCTTATAAAATGAGTTAGGAAGTGTTCTCTCTGCTTCTTTCTCTGAAAGAGAGTGTAGAGGATTGGTCTAATTTCTTCCTTCAGTGTCTGGTGGCATTCACCAGTGAATCCTGGGCACGGTGCTTTCTGTGTTGGAAGGTTATTGTTGATTCAGTTTCTTTAATACATGT
This sequence comes from Stenella coeruleoalba, assembly GCF_951394435.1. Lineage (NCBI taxonomy): Eukaryota > Metazoa > Chordata > Mammalia > Artiodactyla > Delphinidae > Stenella > Stenella coeruleoalba. The sequence continues at coordinate 137,667,162 of NC_137169.1, forward strand.
AGACCGATTGAGATGGATCGTCTTTCTTGTGTGAGCTCTGGCAGATGGTGTCTTTCAAGCAATTGTCCATTTCACCTAGGCTATCAAGTTTGTAGGCATAGAGTTGTTCATAGTATTCCTTTATTCTTTTAATTTTCATGGAATTTGCAGTGATGTCCCCTCTTTTTTCTGCCCAGGCAATATTTTTAAAGTAAGAACAGATTATAACTGAAACCTAAAATGAATCATTTTAAACTCTTAAGCTTCTATTTTTTTTTTTTTTTACTTCTTATTTTCATATTACTTTCTTGTAACATCTTTGTCTGGGTAACAGCCCTTCTTAAGGCTGATCTTTGTTTTCCTCCGCCTTCTGTTTTGCTTTTGTTTTTGGTTTCTGTTGAGAAGAGTCATTTATCTGAATTTATTTGTTCAATAAATATGGATTGCATAACAATTACATACAAGCACTGTGGTAGGCCCTGCATGAGGCATACAAACATGGATCAGAGGAGAACATGCTTGCAGGGAGCTTATAGGATAATTGGGGAGGTTAAAATATGTATGGAAATTATGGTTAAAAGCAATTAATACCATAGGAATGATTTCCACTCTTGTTTGCCTTATTAGATACTTCTGATAATTACTTGTATTAACCCTATAAAGCCCTAATCTCTCATTTAGTCATCCAATTCATCTATATGTAAATGGTTCTTTTAGTAAGAAAACGTTCTTGGTGGTGTGCAGTTTTTTTATCTATACTTCTTCAAATAATTAAGGATCTTAGGAAAAAAGTAAGTTTTAAAGCCCTATGACTTTGTTCATTAAGAACCTAGTACTTTTTCTTTTTGCTTCAGATGATAATCCGAGTTGCCAGTGTTAGAGGACTTACATCATTCATTGGTTTCTTTGTAGGGGAGTGAGTATTAATGTTCTCAGGCATGAAGCAGAATTTTATGGAATCACTCCATTAGGTATGTATTCTAGTATTTTATATTTATGATTTGACCCTTTGAGCACTAAACTTGCCCAAATGAAATCTGTTTTATATCAGGTTCTAATTTTTGATGGACTACTCAGTGCTTGCTTTTTGTGGATTTTCATAGTAAAAAGGTGTTGTCAGCTGATTTAACTTAAACATTTTCCTTTTCTTTCCTTATCCTCTTTAACTAGAGAAAATAAAAGTGGAGTACTATTTTTGTGTTTGCATGTACTCTTGACAAGTTTGCTTTGAAATGTTTTTAGTAAGAAGGCTTCTCTTATGTGAAGAACTGGAGCGTTCATCTTGTGGCAGTGTCCTTTTTCATGGTTACTTGCCTCCACCAGGTACTTCTGCTTTATTTATTTAGTTCTTTTTTTTAAGTCTTTTTATCATTAAGTAAGTACAGATGTGTGAGTAGGAAAATCTGTTTCTTGATTATTGAGTTTCCTTTGTAAATCTAGAAAAAGTGAGAACTTTAATATTAACAGAAGTTAAGTCATACTGTGTATTAGGGTAGGGATTTGCCAGACTTTTTCTGTAAAGGGCCAGATGGGTTTGTGAGCTAAAAGGTCTCTGTGGCAACTCTTCAGCTCTGCCATAAACGCTACAGAAATGCATGGGTGAGACTGTGTCTAATAACAGCTTTATTTACGTAAAGAGCCATCAGGCTGGACTTGACCATGGCCAGATTTGCTGACTCCCGTGTTTGAGAATTGGTTGTCGATCTCCTTTGTGGAACCCCAGGAGTTTTTAGAGATTTAGCAGTGTACAGGCAGAGGAGTGTGAGGTGCATGTCATCTCTGCCCCTCTTCAGTGAGTTAGAAGAGTTCGGTCTTCACCTGTGTTGTAGCAGGCTTTTGAACAAGATTTCATTTTGAAAAAGGCTCTCCTGCCAAATAAGAGATGTTTGAAAGTATAAGGCAATTCAGCTGTAGAGCGGTTTAAATTAGTAAATAGTACCTAACGCATAGTAACTGTTCCATAAATGTGAAGACTAGTGACAGAATGAATGAGTTAGTGATTGATTGATTTGGTAACCTAGAGCTAGGTAGATACAGAGTATAATATGATAAGTCTTAGTCTTACTTTTTATATATATAACATAAGTATCAAATCTGTTGAATGAATTTTATTTTTAAAAAAATCTCATCTTGTTTTCTATGGTAGTTAATTATTTGCAGTAAATTGGTATATTGGAAGATAAATTTTGGCTATAATGAAATTCACATTTGTTTGTTTCTTAGCCATAATGTGAAATTTTAAATTTTTGGTACGTGAACTTAGAAATAAACTTAGCTTTTTCTTTCCTTTTATAGGTATTCCTAGTCGTAAAATAAACAACACTACTAGATCCTCTGCTGATTCTAGAAATGGGCTAAATTTTACAGAAGGTGAAGCTCGAGGAAATGGTACACAGCCTGTTATCTCTGGAGCTGGGGAAGAGACTGTTAGGCTAGGTAAGCAAAGAGTATATAAATTTTAAAAGTACGTATGTTTTTAGTTCTAGATGATATTGAGTAATTATTTTTAAAGATGTGATTTTTGCTTTATCTCTTTTTAATCTAGATCTACCATTTATATCTTGAAGAATCTCACTTAACATAATTTTTATTTAGAAAGTTCATGATCTTCTGTTAGCTCTAAATCTTTAGAACAGAGGTTGGCAGACTTTTTCTGGAAAGGGCCAGACAGCGAACCTGTTGGGCTTCATGAGCTGAAGGGTCTCTGTTGGAACTGCTCAGCTTTCATTGTGGCATGAAAGCAGCGATGAGGATGTATGCACAGATGTGAATGGCTGTGTTCCAGCAAAGCTTTCTTTATCAAAAGAGGTAGCGGACTGGAATTGGCCTGTTAGTCATAGTTTTGCCAACTCCTTCTTTAGAACGTAAAAGATTTCTTTTGCTAATATCAACAGGATTTCCTGTGGATCCACGAAAGGTACTAATAGTAGCTGGCCATCACAACTGGATTGTAGCTGCATATGCCCATTTTGCTGTGTGTTACAGGTATTGTATAATTAATAATGGTTTGCTTTTTATTTTGGGGGGTATTTTTTAATATTGTGATTTTATTTTTATAGATTTAAGAGCTATTTATTTTAGTCATCAAATATTTTTCCTTCATATTTTGCCCACTTCTGTATCTCCTGATTAGATTTAGTTTGCTTTTATTCTCACAACTAATTTGGTAAATATTATTGATAGCCTTAGTATGTCTTAAATATTGCATATACAATGTGAACTGTGATATAACTGAGATATCTTGAAGTTACATCTTCTTGCTTAGTATATCCAGCTTCTGAATCTTTTAACTATTGTATTAAATGATGAGGCAGGATTGTTAATGTGAGCCCTGTGTTTTTTGTCTATAATGATTGAGTCTTCTGTACTCTACGGTAGGGGAGAATAGGACCCTACATTGGTCATGACTGCCATATGGTTGGGAACGAGGTGAAGCAGGACAGTTGTAGGCAGAAGTGATGTAGTTTAACATCTATAATGTGTGATCTTTACACAGAGGTAGTTTGGTTTTACTAATTCTTGCATTCTCAGTAACTAACAGGGAACAAGGAAAAGTGTACACCAGTGATTTCTCTTTTTCAATTGGAAAAAAGGTAGGATTATTAGTTCAAAATCACTATGCAATGAGGAATGTTGATGACAGGAAATGGCGTAGAAGAACAAAAATGGTTAGGATATACTAACTTAGACTATGATCCTATTGAATTTAATTGCCAAAATATCAAAAAACATATAAATATTTTGTCACTATTGAATTTAGTTAAGAAAAAGTAGCCACAATAGATTAAAAATATTTAAAATGTCTTCTAAAGTTTACAGATACATTTAAAGGATCCCAGATGTATTGAATAAAAGAAAAAACCCCCTCAGTTTATGAGAGATTTGCCATATGTGTTAAAGGAAAAAAAAAGACCTCATATCAGTAATCTGCACTTTATATTTTCATTGCAGTAGAGATTTGGTGCACACTTTTCATTTTGAGAACGTTCTATTGATATGTATTTTTAATATTATTTATTGAGTAGTATGAAAAATATTTTTTGGATGATTTCTTTCAGGGATGATTTTATATGAAGCAAGACTGATTTGAAAAAGGGATTTTCTTTCTTTTTTTTTTTTTTTTTTTTTGCGGTACACAGGCCTCTCACTGTTGTGGCCTCTCCCGTTGCGGCCTCTCCTGTTGCGGAGCACAGGCTCCGGACGCGCAGGCTCAGCGGCCATGGCTCATGGGCCCAGCCCACTCTGCGGCACGTGGGATCTTCCCTCACCGGCTCACGATCCCGTGTCCCCTGCATCGGCAGGCGGACTCTCAACCACTGCGCCACCAGGGAAAGCCCGAACTTTTTTTTAAGAGTGTTGTTTTGAACTTACCAGCTTATGGACCTAAATTGAGAAATGATTTTAGATTTTGCTTTGTTTGTTTAAATATTATGTACATTTTTTTGATAGGGGATTCCAAAGGAGTTAGTTGTATAATGATTATACCAAGTTATCCAGGTGTAACAGCATAATTTATGTTACTGCACAGCAGTGCTAAAGATTGTGACTTGCCAGACAGGGACACATAGTATTGCACAAAATTTCACTCATTGAGTGACTAATGTAAGAGAGATGATGCTGTTACATATTCCATTCTTTGTTTTTGCTTTTGACCATGACTTTTCTTTGCTTTCACTGAGTGTTGATTTCAGAGCAATATGCCCATGCAAAGTGACAAAGGGAAAGAATTAAGGACATATTCGATTTTCTCATGTACAGTTAAATCATTCAACACAATGCCAATAAAAAGATTTCAGAAGAAAGGAAAATATTCAAATTATTTTAAGTGTAATCATTTTAATAAATTGTTTTTCCACAGCTTTTTATATCAATAAATTTAAAACCTTAAAAAAGGAAAGAGTAGCACAGTGAAATATTTTTCACCTATATTCATTAATTTTCTACCTTGTTAGGTTTTACTTCTATATTTCTTTTTTCTTGCTCAGTTTACAACCTGTCACTTGTATTAATGAAGAGTATTTGTGTAGATTGTTTCCCTTTTGGAGGTTATATTACACTTTAGATCTTTAATCCATGTGGAATTTACTTTTTGTATATGGTGTTAGATTTAGCAATCTGTTTTATTTTCTTCCAAGTGGGTGGCTAATTATGTTCTGATTATTACATAAATCATCCTTTCTCATTGAATATGAAAGCCCCCTTTATCTTGCTTTATATTTATTTTTATATACTTGAATCTAATTTTAGACTTTTTTTTTCCATTGATGGACATTTAGATTGTTTCCCTGTCTTGGTTATTGTAAACAATGCTGCTATGAACACGGGGGTGCAAATATCTTTTCAAACTTGTGTTTTCATTTCCTTTGAATATATTCCCAGAACTGGAATTGCTGGATCATAGGGTAGAGCTATACTTAATATTTTTGAGGAAACTCTACACTGTTTTCCATAGTGGCTGTACCAGTTTACAGTCCCACCAACAGTGCACAAGGGTTCCCTTTTCTCCCCATCCACACCAGCATTTGTTATCTCGTGTCTTTTTGATGATGGCCATTCTGACAAGTGTGAAGTGATATCTTACTGTGGTTTTAATTTGCATCTCCCTGATGACAAGTGATGCTGAGCATCTTTTCATGTACCTGTTGGCCGTTTGTATATATTTGGAAAAATGTCTATTCAAGTCCTTTGTACCATTTTCTAATTGGATTATTTGGTTTTTTGCTATTGAGTTGTATGAGTTCTTTATATTTTTTGGATATTGACCCCCTTATCAGATATATGGTTTGCAAATATTTTTTCCTATTCCATAGGTTATTTTTTCACTTTGTTGATAGTTTCTTTTTCTGTGCAGATGCTTTTTTCGTTTGATGTAGTCCCACTTATTTTTTATTTTGTTGCTTGTGCTTTAGGTGTCATTTTCAAAAAAAAAATTATTACCAAGGAGCATTTTTCCTATGTTTTCTTCTAGGAGTTTCATGGTTTTAGGTCTTAGATTTAAGTCTTTAATCCATTTTGAGTTTATTTTTGTGAGTGTTGTAAGGTACAGGTCAAATTTCATTCTTTTACATGTGAATATCCAATTTTCCTCACACCATTAATTGAAGAGAAAATGCCTTTTCTCCAGACACTATTCTTGGCTCCCTTGTCAAATACTAGATGACTGCGTATGCTTGGGTTTATTTCTGGGCTCTTGATTCTGTTTCATAGGCCTATTTGTTCCTATTATTCCCTTCATTATCTGCTGAGAATTCAGAATAGGAGATTGAGTATTTTTGTGTGTTGGGTTAGATGGAAGAGAAACAAGATAAAGCATTTTTATGTGTTAAAGAGAAAGACTTGCATATATGTTTAACTTCACAGCTTAACCTTTGAGAGGTAGAATCAACTGCCTTTCTAATCAACTTGGCAGGGAGGTGTTGGAAAGAAACAGTGAAAGTTATATTGAGAAAGGTCCAGTAGAAAATAAACAGTGAGGGATTTTATGCTGATATACAGTGTGGTTTTTACAAAAAAAAGAACAACAACATAGGCAAACAAAATTGCTCTAATAAACGTAGCTCATCCATCTTGACCACGAAGAAAGAATCATTGTGTCCTTATATTTCTGCCTTCGTATGGTACCCTCTCCAAACCACAGTTGTGTTTTTAGTTGGAGGGTCTCCTAACTAACCTCCAAATCCCTCTCTCTGGCTGGGGTCCATCTCTTGAAGGAAAATAGGCAAAGGGAAACCCTAATTGACAGAATCTGGTGTGACAAATCATTTCAGCACTGAGCAGAAATTATGGATTTGGGAGTGGGGAAAGGAGTGGGGAGATGTGGGAAGGAGGGAGAGCTCTTCAAAATAAGATAACTCAGCTCTAGAGTTATGAGGTATCCCCTCACACTGGTCAGAATGCCCATCATCAAAAAATCTACAAACAGTAAATGCTGGAGAGGGTGTGGAGAAAAGGGAACCCTCTTACACTGTTGGTGGGAATGTAAATTGATGCAGCCACTGTGGAAAACAGTATGGAGGTTCCCTAAGAGACTAAAAATAGAACTACCGTATGACCCAGTAATCCCAACACTAGGCATATACCCTGAGAAAACCATAATTCAAAAGGACACATGTACCCCAATGTTCATTGCAGCACTGTTTACAATAGCCAGGACATGGAAACAACCTAAATGTCCATCGACAGATGAATGGATAAAGAAGATGCGGTACATATATACAATGGAATATTACTCAGCCATAAAAAGGAACGAAATTAGGTCATTTGTAGAGATGTGAATTGACCTAGAGTCTGTCACACAGAGTGAAGTAAGCCAGAAAGAGAACAACAAGTACTGTATATTAATGCATATATGTGGAATCTAGAAAAATGGTACAGATGAACCTATTTGTAGGCCAGGAATAGAGACGTAGACGTAGAGAACGGACATGTGTACACAGGGGGAAGGGGAGGGTGGGATGAATTGGGAGATTTGGTTTTACATAAATACACTACCATGTGTAAAATAGATAGCTAGTGGGAACCTGCTGTATATAGCACAGGGTGCTCAGCTTGGTGCTCTGTGATGACCTAGATGGGTGGGGTGGGAGGGCATGGGAGGGAGGTCCAAAAGGGAGGGTATATATGTATACATATAGCTGATTCACTTCATTGTACAGCAGAAACTAACACAACATTGTAAAGCAATTTTACTCCAATTAAAAAACAAATAATAACTCAGCTCTAGAGGCTCCGGATGAGAAAAGGTTGGGAAACCATCTAGTTCCATAAAAATGGCTTCTAAATATTGAGAAATGAATTGGACTTTTAAGTTATGATTTATTGGGGTATTATTTTATGCCAGGCATTACACTAAAGGCGCTTGTATACATTTTCTCATTTAATTATTCCAACAACCTGTGGCATGGATCTCATCGTCCCCATTTTACTAGTGAGGAAATCAGTTTGGAGAAAAAAGTACCCCAGGTCATCCTGAGGAAAGAAGTGACAGGATTCTCAACTAAATCCTGAGTCTAAAGCCACTGCTCTTCACCACTGTGCCCACCATGCCTTTCTTTTAAATTACAGCCTTCCAAACATTGCTATTCCATTTGCATTTTAATTGCTCAAAAACATCTTACAATCAGTATTACCTTGTTGCTCCATGTGATTGTATTGAGATCTGGGTGTCAGGAGCTGTTAATACCTCTCTCCATCCCAATGCTTCCCATGTCCCTGGCACACAGAAGATACCTAAGAATGCATCAGAATAAATGCTGTGTTCCTGGTCTCTGGTGTTAGTAACGTCAAACAATTTTGACAACATTATTAGTAATTCTTTGACTCGGTGGGACAGGCAGTGGGCTCAGTCTGAGGGCTACCCCTCCTCACCTATGGTTTCTATTCCTAAGGGAGTGGACTGGGGTGGAAACATCTAACAAACAAATCAACTGAACAACAAAGTTTCAGCTGCAGAGACTTAAGAAAAGAAAATAACATACGTGACTTGTATTAGTTTCTTACTGCTGTTCTAACAAATTACCACACGTTTAGTTTCTTAAAACAACACAGTTATCATCACTCAGTTCTGGAGTTCAGAAGAGTTCAAACTAGATCTTGCTGGGCTAAAATCAAGGTATTGGCAGGGCTGGGTTCCTTTTGGAGGCTCCAGCAGAGAATCTGTTTCTTTGCCCTTTCCGGCTTCTAGAGGCCGTCTGTGTTCCTTGGATCACAGTTCCTTTTTCTGTCTTTAAAACCAGCAGCATGGCATCTTCAGATCTCTTCCCTAACTCCCACTCTCCTACCTCTGCTTATAAGGACCTTTATGATTACATTGGTTGCAACTGGATAATCCCTCCATCTCTTTAATTTAATCACAGCTGCGAAGCCCCTTTGCCATATAAGGTAACATATTCACCGGCTTCAGCAGTTTGGATGAGGACATGTTTGGGGAGCCATTATTCTGCTTACCACATTTGGTGAGGAGTGCCATAGTTCAGATGGATAGGACAGACATCAACTTGGAGGTGAATATTACTCTTCTAGTTTGGATTTTAATTAGCTTGTACAAGACACCTACTGAGACAGGTCTTTTTTTTTTTTTATTTTGGAATATAGTTGATTACAATGTTCTGTTAGTTTCAGGTATATAGCAGAGTTGATTCAGTCATACACATACATATATCCATTCTTTTTCAGATTCTTTTCCCATTTAGGTCATCACAGAATACTGAGTAGAGTTCCCTATGCTTTACAGTAGGTCCTTGTTGATTATCTATTTTATATATAGTATTGTGTATATGTTAATCCTAAACTCCTAATTTATCCGTCCCCTGCTGTGTTTCCACTTTGGTAACCATGTTTGTTTTCAAAGTTTGTGAGTCTCTTTCTGTTTTGTAAATAAGTTCATTTGTATTATTACTATTTTTTTTTTAGATTCCACACATAGGTGATATTGTATGATAGTTTCTCTGACTTCACTTAGTCTAATAATTTGTAGGTATATCCATATTGCTACAAATGGCATTATTTCATTCTTTTTTATGGCTGAGTAATATTCCCTTGTATATAAGTATCACATCTTTATCCATTCCTCTGTCAGTGGACATTTAGGTTGCTTCCATGTCTTGGCTATTGTAAATAGTGCTGCAGTGAACGCTGTGGTGCATGTATCTTTTCAAATTATGGTTTTCTCCAGATATATGCCCAAGAGTGGGATTGCTGAATCAATATGGTAGTTCTATTTTCAGTTTTTTAAGGAACCTCCATACTGTTCTCCATAGTGGCTGTACCAATTTACATTCCCACCAGGGGTGTAGGAGGGTTCCCTTTTCTCCACACCCTCTCCAGCATTTATTGATGATGGCCATTCTAATTGGTGTGAGGGGATAACTCACTGTAGTTTTGATTTGCATTTCTCTGATAATTAGTGATGTTGAACATCTTTTCATGTGCTTTTTGGCCATCTGTATGTCTTTGGAGAAATGTCTATTTAGATCTTCTGCCGATTTTTTGATTGGGTTGTTTGTTTTTTTTATATAGAGCTGCATGCTCTGTTTGTAAATTGTGGAGATTAATCCCTTGTCGGTCACTTTGTTTGCAAATATTTTCTCCCATTCTGTGGGTTGTCTTTTCATTTTGATTATCGTTTCCTTTGCTGTTCAAAAGCTTTTAAGTTTAATTAGGTCCCATTTATTTTTGTTTTTGTTTCCATTACTCTAGGAGATGGATCCAAAAAGATACTGCTATGATTTATATCTAGAGTGTTGTGCCTATGTTTTCTTCTAAGACTTTTATAGTATCTGGCCTTACAATTTAGGTCTTTAATCCATTTTGAGTTTGTTTTTGTGTATGGTGTCAGAGAATGTTCTAATTTCATTCTTTTACATGTAACTATCCAGTTTTCCCAGCACCACTTATTGAAGAGACTGTCTTTTCTCCATTGTGTATTCTTGCCTCCTTTGTCATAGATTAGGTGACCATAGGTGTATGGGTTTATCTCTGGACTTTCTATCCTGTTCCATTGATGTGTATTTCTGTTTTTGTGCCAGTACCATAAGGTTTTGATTACTGCAGCTTTGTAGTATAGTCTGAAGTCAGGAAGTCTGATTCCTCCAGCTCCATTTTTTCTTTCTCAGGGTTGCTTTGGCTTTTTGGGATCTTTCATGTTTCCATGCAAATTGTAAAATTTTTATTCTAATTCTATGAAAAATGTCTGGTAATTTGATAGGGATTGCATTGAATCTGTAGATTGCTTTGGGTAGTATAGTCATTTTCACAATATTGATTCTTCCAATCCAAGAACATGGTATATCTCTCCATCTGTTTGTATTGTCTTTGATTTCTTTCATCAGTGTTTTATAGTTTTCTGAGTACTGGTCTTTTGCCTGCTTAGGTAGGTTTATTCCTTTTGTTGCAATGACAAATGGGATTGTTTCCTTAATTTCTCTTTCTGATCTTTCGTTGTTAGTATGTAGTAATGCATGAGATTTCTGTGCATTAATCTTGTATCCTGCTAATTTACTGAATTCATTGATGAGCTCTAGTAGCTTTCTGGTAGCATCTTTAGGATTTTCTATGTATAGTATTGTGTCATCTACAAACAGTGATAGTTTTACTTTTTTTCCAATTTCTGTTCCTTTTATTTCTTTTTCTTCTCTGATTGTGGTGGCTAGGACTTCCAAAACTATGTTGAATAAAAGTGGTGAAAGCGGACAACCTTGTCTTGTTCCTGATCTTAGAGGGAATGCTTTCAGCTTCTCACTGTTGAGACTGATGTTAACTGTGGGTTTGTCATATAGGGCCTTTATCATGTTGAAGTATGTTCTCTCTGTGCCCACTTTCTGGAGAGTTTTTATCATAAATGGGTGTTGAATTTTGTCAAAAGCTTTTTCTGCATCTGTTGAGGTGATCATATGGTTTTTAGTCTTCAGTTTGTTAATGTGGTATATTATACTGATTGATTTGCAGATATTGGAGAATCCTTGCATCCCTGTGATAAATCCCACTTAACTTATGGTGTATGATCCTTTTAATGTATTGTTGGATTTGGTTTGCTAGTATTGTGTTGAGGATTTTTGTGTCTGTGTTCATCAGTGATACTGGCCTGTAATGTTCTTTATTTGTTTTATCTTTGTCTGGTTTTGGTATCAAGGTGATGGTGGCCTCGTAGAATGAGTTTGGGAGTGTTCCTTCCTCTGCAATTTTTTGGAGGAGTTTCAGAAGGCTAGGTGTTAACTCTTCTCTAAATTTTGATAGAATTCGCCTGTGAAGCCGTCTGGTTCTGGATTTTCGTTGGAAGTTTTTTAATCACAGTTCCAATTTCAGTATTTGTGATTGGTCTGTTCTTATTTTTTGTTTCTTCCTGGCTCAGTCTTGGAAGGTTGTATGTTGTACCTTTCTAAGAATTTGTCCATTTCTTCTAGGTTGTCCATTTTATTGGCATATAGTTGCTTGTAGTAGTCTCTTGTGATCCTTTGTATTTCTGTGGTGTAAGTTGTAACTTCTTTTTCATTTCTAATTGTATTGATTTGAGCCCTCTTTTTTTTCTTGATGAGTCTGGCTAAAGGTTTATCAGTTTTGTTTATCTTTTCATAGAACTACCTTTTAGTTTCATTGATCTTTGCTGTTGTTTTCTTTGTCTCTATTTCATTTATTTCTGCTCTGATCTTTATGATTTCTTTCCTTCTATTAACTTTGGGTTTTGTTTGTTCTTCTTTCTCGTACTACTTTAGGTGTAAGGTTAAGTTATTTATTTGAGATTTTTCTTGTTTCCTGAGGTAAGATGTATTGCTATAAACTTCCTTCTTAGAGCTGCTTTTGCTGTGTCCCATCGGTTTTGGATTGTCATCTTTTCATTGTCATTTGTCTCTAGGTATTTTTTTGATTTCCTCCTTGATATCTCCAGTGATCCATTGGTTGTTTAGTAGCATATTGTTTAGCCTCCACATGTTTGCGGGTTTTTTTACAGTTTTGTTCTTTGTTAATTGATTTCTAACCTTATAGCGTGGTCAGAAAAAGATACTTGATATGATTTCAGTTTTCTTAAATTTACTGAGGCTTGCTTTGTCACCAAGCATGTGATCTGTCCTGGAGAATGTTCCATGTGTACTTGAGAAGAATGTGTATTCTGCTGCTTTCGGATGGCATGTTCCATAAATATCAATTAAGTCCATGTGTTCTAATGTGTCATTTAAGGCCTGTGTTTCCTTATTTATTTTCTGTCTGGATGATCTGTCCGTTGATGTAAGTGGGGTGTTAAAGTCCCCACTATTATTATGTTACTGTCAATTTCTCCTTTCATGGTGTTAACATCTGCCTTATATATTGAGGTACTCCTATGTTGTGTGCATATGTATTTACAATTGTTATATCTTCTTGGATTGATCCCTTGATCATTTTGCAGTGTCCTTCTTTAACTCTTGTAACAGTCTTCATTTTAAAGTCTATTTTGTGTGATACTAGTATTACTACTCCAGGTTTCTTTTGATGTCCATTTGCATGGAATACCTTTTTTATCCCCTCAGTTTCAGTCTGAATGTGTTCCTAGATCTGAAGTGGGTCTCTTGTTGACAGGATATATATGGGTCTTGTTTTGTATCCATTCAGCCAGTCTGTGTTTTTGTTTGGAGCATTTAATCCATTTACATCTAAGGTAATTGTTGGTATGTATGTTCTTATTGCCATTTTAGACACTTAGGTTCTTTGACATATATATCTATTGTCATACAATTTGCGGTTCAGCATGCTTATAGTAAATTTCAAAATCTTGTAAGGCATGTCCCCTCCACTCTCTTTCTTTGAGATTGTAATGTGGAAGATAACCATATTCTTTGCATAGCTTTTCCGACTTCAGAGCACTGGTTTACTAGGCAGCAGTAAGGAGATGGAGTGCTATAATATCAATTGAGCTTGTTCTGTCTTGTTTTACTTACGTGAAATTTTGTATTACATGTATGGAAAATTATAGAGCAAATATTGCTTTTTCTTTGTACTTAATTTTAACTTAAAAATAGAAGTAAATTCACATATCTTATTGAGTTAAATTATGTAATTGTTATAATCCCTCTCAAATATGTTGTCCTGATTGTTTTACTCTTTTTTGGCATCTCTTTATTTTATAATCCCCTAATTTTTCTAGAGAAAAATTATTTAGAAGTACACTCTTTGTAAAAGATTAGATAGTATTTTTAAAAAGATTAGATCGTATTTAGTTTTATTATTTTTAAAAAGATTAGATCGTATTTAGCTTTATTATTTATATTCCTCAATTAATGATCACAAGATTACATCATTCACCTCATTAAATAGATACAGCATCTCTTTCTTGAACAGTGTATGAGCCTAGTATATGTCTGCATCCACATAGCAGCATATTATCATTATTCTTGAAGTGCTGGCAATTCTTGCTTGTCCAGTCTGACAGTTCCTAAGAGCCATCTCTATTTCATTTCTCAATGTTTGTCAGTATTTAGAGTTTATTAGATAATTATTTCCATTTGTGTGTTTCAACACATGAATCCCATCTGGTGGCTGAAGTGGGTAATTACAGACCATCCATTGCCTAGGAAAAAATAATACATATTTCTGTGTATTGCTTTTAAGTTTAAGCAAATCATTAGTTCTTGAAATTAATAAGAAGGTTGAATTGCATATTTTTGTGAATTATAGTTGTATTTATTGTGCATTTTTAAACAAAAATGAAGCTAAAGTGATTTTAGGTTAGGTGATCATCATTTATGAATACTAAAGTTTGATTTTTGTGGTGAATATGTCATGTAGTATATAAAGGAGCACTTATTTTCTTCACATTTATTTGTTCTCTTTAGGTAAGGCAAAGAGAATCTTTACAATTTTGTTTGTATCACTTGTTTGGTATAACTTAAAAAACTAGATACTCCATAGTTAAAGTTCAGGTCATTTATTGTCATGATTGCTTAACTGTAGGTTTTAAGTGTATGAAGACTTACTGTATAATCACAGAGAATACATGTCTGAAAGACTTAAATTCAGTTAGAACAGAAAAAATTATTAAAAATTTACAGGTGTGTTTATCAGAAGTTAAATATTAAAGCATTTTTATTCAGTCAACTGCAAATCTGCATCATGATAATAAGTCTTTACATATGGGGAATGAATAGGCTCATGAGACTTTTTTCATTTAGAATAAAACCTTTAAAATCCAGTCCTCAGAGAATGGTTTCCAAAGCCCCACATTTTATTCACTTGATTGTGCCAAGGTGTTGGAGTCTACATCGTATACCAGATCACTCCATTATCTTAGTTTCCATGAATAGACTGTCATCTGAAGTTTCAAAAAAAAACGATTGGTTGAGTTTCAGTTAATAAGAGTAACAATAACTGATCAGTAACTGAAAGGAATAATAATTAGCCTGAAACTCTGATTTTTGTTGACTATTTCTATCCATAGATAATCACAGTACCAAATTTTTGTGTAGAAAAGTGAAAGGTACTACCTTTTTTTTCTTAAAATTACTAAAGATTTTACAATTTGAAGGACTTGGCTAAATTATTCTTTGGAGAAGTATAGAACTCTAGGCTCCTTTTAAGTGGTTTATATGTTCTATGTATGTAAATATAAGGTACCTCAGGAGTAATCTGGCTTTGTAGAGGATATAGATCGACAAAATTTTATATTTAATAAATATAAAGGTAGATAAATAGCTGTGACTCAAGTTATTTTGGGACATTGATTTGTGTTTTTTTGCTTAAGTGCTGCTGAGTCTCACTTATGTGTCTGTTCTTGTTTAACAGAATCAAAGAATCTTCAGGATGGCAACAAGTGTTTACAAGCCCATATTTGGATTGGACTATTGAACGAGTCGCTCTAAATGCAAAAGTGGTTGGAGGTCCACATGGAGACAAAGACAAAATGGTCGCCGTTGCCTCAGAGAGTAGCATCATCTTATGGAGTGTCCAAGATGGAGGAAGTGGAAGTGAAATTGGTAGGAAAAATCTTGTGTACGCTGTGACACGTAATATTCTGAAGTTTAAGAGGGATTGCCCATAAATATTAGAACTGGTTATTGGACTAGATATTAGTTAGCTAGAGCTGCTGCATCTTATTTTCAGGGTCCAGTAATATACAGGGCTGCTCAATGTGAGAGGAATGATCTGGTAAGGAGGGAAGAAAACTGAAACCTGACTGCTCTATAAGGATGTGCTTTTCCTGAATCCTGTTTAGTGGTGGCTGCTTTCTCTCCACCTCTTTCATACCACTGGGCCTGAAGATTGGGTGAATAACTTTCTCAAGCTTTTAAATCTCTTCTAAATTTCACTTGACATTCTAGTTCAGGACCATTAAGAGTTTTTGTTTGTATAGGTTTTATCTAATGATATTTACCATAATAGGAATTAAAACTGAAATTTTAATAACTGCTTATTAATTAAAAATATAACATAAATAAGCCCATTGCATGGTAACATGAATGACACTTTTTTTTTTTGCGGTACGCGGGCCTCTCACTGTTGTGGCCTATCCTGTTGCGGAGCACAGGTTCTGGATGCGCAGGCTCAGTGGCCATGGCTCACGGGCCCAGCCGCTCCGCGGCATGTGGGATCCTCCCGGACTGGGGCACGAACCCGTGTCCCCTGCATCGGCAGGTGGACTCTCAACCACTGCGCCACCAGGGAAGCCCCCGAATAACATTTTTAATGAAGAATAACTATATTTCCAAAAACTTTTGTGGGAAGAGTGGCAATGGTTTACAATTTTGTAAACCTCTTTAATGTTTTATTGAATTCTGATACTTATTTCTGCTTTCAGTCTGCTACGTTTTGTTACTCTGGTTGAACTACATGAAGAGAATTTGGCTTCACACAGATACACAGTTGAAAAAAAACATATTTTTATATAGTCTTTTCAGATAATTGTGGATAGTGTTTGCTTCTGTCCCCAAATTTTGAAATGATATCGATGAACTCTGTTCATACAGATCATACTCTGTTAAATTAAAATCCATCAATCTGTTTTGTACTTTGAATGGATCTTTTGTCCTTACATAATTTTATAACATGATGCATTGGTCATTTGGAAAGTGTTGGTTTATTCTGAGTCATGTAAATCTTCCAAGTGTTGATACCTTTCATTGTACAATAGAGTAAAAACAAACAAACAAAAAAAAATCACATTTTTTTACTATAACCACTGATCACACCTCTGAACTCTGTTGTGTTAGGAAGTTGTCATGCTCGCTGTGGCAGATAAACGCTTTCCAGAATTCTGATATTCACTTGAAACACTGAGTTTGTATCATTAAAGTAACAGGTCCACTTTTCTCCCTTTTTAGGAAAGTTTACCAAATAACCAAATCTGAATTACCATAGTTTGTTAGTCATGCTTTCACATGAAAATGGTACGCTAAGAGAAGAGCAGCTGGTTTCCTCTCAGCTCCAGCAATTGGGAAGATGCTTCTCCTCGACACAGTCATGGTACTTAGTCACACGGAATATTCAGAAGACACACACTCAAAATTGAGACTTAGTCAGTACATACTCTTACACAGATTGCTTCATCCAGGAAATTCTTAAGTTCAGCTGGCCTTGTTTTCTTCCATTGAAAGTGTGCGGCAGAGAGGAATTGAATCACTACCAGTACAGTTTACTGCCACTGCTTTGATTCATGCTAAGGTGCTCGCTCTTTTTACCCAACATTGCTTTGCACCATTAGTGCAAAGATCAACAGGAATGTTCTAGGATAAAGTGTGATAGTCATACGTTTTCAACACTCTGAATATTTCAACACCATGTGTGTTTGTGGCCGATACTCAGGTAGAAGATCTCTGATGACTGGCTGGTACTGATACTGGATGCACAGAAACAAAACACCAGGTCCAGCCACATCTGTGTATTCGTTTTTGTAAGACAAAAATGCAGTTTTGCAGACAGCCTACTGTCTGCACCAGTCTTTAATTCGAGGACTTACTGTGTCATTGAAAAGTGCCAGTGTTGTGGTTTCTTTTACTGACATTTCATCTGGCAGGCTTTCACCATCGCCATCTGTCCTAGCTTTCTTAGTCTCCCAGTGATTGTGTGCCCTCCTCTAGCCAGTGCAATGCCATAACTTACCCTGTAGGATGATTCAGTGGCTTTTTCATATCTAGTTTGAAAATCTGTAACAATTTGTGGCTTTTAAAACACTTTTTCCATCTTCATTTAAAATATTTCTTTAAACTCTGAGTATTTGGTCTCAAGGAACCCACAGCTGGCTTTATAATACTGTTCAAAATTGTTCTGTTGCATAGGCACAATAAGGCAAGTTATTAATATCTATATAGTTGAAGGAAAGATTACTTTTGTTATTTAAAATTTTTATATACAGTTTTGCTCAGTTTGTTTTAGAGTCCTCCTTTCCTTGAATCAAAGAACTGTACTATGTCATATGTATCTTTGCCAGCACTGTTAGATTTAGATGGTGCAGCTATGGATTGAAAGGCAAGTTAAGTATAAGAAAAATACATTAAAAATAATTTATTTTAGAATAAAATATTTTAAACAGTTTTAGGTAAAATTTAAAAATTAAGAAAGGTTTTCAGAACATTTTAAAAACTAATATTGCAAAACAACAAAGTGTACTTCTTGTGTTTCTTTGTAGGCACAAGGAAAACTTGTATTTTAAAATAATTATAGCAGATGTAACTGAAGATGACTAATAAAAGCATAGTGGAAGTATTTAGGCGAGACTAAGTTAGTCTTGGGAAACTTAGTTATACCCCAGTCTACCATCATAAACCATTCTAGAGAATATAAGAACACATATGCAGATGCCATTGTCTAAATGGTGACCTCATCACATGTCATGTAGCCTCTGGAAAACTCCTCTGTACATTCTTGAGATAATGAGAATTTGTTAAAAAAAAGGCAAGTAGTGCTTTAATATCACCATGAAAATAGTCTTGACTTCAGACTTCCAGAGGGTTCTCGGAGACCAAGGATTCCTAGATTATACTTAAAGAGAATCATTGTTCTAGGCCATTTTCCTTCCCTTCTCTCCCAGCTACTCCCCCAGTCCCCGCGCCTGCCCACATTTCGAATCTCATACCATCTGCATTTACGCTTGATGTAGTCCTCAGCTGCCCTCTAGGTTACTATCCTTCATGCCTTTGAAATTACTAACTCTGATTTTCCAACTCAAAAATTCTTTAACTCCACTGGGATCTTCACTCACTACTTCCCTTTTTATAGGCTTGGATTCCATCATTATAATCACTCTAGCATAGAGCCTCAGTTTTCTTGTATCTTTCCCTTTGCCTTACCTACCTGGAGAAACCACATCCCTGGCCAAATCGACCTTTCCCCCTGAATATTAAAGGCGGTGAGGAAAAAGAAATGCATATGCACACAAAACAATATTCTCAGTCCGTGGCCTCTACTCTCAAGTGGGCCTTTAAAGGCTACCCAGAAATCCTACTACATTACCCCTGTCAGTTCTGCCACTCTCCTAGATGACTGTTTCATACCTTTTTCTTTTTCCTTAAACTTCCAACATCTTGTCATTCTCATTGAGAGAATAGAGAAAACCAGGAGAGACTTTTCCTAAATTCCTTCAATCATATCTGCCCATCTACGTGTATCTGTGCTCATATAATCTATTATCACATTTATTACTGTGATTAAATTGTCTCTGATCTTACCTAAGGCCAGCTCCTTATATCCAGCTGTGTACTATGTCCTATTTCCTTCTACCTACTGGAGACATTGCTCTAGAAGTTATTCCACTCTGTTGGATCATTTCCATCATCATACAGCTGTGCTTTAATTCTGCCTTAAAATCAACAGCAAAAACTACCCTATGTTCTCTTCCAGTTTTTACTTCATTTTTCTGTTCCTCTTAAAGCAAGAGAGAGTAGTTATCTGATCTTGTTTCTATATCCTCCTCTTCTCTTTAGAAGTTGCTCTAATTATGCCCCCAACCACTCTATAAAACTGTTCTTGTTAGTGTGACCCATGATCTGTACTCTGCTATATCCTAGGATCAATTTATAGTCTTCATCTGGTTAGAACTGTCATTTGATAATATTTGATATAGTTGATTACTCTTTTCCATTTGAAGACTTTCTTTCTTTGGCTTCTAGGACACCTTATTGTCTTTATTTTTTTTTTTTTTTTTTTTTTTTTGTGTTACGCGGGCCTCTCACTGCTGTGGCCTCTCCCGTTGTGGAGCACAGGCTCCGGACGTGCAGGCTCAGTGGCCATGGCTCACGGGCCCAGCCGCTCCGCGGCATGTGGCGTCCTCCTGGACCGGGGCACGAACCTGTGTCCCCTGCATCGGCAGGTGGACTCTCAACTACTGTGCCACCAGGGAAGCCCCTTGATTTTTATTATAGCTCTTTGTTTCTTCTCAGTTCCTTTTGATAATTCTTCCTTATTTGCCTAATTTCAAAATCTTGGCATGCCCCAGGGCTCAGTCCTTGGACTTCATTCCTCTATATCTGTGTCTGGTCCTCAAGATCATTCCCAGGTTCAGTGATTTGCTAGGAGGACTTAGAGGACTCAGCACCTAGAGGTACTTAGAGCTATGGTTTATTACAGTGAAAGCATGCAAAGCAAAATTGGCAAGGGAAAAGACACATGGGGTGAAGTTCAGTGGAAACCAGGTACAAGCTTTCAAGAGTTCCCTTCCAGTGGTATCTCATAGGACATGCTTAATCCTCCAGCAGTGAATTGTGACAAACTTGTGAGATGTCTGCCAGGGAAGAAGCTCACTGGAGACTTGGTACCCAAGGTTATTACTAGAGGCTAGTCACTTAAGTACCCTCTGCCTAGCCTGTACCAAGATTCCAGATTCCCAAAAGGAAGCATATGTTCAGGATAGAGGACATTGCTTACACAGCAGTTTAGGCTTTTTGTCAGCATAGATTAGATTTCTTTTGTCTAGAATTTCATGAGTGGAGTTATGTAGTTAGTGTGTGTTCTTCTGTCTCTGGCTTCTTTCATTCTACAGAATGCTTTTGAGATTCATCCATGTTGTTGAGTGTATCAGTGGTTCATCCCTTTTTATTGTTGAGTGGTATTCCATTGAAGTAATATTCCAGAATTTGTTTCTCCATTCATCTGTTGGTAGACATTTGGTTTATTTCCGGATTGGAGATATTAGGAATAAAGCTGCTATGAAGGTAGCAATCTTTCTTTGGACATTTTTTTTTTAAACATCTTTATTGGAGTATAATTGCTTTACAATGATGTGTTAGTTTCTGCTTTATAACAAAGTGAATCAGTTATACATATACATATATCCCTATACCTCTTCGCTCTTGCGTCTCCCTCCCTCCCTCCCTCCCTCCCTATCCCACCCCTCTAGGTGGTCACAAAGTACCGAGCTGATCTCCCTGTGCTATGCGGCTGCTTCCCACTAGCTATCTATTTTACATTTGGTAGTATATATAAGTCCATGCCACTCTCTCACTTCATCCCAGCTTACCCTTCCCCCTCCCCGTGTCCTCAAGTCCATTCTCTACATCTGCGTCTTTGGACGTTTTTTAAATTAAATATCTAGGAGTGGAATTTCTGGGACCTGTGAAAAGCGTATGGTTTATGTTATGAGAAAATGCGCCACTGTCTTCCAAGTGGTTCTTACCATTTTACATTTCTGCCAGCAATGTGTGAGAGTTCTGGTTGCTCTGCACCCTTACCAACACTTTTTTATTGTCAGTCTTAATTTGAGCCATTCTAGTGGATGTGCAGTGATTTTAATGTTGGTTTTAATTGCATTTCCCTAACTACTAATGATATTGAGCATCTTTTCATGTCCTTATTGACCATTTGTACTGTGTTTTTGAGAAGTGTCCTAAAATCATTGCCCTCTTTTTATGAGATTGTCATCCTATTATTGATTTGTAATAGGTCTGTACATAGATTAGTGGTTTGCAACGAGGGATAATGTCGTCCTCCAGGGGACCTGTGGAAATGTCTGGAGACATTTTTGGTTGACACCATTGAGGGAGGACTCTTCTCTCTTTCTCTCCAACTCCCCCCACCTCACTCCCTTTCCCTCTCCCTAACATCCCTCCCTCATTCCCTCTTCTCTCTTCCTCTTTTTGAAATTCAGTTACATTTTAGGCTACTTCATATTGGCCTTAGATGGCACTGAAGCGCTATTTTTTTTTCCAATTTCTTTTCTCCCCCTTCTTCAGTTTAGATCAATATCTTTACTGTCTTTTGCCCTTTTGCTGCGGTATTCATTTAATCTGCAGTTAAGCCCATCTAGTAAGTTTTTTATTTGAGATGCTGGACTTTTCAACTCTAAAATTACCTTTTTTGATTCTGTTTTAGTTTGTTTCTCAGCTGAGATTTCTTGTCTATTCACTCATGCCTTATTTTTTGCTAAATGCAACATATTCATTATAGCTGTTTTATTAGTTTTTGTCTGCTAATTCCACTGTCTGCACCACCTCATTTATTTTGAGTTACATTTTCCTGCTTCTTCACATGTCTGGGAAGTTGTAATTATATGTTGGGCTTGTGCATGATACATTATGTAGGGAGTATGAATTATTATTATTATTATGTAGGGAGTAACAATGCTGTCTTCTTTTAAAAGATGTGAGTTTTATTCTGGCAGGCAGTTAAATTACCAGAGGATCTTTATCCTGCTAGGCTTGTTTTTTTTGCGTTGTTAAGGATAGGTAGCCTTTTTCACCTTTATTTTTTATTTTAGGGCATGACTCCTACTCAGGGTGTGGTGTTATCTTTTTGGAGTCTTAACTGAATGCCTGAAGAGTGAGTCTTCCTGTGCTGGAACTATTGAATCCACCCACAAATGACCTCTGCTATTTCCACTTAGCTCCCAGGCCTACAGCAGCCTCTCTCTTTTATTCCTCGGGGATTCTCGCCCAGCCCAGGTGCAGCCTGGTCTCAGCCAAGGCATAGGAAAACCCCTATACAAATTCTGCGCCATCTCCACTCCCACGCTTCTTTCTTTCTTATACCTTGTTCATAAATTCTAGCTGCCTCAACAGCTCTAGACTCTGATCTCAGCTTTCTCAGTTGAGAGAAACCCTCACTTGATTCTCCCTTGGGTTTCACCTCGCTGTGGTCGGGAGAGCTTATACAGAAAGCCAGTGTGACCATGGGGCTTATCTTATGTATTTACTGTTTCAGGTCTTCTGCTCCCTGTTGTCTGGTGCCTAAAAACAGTTGCCTCATGTATTTTGGCCAGGTTTTTTGTATGGTGAGGAATAGTCTGATGCCATTTATTCCATCATGACTGGCAGTGAAAGTCCCCCCTAAAACTTTAGGGAAAAAAAAAATACTTTAAAAATTTTGAAATTATAATATACTGGTAAGTATACAGAAAAGAAATCAGTTGTGGGGTTTTTTTGTTTGTTTTTTTCAAATTGCCACTTGTAACATACCAATTAGTGAAGGAGATTTTATGCCTTGCTTTCTTTCCCCCCCAAAAACAAAGGGTGTGGTCAGTAGCTACCTTATGAGATGGTAGATGGTAATTTGTTCATGTAAAAGAGATTATTTGTTGTTACAAATATCCTTTAGGACCTGACGGCACCATCCGAAGAAGATTGTTAGGACTGGTGTATCCATGATAGAGCTTCCCCAGAGGCTGAGCGCCTTTGTTGTAACTTACATAAGACATTGCTGCTGGATTGCCGCCATAAGCAGGGCCCCTTAAGACAGGAGCTCGTCATTACTTATACTGGTGTCCTCCCTGTGCATAGGGGTCAGCATTGTTGAGTCTAAGCAGGGGTGACACTTGAAATTTCTTGAGATCATTCAGAATGTCTTCCTTGATTTCCCAGAATCTCATTCTTCTCTCGAGTAATCAGTGTTTGTTGGTTTTCCTGTTTTTATTTCTACCATTCAGATAGCCCATAGTACTGAATATAGTTATCTTAACATGTTCTGAAAAATTGTCTAGCATCAAGATTAAAGTACTAATACATGAGAGTCCCTGAAGTTGCGTGTGAAATGATTACTCTCTGCTTTGAAGTGGGAAGTTAATTTCTCAGCCAGTTCTGATCAGAGAGCTTATTAGCTTTTGTATGTGTGTTGTGTTTTATTTTGCTCTGGTTTTTTTGGTTGACAGGTTGGGCTGAGATGATCTATTCATGTGTATAAATATGTATTTATGAGTACATAAAAGTTAAAATGTACATGTGGAAGACATTCTTAGCAATATTTTCCAGATTTGTTTGTTTTTCATTTTTGTCCAGCGTATATCATTTTTCTTTTTGCTAGATGCCTGGCTTTTTCAAGATTGGTTAAGAATTTTCAAGGTGTTGTTTATTGCCACTGGTCTTGTATATAGTACACTTCTGAACATAAAGAAATATCCCTCATTCATGTAAGATTCGAAAGAAATCAGTTATCTTTTCTGGCTTATGCTTTTTAACATATTACAGTCGCATTTAATTGGTTTGTTTCTCCCCGTGAGATCTTCAAAGCCTTGTGAATCCTTGTTTTTCTCAGTTAGATGCTGAGAAAATTGTTCGTGTTGTCACACATTAGGTACTTTTATTTTTGGGGGGTACTTTTTTAAAAATAAAAAAACATACTTGAAACAGCTAAAGATACACATAAAACAATATTTTATAGTGAGGCTTATTTTCTAGAATAATTAGGTAAAAAGGTATTTCTCATAAGGTGCTTTTCAAGTAATAGAACACTATTTAAATGTCAAAATTGGATTATAACATTTTTAAGGTGAAAGTGAGCCTTGAGACATTTAGCTTGGACCCAATTTTATAGATCAGGTAAGTAAGAACCTGAAGGTGGCGAAGTAGGAACCTGAAGGTGGCAAAGAAAGGTACTGTCAGAGCCAGGATTCTGACCCAGGATCTCCTCCCTGCTGGTGTAGCACTCAGCTAAAGAGAGACAGCTGTGTAGGGCCATACATGCTGTACCAAGGTGAGCCGAGACATTCTTGACTCTTTTGCTGTTAATGTGGGCTATCCTTACAAGGTCCCTCACCTGCAACCCCGCTTCCCTTGTTTCTCAGGTTCCCTAGGCTTACCCATTCCTGATCCCCCAATTTGACGAATTCCTTTTCACCTTTTTAAAAAACCCAACTCAGATGGCTTCTTAGAAATATTCTCAAGCTCCTTTTCCTGCCCTCTTTTACTCCTCTGGTTATTACTGTACTCTGTGCATCCTTCTGTTGTTATTGCATTAAAATTGGTTGTTTGTATTTTTTTCCCTTAAATCTTAAGTTCCTAGTAATATCCAGTCTTCTTACGTTTATTTGTTTTTTTTTAATTGAAGTTTAGTTGATTTACAGTATTGTGTTAGTTTCAGGCATACAGCAGAGTGATTCGTATATATATATATATATATATATATATATGTATATATGTATATATACTTGTTTTTCATTCTTTTCCATTATAGGTGGTTACAAGATATTGAATATAATTCCCCATGCTATACACTAAATCCCTGTTTTTTATCTTCTCATATTTTTTAATCCCATGGCCTAGTATAGTTAGTGTCTTTGGAGTGAATTAAATTGAGATCTGCAGTGTTGGGAAACAAGAGGTTTAAAATAAGCTCTGATAAAGGCCTGAATGTTTGTTTTGAATACAGTGTGACTTCTTGCTGTTTTGTTTTGTTCTTTTCTCTTTTTTGCCTATTTCCAGATTTCTAGATACATTCTGGATAGTTGAGGTTGCCAAGTCTGTGTCGGTCCATGAGCAGGCTGCAGCTAAATCTCCTGTGGATTTTATAGAAATGCAGTGGGTTTTCTGAGTTAGCGAGTCTGGCATGAATCCAGGAATCCCAGGATTCTTTCTGTTTTATTTTGTTCACTTTAAATCTACGTGGTTGTTTTGATGATCAGCTAGGTTTGGGAGCCACAGCTTCAGGCAACAAGCTGTTCAGTCAGAGTGGGATTACTTGGGGTAGACTTCTATCTGCCGCTTAAGAGCTTACAGGTTTCTTATTTCTGGTTCCCAAAGTGTCTGGAACATAATTTGTAGAAATGAGATGCCTTTAAAAGATGTTTTTAATCTGGGTTTTGATTAATTCGAAAGATGGTGACTGATTAACCTCTATTCTTCATTATCATTTAAGGAGTGTTCAGCCTTGGTGTTCCTGTAGATGCTCTCTTCTTCATCGGTAACCAGTTGGTGGCCACGAGTCATACAGGGAAAGTGGGAGTGTGGAATGCTGTCACCCAGCACTGGCAGGTTGGTTTTAACTAATGCATATTGCAGAAATGAAATTATTTCTGAAACTCACGCTCATTATGCATCTGCTTTATTGTGGAATTCATATTGTTTCTGTTTTGATTATACAGTAAGTCCCCTGCATACGAACAAGTTCAGTTCCAAGAGTGTGTTTGTAAGTCCAATTTGTGAGTCCAATAAAGTTAGCCTAGGTACCCAACTAACACAATCTGCTATATAATACTGTACTGTAATAGGTTTATAATACTTTTCACACAAATAATACATAAAAGCAAACAAAAAATAAAGAAAACATTTTTAATCTTACAGTACAGTACCTTGAAAAGTACAGTAGGACTACAACAGCTGGCATCCAGGGGCTGGCATCGAGTGAACAGGCAGGAAGAGTTACTGACTAGAGGAGGGATTGGAGGTGGGAGATGGTAGAGCTGAAGGATCCTCAGCAATAGGAGATGGAGGGCAAGCTGCAGTTTCACTCACGCCTGACGTGGATGGCACAGGGTCTGGTTCCTTGCTGGATTCAATTCTGTCTACCCTCTTGAAAAAGCGATCCAGTGATGTCTAGGTAGTAGCTCTTTTTTTCTCCTCATAGATGACACGGTAGCACTGGATGCATTCTGAACGTCTGCTGCAACTTTGGTGTGCTGTTCTACTTTTGGGTCCTGTGCCTCAGAAACTTAACAGTGCCTCCTCAGATAAAGAGAATCCCCTTGCCATTTCCTGTGTCATGAATCTCTTCTTAGCAGTACCAGCTACATCACCGCTGCCTTTACGCTTGCTTCCAGATATCCTGGGCTCGAAATAAAGATACTGTACTACTGTACTCTGTACAGTACTGTACAGTAAAGTACACAAAAGCACAACCACTTGTAGAGGATGTATGCACGTGACAGTGCACGCCAGACATGTGAACTAACTTACGTGATTGGACATTCGAACGCACATTTGCTTCCTCGAAAGTTTGCAAGTTGAAGGTTCGCATGTAGGGGACTTACTGTATAAAATATTGAATATATTTACTGCTAAGTTTGCTTCTGGATACAAGTTTGACTACATTTTCAAGAATTTTAAGTCACTTTGGAAAATGAGTGAGTTTTTAAACTGGTTTGACATTTCTTTATTTCCTTGAAATGTTTTAAGTTTCATGCCTTGGGAATAGTAGTCCAGGCAAACTTCATCTCCTGAGTGGGAGCACACTTCTGTGTGAAAATACATAGCCTGTTCAAGGAAAAGATAGCAAGCTAAACGGTTTCAAGTACTTGAGAGGAACAGGAAGGAGCTAAGACTAAAAAAAAGGTTATTGCCTGATTCTGAAGGAGAGGGGAAAAATGGAAGGACTTTAAGCAGAGAGTGACTTGGCCAGATCCATGTTTTAGAAAGAGAACAGTGCTAGCTAATATGAAAAGTGGACTGGAGATCAGGGAAGTAATGCAGCAAAAGAGGCAGAGCTTCAACTAAAATGAGTAGATGGCAAAGATGAGACTAGCTGAAAACCATTTCATAAGCCTTCCTAAAAGGATTGGTATCTGATTCGATGGAGAAAAATTAAAGGAGAGAGAGATGGATTTCTAGTTCTGACAGTTGAGTGGCTGGTAATATTTTACATTGATAGGGAACGGAGGAGGAGAATCATATATGCTGGTAGATAGTGTGAGGAATAATTAGAATGACTAAATATGTTTACTTTGAGATTCCTGTGGGTATCCATATACAGGAGCTCAATATATAGTTGGAAGCACCCCTCTGGAATTTAGGGAAGAAGAAAAGGGCTAGAAAAAAGTATTTGGAAACCATAATACTTGGTAATTTAAAAATGGGAATTGGTGAGATTTTCCATTGAGAGGATATCTGCAGCGAAAGAAAAGCCAAAGTTAAAATCCTGAGGAACATTAGCTCTTAAGGGAACAAGATAGGAAACCGAGAGCCAAAGTGACACATATGATACGATTGAGAAATGACATTGGTTTTGTCAGTAGGATATCATTTGCAGATGTATTAATAAGTTAATTAGGTTTTGATTGGGGGGGCAGATTGCAGGAACTAAGGAATTAAAAGATCAGAGATTAGAGTTAGCAAATTCAGAGTGTCTTTCAAAAAATTTGGTGGTGAAGGAGAGCAGAGAAACAAAGTGATAGTTTAAGGATCAAGACTGGATGGAGGAAAAGATATTCAGTGCTTTATTTTACTTTTTCTCTAGGACGGGAGAAGTTGAGCATGCTTGTTAGTCAGAGAGGGGAGTTGACAGAGAAAGCATTTGAAGGTTGAAAGAATGAAGATGGTTGCTAGTGCCCTAGAAGCAAATGGGGTCTAGAACACAGCTGGAGGGGTTGCCCCAACAGAGTAGAGAGACTTCTTTCTCTGCGATGGAAGAGTGAGGAAGGCGTACTGTGGAGGAGAAAGACATTGGAAGTGTGTTTCAAGGATTGCAGAGATTATAAATCTTTATAATGGACCTGGCTGGTATAGCTATGTGAGTTTCTTCCTTAATCCTCAGTACTGGGAACAGAAGCAAGAGAAAACAGTGTCGGCCTGATTCAGGATTGGAGATGTAATAAAATGGGTATGACACACAAAGGGATGAGAAAACATGAAGTGGCAAAGTAATTGAAACTGTAAGATCAAGAAATGAAGGAGTGCCAGGTCAGCAGAGGGGGATGCAGGGATTCAAGGGACTAGAGGGACGTGAAAGCAGGTTGGTGACTTACAAGGAGTGGGAATTGTTGTGGTCAAAGACTGGAGTTAAGGTTTTGGAGTTGGAGCAGTTCTCATTGACGTAGCCATTTAAATCATGTGTTGAACTGACTTAAAGATGAAAGTAGTTAAAATAGTGGTCAGAGAACTGTAAGGGTCATCAGGGTGAACATTTAGGTGCCAGAACAGTAATGGAGAATGGGACAAAAAGCTAACTGATCCAGGTGCCCAGCTCCTCAGCAGAAGTGGTGTGTTGATCTGGAAGCTGCAGTCTGGGCAGAGGTAGGGTAATTGAATGTCGTGATTGGGCTGAGCTTGTGGAGGGACATTCTTAAGGGCGTACGGCCGCGCCTGAGATGCTGGGGAAATGGTGAGAGAATGAATGACTTCCGATGAGAGAGATGGCAATCGGAGAAAGTTAAATTTCATTCTAGATGGAGACATGGAAGTCATGTTTGTAGAAAAAATCTATTAGCCAAGAGTGGACCTTCCATATAGGCACAGAAAAGGCATTATAAAGGTTGTTACCATGAAAGTGATGGGCCAAGGAATGTGGGGAAGGACTGATCGAGGTTAATCTAAAGTTGAGGTGGAGGGAAGTCGATCAGAGGGATTCTTCAGCTGGTGATATTTCTGTAAAGAGGAATGTGGATTTTAATGGTTTATGGAAGATCTGCTCTCAGGTAAGTTGCGTGGCTCATTATGTCCAGCGAGCTTTTAGTGGCTCTGAGAAGCTGTGCTATCTGTGCCGTAGAACTCCCAAGGTGCATTTAGGTTTCTAAAGAAACATGTTTCCTTCTTTTTTTTTTTTATTTTTGTGGTACGCGGGCCTCTCACTGTTGTGGCCTCTCCCGTTGCGGAGCACAGGCTCCGGACGCGCAGGCTCAGCGGCCGTGGCTCACGGGCCCAGCCCGCTCCGCGGCATGTGGGATCTTCCCGGACCGGGGCACGAACCCGTGTCCCCTGCATCGGCAGGCGGACTCTCAACCACTGCGCCACCAGGGAAGCCCAGGAACATGTTTCTTTATTACCTTCTTTGTTTTTTACTAATGTCACAACTGCATATAAAAGTTTTCATATTTTGAGATCCCAAAAACTATACTAGCATCCTCAAAGTGGATACTTCACCTTAAGCGTTTAGTCCTGTATGTATAACCTGTTGCTTCTTGTTTGGTGTATGCATGAGTTGAAAACCATAGCTGACAAAGTAGGTTTGTTATTACATTTCAGGAAGACCTGGGGTAAGTCGAGCATTCATGCAGCAAACAAGCCTTACAACTTTTAGCCCAGATAGATGATTTATTTTTTTGGTGGTGCAGTGCAGAGCTAGGATGTAATGAAATCTCAGTGTCTGATCTGCAAACCTCAACGGACAGTTCTGACCTGAGGCTGGCTGCTGTGGCACTGGATGAGCGGGTTCTGATCTGGCCTTTAGCAACAGTTCTGCCCATGAGTGACACAGAAGGTACACAGGACAACTAGTGTAGTTTGTGACTCTCACTGTACAGTCAAGATTGATTTGAGGTATTTGAGTCAGACAAACGAGCCTGAGAGCGAGAGAGCAAGCGTTTTTGAGCCTAAAAGCGGTTGTGATATTTTGGTGTAGCAGTTTCTTATTAGGACAGCTTCAATAAAATGTTAATGAAAATTTTGTAAGAGTATTGTATCTGATTTGGGTAAGAAAAAAGAAAAATATTTTTAGAAGGAAAGTTTCAGTGTTTTCTTCTTTTTTTTGTTTAATTCCTCTTCATTAGACTTCAGAAGATTAATAATAAGGAATTAGTGTTTCAGATACATGGCCTAGGCTGAGTTACGTGGCAGAATAGTAACTTTAGGCATTATTTCCCAAGTTGTGCAAGTTTAAATTTAGATGTATATTGGAAACATAGATTATACATGTTTCATTCTCATATCAAAGCAGAGAGACAGTGTTGGAAGTTAGTCCTGGAAAGTCATTGTGTATCGTGATTGCTAAAGGATCAGAGAGCTCTGTCTGTGTTCATTCTGAAAGACGAGAGATCTTCAGCCAGAGTCACCATCTGAGTCACAGCCGGCCTCTAAATGAACAGTGGAGGACGAGCTTGAGGAGGAAATACTGGCTGTGGGAACAAGGAGTCAGAGTGAACTTCTGTGCTCTTATGGGCTGTGCCGGACAAGAACTAGGGAGGCTTATTTGATGTAGCTTCTCTTCTTTTGTGCTCTAATGCACTTGTAGCACTGATGTCACAAGTAGGGTTTGGTGGGATTTACTTTTTTGTTTTTATAATAGGTTTATGAACCCCTGCAAGTTAGGAACAAGAATAAGGTGGGCATTGGAATCTTAGGCCCAGAATTCATTGGAGAGGACTGACATTTGGGTGTCTTATTATGTCCTGAACACTATCCCAAGTACGTTGTATTTCTTACTTGGGATTTACAGTAATGTAGCTGAATTAGATCAATTATTGGTAAGAAGACTTGATATTTTGGTGTCTATTATGTACTGACCACTACCCTGAGTATGTTATATTTGCTTACTTAGGATTTACAGTAACATAGCTAAATCAGCTGACATATAGAAATATTGGGTAAAAATATTAAAACAGCATATATTGTATCTATATCAAGTATTGAATTACATTTATTTGTTTGTTTATACATATTTGCATGTCACGTATCAGAGTAAAGGCTCTGGGGTCTGGGGTTCTACCAGGCATAGGAGGCATGGCTTCATGGGACAGTGTAAACCAGCCTCCTGCAAAAAGCTGACGCTTTAAAGGTCTGCCTCAGTCCCTGAGAAGAAGAATGGGAAAATTTTGCTCAACAATTTTGGAACAAGAAAGCTTGACCTGTGTTTAGTGTCTTGGACTGGGGAGAGGTGGTGCAGGGGAAAACCATCAATGAGAAATTGAGACCAAAATAATCAAATTAGGAGTACAAATGTGCAAATTGAAAACACAAAGGTAAGTATGGGAACTCCAATTTGAGAAATTAATGTAAAAAGCTGGTCTAGGGCCATTTGCATTTCCAAATGTGGACATGAAACTGAACTTTCACAAATATGGTGCACAGGACTCTGCAGAAGAAATATTTTCTGCTGAAAGTGAGCCCATAACCTCCCCAAATTTGTAAACTACACATGAAACATGAAAGCAAATGAGGGAAAGTCATCAAATGTTAGCAGAGTCATCAAATGTTAGCAGTTAGAGTACAGATGTACCCCAAAGCTGAAAATAATTGAACAATTAGACAACTAATGTAGAATAAATTTCTGAAGTTATTTAATGAGATAGAAGAAGGACTAGACTATAACGAAGGAATAGGACCAGTCAGAAAAGAAGCAAAATGAAAGAGTAGAAATTTAAAGGTCACTGAAAATTAAAAACAAAATTCTGACTTAATGTGTTGAATAGAAGGACAATGAATTGACAGACACATTTGAAAAAAATCATTCACGCTGAAGCAGAAAGAGTGAGAAAATATGAAAAGAAAAAAATGAGAAAATCACTTTCAGAAAGGAACAGTGGAGGTGGGGCAATTTAGAAAAGATAATTGCTAACAATTTTGGAGAGTTGAAGAAAGACATGACTCTACTGATTAAAGAAATACATCAAGGCCAAATAAAATGAGAGTCACACTGACACACATGGTGATGTGTTGGGTTGGCAAAAAAGTTCATTAGGGTTTTTCCATAGGATCTTACGGGAAAACCTGAACGAACCTTTTGGCCAACCAATAATAGAAGATAAAAGTATCATAAAGGTGTCCACAGAGTTATGAGAGGTACACTGTAGTTAGACTTAAAACAGACTCTTCATCACCAGCAGTAGAATCCAGAAGACAATAGGCTATTCTCAAGTTAGTTGGGGAAATAACTTTCAACTTAGGATTTCATATCCAGCAAAACTATCATTCAAACATGAATGAGAGATGTTTTCAGATAATACAGACAAAGTTTGTCACTTATAACCTTCAGTGGAAGGACCTCTATAGAAATGCCCTTTGATAAGGTTATTTATACTTAGAAGAGGAAGTAGTGGAATACAATAAACATGACTAGCCAAAGAATTTGTAGATGTGTTGGTGACTCTAAATAAGTCTAAAAAGTAATGGGTGAGGGTTAAAACATACTGATGTTAAAAACAGTGGTCATCATGCAGGTAGAGATTGTGGTTAAAGGATTCTAGGGGCCTTGTGTTGCTTGGGAAGATAGTGATTTTCAAAATGTAAATCATTTAAATTTTTACATAGGAGTTAATGATAATCACTGCATGCAACGTTAGGAGAGAAAACCCACTTCCACCTTAGGTTTGTGACCACCGTGACTGAACCAAATATACTAATCAGTATGGTGTCTCAGGTTCCTGACGTGAAGCTGTTGGGGTAAAGAAGAGGAGGCCATGAAAGGCTGGCTCCTTGCTTATGCTGGGAGAGAAGAACTTAGTACCAACTCCTCTGTAACCTAACTTTACTTATCCTCTGCTTTCCCTGTTCTCCTTGTACTGAGGGGTAGACATGAGCAGAAAAGCAGGACGTGCTCAGGGGTTGCAGGAAAAGAGGTAGGAAGGCTCTAGTCCTGGAGCCCATCCTCCCAGGGAACTGAAAGGTCAGATATCTGTCTTGGACGTGCCTGGGAAAGCTCCAGGCCGCTGCTGCTCTTTCACTGAAAAATGGATCCAGAGGGAGAGGAATCTCATGGCCTTACCTATGCCCAGCCTCTGACTGTGAAGATTCTGGGTAGAATTGAAGCTCTTCTTGGAGTGCTGGAGCTAAAATGATGCACTTGGTGTAAGAAAATTGGTCAGTGAAGCAGCCTTCCCTCCATTTTTCAGACATCTTTACTCATATCACTGAGAAGTTGTCGGTGTTTACCTGCTACGAAACGTGTTGGCTCTGATGAGACAGAAACCTGACCTGGGGTTGGGGGTGATCATTGAGTCTTTGCAGAGAGATTTCTAGTGTAACTTACAACCATGCAGGACACCAGAAGGCACACACAGAAATTAGGGTCATGGACATGAACGGCTTCTAGGAATCATTATTTCCAAGTTTTAGCTGTTTTTAAATTTGTGTTTTTAGTTAGACTCTTTTGCTGTATTTGCTGTTCTGTCAGAAGTGTGCTTTTCCCTTTCTCTACCTAACTCCTAGTTAGTTTTTTAGTTTTCAAGCTTTACTTTCTTTTTGAACTTTTCCTTGATCTTTGTGCTTCTCCCTGGACTGGGGTTGAGATGGGAATCCTTTCTCCCTCTTCTATGATTGTATTGCACACCCTGTTTATACATTAAATAATGTATAATGTATACTGTGATAGGCATTAATGTGCTTATCACATTATAATTGTCTTTATTTTTCTTTCTTGCCCACAAGTTTCTAAGCTTCTACAGAGCAAAAGTGATATTTCACATCCCTTATCCATTCCAGTACTTGTTCACCTGGATAATATCTGGTACATAAAAAGTGTTTCATTTAAATGTTGTGTGTAAACTTTCACATGCATGTCTGGCCTGGCTGTACATTGGGATGATTCAGTTTGATCTCATCGCCAGTACAATAACACTTTTTGTTTGTTTTTCGTTTTGTTTTATAGTAAAAATCATGCCCTTTGCTTTTCTCTTGGCACACACATAGGCATTCATTAATTTGTAACTAGACTGATTTGCTTGGAAAACTGATTTTTTTTAATTCTAGTACTTGAAAAAATAAAAGCATTTGAGAACTTGTTTGGCCATTTCCTAGGAAATAGACGTGAAGTATTTAGTGGGGAATATGAAAGTAGAGAAGACTGCCTTTTCGAAGAAATGGTAATGAACTACCAAGGGAGCAAGTGCTATCTAGAAATCGGTTGATCTGTTTTCTAGTTCTGATTCTGGGCAGGTCATTTCATCTCTTCTATGAGAGAGACAAGGGAGAAAGGGGCCTGGTCAGACTTGGTTTTCCAGTCCTAAAGTGTGCTGTGACCTCACAGTCATGTGCAGAAAAAGGAAATGAGTAAATTCTGAAAGGAAAGTGCTGCTGTTGGAAATAAAAAATTTTTTAGAAAAGCTTTAAAAGGTCAGAGTTCCCCTTGGAGGTGTGCGTGCGTGCGTGTGTGTGTGTGTGTGTGTGTGTGTGTGTGTGTAAAGAAAGTATTTTCTAAGCCCTACTTAAATCGGATATTAGTATCCTTTTTATTAAAAGACTCAAAAATTTTGAGGAAATTGAGCAGAAAATATAGATTGTAATTAATAACTGACATCTAACAATATTCTCACTACATCAGGTTCAAGACGTTGTTCCTATAACTAGTTATGACACTGCTGGGTCGTTCCTTCTCCTGGGATGTAACAATGGATCAATATATTATATAGGTAAGTGGTCAGACACTTAGTATGGTCCTATTTAGTATGATTTTTAAAATGAGAACAAGAAAATATTACCTTTTTTAGTTTTAAATAGATTCACTATTTATTTTAATGCTATTTAATTTTTTTTTTACTTTTTAGATATGCAGAAGTTCCCTTTGCGAATGAAGGATAACGATCTTCTTGTAACTGAACTTTATCATGATCCTTCAAATGATGCTATTACTGCTCTGAGTGTTTACCTCACACCCAAAACAAGTTAGTGCATAGAAAAATTATTATAAATTGTTGGAGTTCTTTTGATAATGTATGTTTATTCGTTGGTTTATTGTAACACTAATCTGGCCCTTTGTTTTGGTGAACTGCAGTGCTGAGGATTTCATCTCTTAGAGTCTAATGTTTATGTTTGGTTTTATACTGAAGTCAGACATGACCAGTAAACATAATCTGAGGTGGGAAGTTAGAACTTTCCCTCTTGTGAATTGTATTGTTAAGCCCTACTATTATAATAATAACTAAAATTATTTGTTAAACTTATCTGCACATTTACCTTCCTATGACAGCTGATTTCATTTTGGAATTAAGAGCTTTATTTTTTTTTTCACAACAATAACAACAACGAAAGCTTTTAGACTTTTAATCTCTATTGAAAATTTCTCTGGGAAATTTTAAATTTAAGTTTTGGAAAACCTCAGTATCCATAACTTATTGCTTTTTCAAAGGCCATTGCAATGAAATTAACAAACTAGCTCTGTAAATTATTAAGAATTTTTATATTCTAGAGTGAAAGATAAACATAAATGGGAAATTCAAAATTTATCTGTAATGAAAGGAATTCTAGGAAATACTTACATGTGGCTAGTAATATTAATAGTTTGAATACGTTACTTGTGTAATCATTTCATTGAATGCATTGTAATAAATCATTATCTTCGGTATGAAAGAAAGAAAGATTCTGGTGTGCACAGATGATTTTGATTGAAATTGTAGGATTTAAACTATGTTGCTCCAGAACAGAGGTCAGCAAACCATGCTCTTTTTATTAATAGTTTTATGTATTGTCTTTGGCTGCTTTTCTGCAACTGTGACAGAGTCGAGTGGCTGTACAGAGACAGTGTGGCATGCAAAGTTTAAACTATTTGCTTTTTATAGAAAGTTTGCTGACCCCTGCTCTAGAATGAGATATGCTCCCCTCCCCGGCCCCAGTCTAATTAAAAAGGGAGAATAAAACTTCTTTTGTGGTGGCAGTGTCTTCTTTTAAGACACAAGAATGGAGTTGCCTTTTAAGTTTTGAGAAGTGTTTTCCATAGCATGCCCTTTTCCTTCGATTCCAGTATTTTCACGTGAATCAGAAAGAACAGCTATCAAAGCTAAGAGGTTCTCTGTGACGCTTTTAAGGAATGTAGGTCACTGAACTCCATTCTGTCTTAAATATATGATGGAATCTGGGCACTTGTTTGAAAAAAAAGCCACAGATGAACCTGACGTCATGAGCTAGTTGTATATAATTAGAAGAGAACAACATACGTAAATGTGATGTAAGCAATGGAATGGATATATTTTCCCATAGTTATAACAGTTTTGAAACTGTTGAATAGTACATGGATTACTTGATTATTCAAAGAGAAGATTCAATATTGTGGCAGAAGTAAAACAGATGGTCATTCGAGGCTAGAAATAATATGGAGTATTGCTTTAGGAATACTGTGTTGTGTCAGTGGTGTTCTTAGCAGGTCAGATTTATTCCTTAAACATTTAATGAGTACCTACTATGTCTCAGGCACTCTGTAAGGTGATATAGATTAAAAAATGATTATGATTCAGTCTCTTATCAATAAAGAGTAGAGGTAGATAGACATGGAAATAGAGAATTGGGGTGTTACAGTTGCTCTGACAGAACCTAATACATAGTACAAGGGAGAGAGTGAACAATTCTATATTGGAGTGAGTGTTAGGAAAGGATTTGTAAAGGAAAGAATGAATTTAAGATGGTCAGAGAAGTCTTAAGATTTCTTTGCTGAGCTGGATTTGGGGCTGATAACAAGTGCTGAATCCAGCTCTGCCTCTTCTATCACAGGGAACACTTTGCAAGGGCAGCTTTCTTTTTATTGTCTTCTGTTATATCACCTTTCAATTTTTGATTTTGGTTAGGTGTCAGTGGTAACTGGATTGAGATTGCCTATGGTACGAGCTCTGGAGCAGTACGAGTAATTGTGCAGCACCCAGAGACGGTTGGGTCAGGCCCTCAGCTTTTTCAGACCTTCACAGTTCACCGAAGTCCCGTCACAAAAATCATGCTCTCAGAGAAGCATCTTGTATCAGGTAAAGTGATTTTATTAGTACTGGTAAGGAGGTCTACCTCATGTCATGTAAAACCTTGCCTTGGGTGTTATTTTTTAGACTCCTACAAATTAAAAGAATATAAAAGCAGTGTTTTATGTAAGAAAAACACACCAGAAAAAGTGGTAGAAAAGTTTAATAACTGAAGAAATACTATGATTGTCTTCTGAGGTTTCTTTGATATTGTCTGGTTGTAGTATACATAAATTTAGAAGGCATCATATCTTTTATTTACTCTCTATTTTAATATTTGGTTCTTATGGCATATTTTACTTCAGAATATTTATCATAATCCTGTTGAAGAATGTTTTATTAGAGAAATTTTTCAAGTATGAATATAATATAAATTTGGTTGTGTTGTCTTAAGGTTTAATGCTAAAGTTAGTAGAATGTTAGTAGTCTAACATCAACTACTGTTAAAAATTAGTAAAATGTGTAAAGAGATGTGAAGAAAATAACATTTGTGGGTTTGTTGTTCTTCATAGTCATATACGTTTCTAACATTTAGATACTAATTTGATACTTAAAAAATTAGTTACAGATTTTCAAGCAAAATTAGCCTGACACAAAATAAAATGATCACAAAGTAAAATTCCATCATGAGATTCAATGTCTATGATAGATGATTTCTGAAAGCGTTGATGAAAATTGAATTGAGTCAGGTTTATCAGTAGTTTGCTTTTTTAAAACAATCTTGCATTAAATCTTTTGTAGATCAGCTCCTGCCTAACTTAAATTTTTATAAACATCCTTTTCATGCATCAGCTTTGTTTATATGAAGACTACCTAATATAAAAAGATGCTGCATCTTTCACTAATTAAACACCAAATGGAGCTGAAATACCTTGTCCATATATGAACGGATGGATGGATGGATGAATATGCTTTTATTGAATGTCTCATTGTTTTGGATGTAATTATGCCTTTCTGAAACAGTCTCTTTTTTAATCTTTCATAGAGCAGTACTCATCTAATATCTGCCTCGCTGAGGAGTTTTTCTCACTCTGTATGGCTGGTTCCTCCTCTTTTGCCCAGTTACTAAGTGTTGGATTGCCTCAGATCTCTTTCTAGATTTTCCATTCTTTGTCTGTACTTTCCCTGGTGATTTGAATATTATTATCTACATGCCAGTGACTCCCAGACTTGCCCTTCACCTGTGACCATCCACAGAGTTCCAAATTGTATATCCAGTGCTTGTGCTTAGTATTTGGTTGTATGTTTAATAGGCATCTCTAAATTAACCTAGATAAAATAGTACTTTTGATTTCTGTCTCAAAAGCCATCTTAGTATACAATATCACTACTCATTTACCCAAGCTGAAAATCTAGGAATCACACTTGATTCTTCCCTTTTTCTCACTGCACCCGCCTCCCCCTGCCCTCCACATAACGTGTAATACATCAGTAGGTCCCGTTTCTCTGCTTCAACATACATCACAAGTCTGATTACTTCACTTTGTGTCCATTGCTGCCAGCCCCTTAGCTCAAATCAGCATTTCTCCCCTAGGTTACTCCATTCTTTCCCTGTTTCTGTCTTGGCTCTCTATGGTACATGTTCCACACAGCAGCCAGAAATATCTTTAGAAATGCAAAGCAGGACTTCCCTGGTGGCGCAGTGGTTAAGAATCCGCCTGCCAATGCAGGGGGCACGGATTCGAGCCCTGGTCCAGAAAAATCCCACATGCCGTGGAGCAACTAAGCCCGTGTGTGCCACAGCTACTGAGCCTGTGCTCTAGAACCCGCGAGCCACAACTACTGAGCCTGTGTACCTAGAGCCCGTGCTCTGCGACAAGAGAAGCCACCGCAATGAGAAGCCCGTGCACCGCAACGAAGAGTAGCCCCTGCTCACTGCAACTAGAGAAAGTCCACACAGAGCAACGAAGACCCAATACAGCCAAAAATAAATAAATAAATAAATAAAATTTATTTTAAAAAAAAGAAAAAGAAATGCAAAGCAGAT
The DNA here is from genome assembly GCF_951394435.1 of Stenella coeruleoalba. Lineage (NCBI taxonomy): Eukaryota > Metazoa > Chordata > Mammalia > Artiodactyla > Delphinidae > Stenella > Stenella coeruleoalba. Next base: position 137,706,086 of record NC_137169.1, read on the forward strand.
CTGATTTCCGATGGCTTCTTTCTGTTTATAGAATGAACAGAATGAACAGATTAATACGGCTCTTCCTGTTCCGGATCCTGCTCACCTGCTCACCACGCCTCCCATGTCACTTTTCTTACTGCTCATGATACCTAACTCATTGGCTTTTCTATTTCTTAAAATTGCCTTAGAAACTTTGCACTTGTTCTTTTCATTTGACATCTTCTTTCTTAGATGGTTGTTTCGCTGTCTCTCCTTGACATTCAGGTCCCATTTCAAATACCTCCTCAGTGAGGCCTCCTTGGCCACCCTGTCTAAACTAGCCAGCCCTCTGTCTAACAGGCACTTTCTGCTATCAGTATGTTGATTTGTTTTCTTCACAGACTTATCGCTTTGTTTCTTATTTATCATCTCTTTCCCTCTTCTAGAATATAGTAAGTTTCTACAGCAGCAGAAGCTTTTGTTCTCCACCCTATTCTCAGCACTTAGCATAGTCCTTACGAATAAATGTTGTATAAAATGAGGTAATTTGGTCCCGTGAGAAAATAGACTATTTCTTTGCAAGATTGTTTTGATGTTTAAATGACAATGCCATACTCAGTAGCAGTTGATATTACTTTGATGGTAATGATGTTATTGTTGGATGTGATGTCAAAGAGCTACGTAGTTAAATTTGCATTTTAACAACAAGTATTTCATGTAGGTTTGAAATGTTAGATAATGATTAATACTAACAAAATTGCATAATTGCATTATTTTTTGAATTTTATTTTTTATACAGCAGGTTCTTATTATCTACTTTATACATATTAGTGTATATATGTCAATCCCATAGTTGCATTTTTGAGTCAGCTAGAAGTATTTGTTATTTTTCTGAATCCTAGTAAGCTTAATAATGAAATTAGGAAATTATTTCCCATGAAGCTGATTCAGTAGCCTAGAAGTAAATGTCTTCTTTTTCACCAGAAAACTGGCATCCTGAGAACTGAGAATTTTGTTGTATAAGTAACATATGTACACTTTTTATTCTTATTGCTGTCTGCCAAAATTAAATTTCTGAAGTTTTGTTTAAAATATGCAACTGTGACATTTTATCCAGTAGGAAATGTTGTGTGCATATAAGAAGTTTTGGATACTTTCCTAGTAGATACTGATGAGTTCATAATAAATGGCAAATTAATACATTTTTTATTAAGGCACGCCGCAAAAGTATAGTTCTTACATTAATGATATCATTTTTTTGGTTTACAGTTTTTAGCAGAGTATCTATTCAGACAGAAAAAACAGCAGAAATAGATTACTTGTTAGGAGATATCTCAATATATACCCACTTAATATTACCGTGAAAAAATAAAGCTAATTGGAATATGTTTTTTAAATGCAGACTCTCATATAAAAATAATTCTCAGCTTTAGTATTGAAATCTTAATTTTTCTTGATGCAACTGTGAATGAGCAATAAATAACTGGTTCCTATAAGCTTTTTGACAAATGTTATTTGTGCCAGTAAATTCTCAGTAGCTCCTGATCTTGGTTGTTTAATATTGGAGTAACATAAGCAGAAACAATTTATATGGTTGGAAAAAATAAACTAGGCAACTTGTTTACAATGGAGTTTAGCCACAGAACAGAAAAATATTCAGCATCTTCTCTCTTACATACACATTTTTTTTAACCTTCTCTAAATTCATACCCTACAGGCTACTTTTATAAGGATCCATAGATTTTACTTATATACCTTATATTTGCAGCAAGGTAAACCATATTCAGTTATCTCATTTTTGTTGGCTAGGTACAAATTAAGTGTAATTTTAAGATAAGTAAGCTGTTTGCCACTCAAAATGTGCTACGATCTGTTTTCTGTAAATTATAGTGAAAAAAGTTAAAATATGTTTATAAAGGTGATTTTGTTGGTGCTCTCATAATCTATATTTATTAACAACTGTTGTGTGCTCTCTTTCTCTCCTAGTCTGTGCAGATAATAATCATGTCCGGACATGGACGGTAACACGATTCAGAGGAATGATCTCTACTCAGCCAGGTTCTACTCCTCTAGCATCGTTCAAGATACTGTCCCTGGAGGAGACAGAAAGCCATGGAAGCTATTCCTCTGGAAACGACATAGGTGAGCTAGATCTTTTGGGGGGACATTTTCAAGTACTGTGTAGGCAATGCTGAAGAAGTATATTATCTGTAGTAGAAACCTAAAAAGGAGTTTTAAATATAGGTTTTTCATTTTCACTTTGAAACTCATTTAAAACAGAAGTTTAATCTTTTTCTGATTAAGTTCTATGAAGTCACAAAATATACATTTTTTTTGACTTTATGAAGGTACAAAAATGATACACATTTAATAGAAACAGTACTTTGAATTTTGAACTTTTCCCGGGCTAGGGATATGTGGTACCATATTCTCTCGTGGTGACAGGCGGCAGCAGCAGGCCAAAGTTCCCAGGCAGCCACGTGACCACAAAGGTAAACAAGTGATGTGCTTAGAATCAGTCTGTACCCACATAGCCATTCTCTTTTTCACTTTCAGTATTCAGTACATTACATGAGATATTCAATACTTTACTATAAAATGGACTCCGTATTAGATGATTTTGCCCAACTGTAGGCTAATGTGAGTGTTCTGAGCACACTTAAGGTAGGCTAGGGTAAGCTATGATGTTTGGTAGCTTAGGTGTACTAAATGCATTTTTTTTTTTTTTTTTTGCGGTACGCGGGCCTCTCACTGTTGCGGCCTCTCCCGTTCAGGAGCACAGGCTCCAGACGCGCAGGCTCAGCGGCCATGGCTCACGGGCCCAGCCACTCCGCGGCATGTGGGATCTTCCCGGACCGGGACACGAACCCGTGTCCCCTGCATCGGCAGGCGGACTCTCAACCACTGCGCCACCAGGGAAGCCCCCCTAAATGCATTTTTGACTTAGGATATTTTCAATTTAGGAGTAATTTATCGGGACATAACCCCATCATAAGTTGAGGAAAATCTGTATTATAGCATCATTTTTCATTGTTTAAAAAGTTGAGGACTTTCGTGGTAGCGCGGTGGTTAAGAATCCGCCTGCCAATGCAGGGGACATGGGTTCGAGCCCTGGTCCGGGAAGAACCCACATGCCGTGGAGCAACTAAGCCCGTGCACCACAACTACTGAAGCCCACAGGCCTAGAGCCTGTGCTCTGCCACAACAGAAGCCACCGCAGTGAGAAACCTGTGCACCGCAACGAAGAGTAGCCCCCGCTCGCCGCAACTAGAGGAAGCCCACGTGCAACAATGAAGACCCAATGCAGCCCAAAATAAATAAAAGTTGAGAGCACATTTTTTATCTTACTAGCATTTCCTGATTTAAGTGATATTATCTCCAAATGCTAACCACTTTTGTTTATAATTAAAAGCCATAATGGCTGTACACATTTGAAACTTGAAATACTTTTTTCCTTCGTTGCTAATAATTAACCTGAAAATAGATTTGAAGCTGGAAAAGGGCTGGTGTTCTTACATACTGAGAGTGGTTTTGATGGCATCCATTAGTAAACAGTGTAGGATGTCTCTACTGATTTCAGCAAAGGGTATATAAAGTTAGTTATAACAAATCAATTTCTCCCTACACCATACATACACACAAACAGTCTTCATGGAGGTAGATCATTTTCCTCAAGGATCTGTTTGAAGGAACTAATGCACCTTGTAGATCATCTTGTATAAGCAGAAATTATAGCACTGATGGAAAACGAGGAGTGGATCAGAATTGTTATGCATGAAACTATTAAATGTATGTCCATCAGGATATTTGCTCCCACAGTAAAGATTTCAAAAATAGTTATCTTTAAGAAATGTAAGCTTCTGAAGAGAATTGTAGTACCACAGTCTTAGTATTTTTAGAAAGAGAACTGCTCAGTGTTGTCACTTTTATCAGTTGCTGTGCGATTCCAGTTCCCAGTGTGATGATAGGCACTGAAAGTTTTATTTGAACATTTTTTTTCCAGCTTTATTGAGATATAATTGACATATAACATAGTGTAAGGTAAAGGTGTAGCATCAACAGATATTGTGTACTTTTGCTCCAGGCATTAGAAATCTAAAAAATTGCAGTGAACATCGACTTACACTATAGTGAGCGGTGGGAATAAAAAGCAAACGATTGTATTTTGCACACTGCTCAAGTGCATAGGGCGGAAAGCCCCCAGGAGAGAGTGCTAGTCTGTGTGCTGGGTGTTGTAGCATACACTCACATTTAATCTTTTGGACAATTTTATGGGGTAGATCTTATCCCCACTTAACTTTGACAGAAACCAATGTTCAGGCAGAGCACTTCACAGAGGTCTTAATGTTGGAACTGAGAGAGGCGGCAGGGGGTGATGCTAGGAGTTTGAACTGAGATGTGAAGGTGTAAGTTCTAGGACAGGGACATTCCTGGAAGGGAAAGCAGCATGTTAAAAGGATAGAGGCCAATAGAACCTGGCAGGTTTGGCAAATGTCAAGAACGTCATTAATTGTTGGTATGTAGCTGAGAATAGTAGGACATGAGACTAGGTAGATAGGCAGGCGTCAGATCAGGGAGCACATGTGTAATGTGAATAAAAGATATTTAGAAGCAGCCCTGTAAATTACTTAAGACAGTCATATGTAAAATGTTTAAAAGGGCCAGGGAGATGTTTTTTCTTTTCTGTTCATAGTTTCATTTAAAAAAAATATCCTAAGAGGTAGACATGTAGACTAGTGGAACAGAATAGAAAGTCCAGTGTCAGTGGGGGTGGTTGGGGTGGAGTGTAGATGGTAAAGGGGAATGGAGTAACAGATACTGGAAACAGCTGTGCCAGAAAGAAATGGAGCTAGTTAGAAGGTGAGTACATTCAAAGGTCATATTTTTGAGTCCTCTTCTTCCCCGTTGAAGATAACAGAGATGTAAGGATATTTTTTTGTGTTCTCTGAAGGAAAGGTGCTAATTAGGGCAAAAGTGTTGGGGAAACTATAAGAGGGGAGGTATGGATAATTACTTAAGGTATGAAGTTATGTGAGAATCTCACATCAGTAATAAAATTTGAGGGGGAGGGAAGATATAGTCCCGTAATCCTCTTTCCTAGTTATTTCACCCGTCGTCAATATTTTGACTTTGTTTATGGGTTATTGAGTGAGGACTGTCTTTTCATTTCAATAGAATTAGACTTCAGAGAGTTGTGCAGGAATTGGGCAACTGCATAGCTTAGTGAAAAGCCAGACAGCTTGGGTTTGGATTCCAGTTCCATCAAGTAGAACTTAAGAGATCTTTGGTTAACTAACCTGTTGGTGCCTTACTCTTCTCGTTTGTAAAATGGAGATGATAATAGTGCATCCTTTATGTGGTTGTTACGATGATTCAAATGAGTGATTTGTAAAGCATGTAGTGTGGTACATAGTAAGCATAAGTATTTGCTAACTAATAAGAGTGTTATTCTGTTTATTAATTAGGTATGATTCACATAAGATAACGGGATATACTATCTTTAAAAAATGTGTTGTACATCACATACTTTTTGTGAATGATGAGTTGATATTTAGCTAATGAGTATTGGGAAAGAATTATTAAAATTTTATGTGTAAGTTTTGCATAAAAACACTTTATATTGTTCACATTCTTTCTAAAACATATGAGCCATTTTCCTACCTTGCCAAGTACAATAAAGTAAAAATAATTGAATTTACCTTTTAGATTGAAATCCTTGAAGGGTACAACAGGCTCTGATAAATGAAATTCTACTTAATGAAGTTGTACTTTATTTTTTAAGATTTTGCATGTTAAGTTTTCAAAAAAAGTAACATCAATACATAAAGTAACTTCATTTATACATCCCTTTCTTGAAGTGATAAGAAACTGAGCACATTCTGAAAGATAGTAAATGTAGAGCTTCTATTTTAACAGGTCTCCTTCTAGTACTCTTAATGTATAGTCTCAAGCAAATTATTGCCTTCAGTTTTTACAGTCTTAGTGCATAAAATATAATTTTGAAAAGTTATATAAAAATTTTTATGAGTTTTTGAATTATTTTTTTATACAGCAGGTTTTTTTAACATCTTTATTGGAGTATAATTGCTTTACAGTGGTATGTTAGTTTTTGCTTTATAACAAAGTGAATCAGCTATACATATACATATATCTCCAAATCTCTTCCCTCTTGGGTCTCCCTCCCTCCCACCTTCCCTATCCCACCCCTCTAGGTGGTCCAAATGCACCAAACTGATCTCCCTGTGCTATGCTGCTGCTTCCCACTAGCTATCAATTTTACATTTGGTAGTGTATATACGTCCATGCCACTCTCTCACTTTGTCCCAGCTTACCCTTCTCCCTTCCCATATCCTTAAGTACATTCTGTAGTAGGTCTGCGTCTTTATTCCTGTCCTGCCCCTAGGTTCTTCATAACCAGTTTTGTTTGTCTGACTTACTTCACTCTGTATGACAGACTCTAGGTCCATCCACCTCACTACAAATAACTCAATTTCGTTTCTTTTTATGGCTGAGTAATATTCCATTGTGTATATGTGCCACATCTTCTTTATCCATTCATCTGTTGATGGACACTTAGGTTCCTTCCATGTCCTGGTTATTGTAAATAGAGCTGCAGTGAACATTGTGGTACATGACTCTTTTTGAATTATGGTTTTCTCAGGGTATATGCCCAGTAGTGGGATTGCTGGGTCATATGGTAGTTCTGTTTTTGGTTTTTTAAGGAACCTACATGCTGTTCTCCATAGTGGCTGTACCAATTTACATTCCCACCAACAGTGCAAGAGGGTTCCCTTTTCTCCACACCCTCTCCAGCATTTATTTGTAGATTTTCATGATGGCCATTCTGACTGGTGTGAGGTGATAACTCATTGTGGTTTTGATTTGCATTTCTCTAACGATTAATGACGTTGACCGTTCTTTCGTGTGTTTGTTGGCAATCTGTACATCTTCTTTGGAGAAATGTCTATTTAGGTCTTCTGCCCATTTTTGGATTGGGTTGTTTGTTTTTTTGATATTGAGCTGCATGAGCTGCTTGTAAATTTTGGAGATTAATCCTTTGTCAGTTGCTTCATTTGCAAATATTTTCTCCCATTCTGAGGGTTGTCTTTTTTTTTTTTTTTTTTTTTTTTTGCGGTACGCAGGCCTCTCACTGTTGTGGCCTCTCCCATTGCGGAGCACAGGCTCCGGATGCGCAGAGTCAGTGGCCGTGGCTCACAGGCCTACCCGCTCCGCGGCATGTGGGATCTTCCCGGATCAGGGCATGAACCCGTGTCCCCTGCACTGGCAGGTGGACTCTCAACCACCACGCCACCAGGGAAGCCCTGAGGGTTGTCTTTTCGTCTTGTTTATGGTTTCCTTTGCTGTGCAAAAGCTTTTAAGTTTCATTAGGTCCCATTTCTTTCTTTTTGTTTTTATTTCCATTTCTCGAGGAGGTGAGTCCAAAAGGATCTTGCTGTGATTTATGTCATAGAGTGTTCTGCCTATGTTTTCCTCTACGAGTTTTATAGTGTCTGGCCTTACACTTAGGTTTTTAATCCATTTTGAGTTTATCTTTGTGTATGGTGTTAGGGAGTGTTCTAGTTTCATTCTTTTACATGCACCTGTCAAGTTTTCCCAGCACCACTTATTGAAGAGGCTATCCTTTCTCCACTGTACATTCCTGCCTCCTTTATCAAAAATAAGGTGACCATATGTGCATGGGTTTATCTCTGGGCTTTCTATCCTGTTCCATTGATTTATATTTCTTTTTTTGTGCCAGTACCATATTGTCTTCATTACTGTAGCTTTGTAATATAGTCTGAAGTCAGGGAGCCTGATTCCTCCAGCTCCGTTTTTCTTTCTCAAGATTGCTTTGGCTATTCGTGGTCTTCTGTGTTTTCATTACAAATTGTGAAGTTTTTTGTTCTACTTCTGTGAAAAATGCCAGTGGTAGTTTGATAGGTATTGCATTGAATCCCTAGATTGCTTTGGGTAGTATAGTCATTTTCACAATGTTGATTCTTCCAATCCAAGAACATGGTCTATCTCTCCATCTGTTTATATCAGGTCTTTTGTCTCCTTAGGTAGGTTTATTCCTAGATAATTTATTCTTTTTGTTGCAATGGTAAATGGGAGTGTTCCCTTAATTTTCTTTCAGATTTTTCATCATTAGTGTATAGGAATTCAAGAGATTTCTGTGCATTAATTTTGTATCCTGCTACTTTACCAAATTCATTGATTAGCTCTAGTAGTTTTCTGGTAGCATCTTTAGGATTCTCTATGTATAGTAGCATGTCATCTGTAAAAAGTGACAGCTTTACTTCTTCCTTTCCGATTTGGAATCCTTTTATTTCTTTTTATTCTCTGATTGCTGTGGCTAAAACTTCCAAAACAATGTTGAATAATAGTGGTGAGAGTGGGCAACCTTGTCTTGTTCCTGATCTTAGTGGAAATGGTTTCTGTTTTTCACCATTGAGGACGATGTTAGCTGTGGGTTTGTCATATACGGCTTTTATTATATTGAGGTAAGTTCCCTCTATGCCTACTTTCTGGAGGGTTTTTATCATAAATGGGTGTTGAATTTTGTCGAAAGCTTTCTCTGCATCTATTGAGATACCATGTGGTTTTTATTCTTCAGTTTGTTAATGTGGTGTATCACATTAATTGGTCTGTTATATTGAAGAATCCTTGCATTCCTGTGATAAACCCCACTCGATCATGGTGTATGATCCTTTTAATGTGCTGTTGGATTCTGTTTGCTAGTATTTTGTTGAGCATTTCTGTATCTATGTTCATCCGTGATATTGGCCTGTAGTTTTCTTTGTGACATCTTTGTCTGTTTTTGGTATCTGGTTGATGGTGGCCTTGTAGAATGAGTTTGGGAGTGTTCCTCCCTCTGCTATATTTTGGAAGAGTTTGAGAAGGGTAGATGTTAGCTTGTCTCTAAATGTTTGATAGAATTTGCCTGTGAAGCCATCTGGTCCTGGGCTTTTGTTTGTTGGATAGTTTTTAATCACAGTTTCAATTTCAGTGCTTGTGATTCATCTGTTTATATTTTCTGTTTCTTCCTGGTTGTGCTTTTCTAAGAATTTGTCCAATTCTTCCAGGTTGTCCATTTTATTGGCATATAGTTGCCTGTAGTAATCTCTCATGATCCTTTGTATTTCTGCAGTGCCAGTTGTTACTTCTTTTTCATTTCTAATTGTACTGATTTGAGGCTTCTCCCTTTTTTGCTTCATGAGTCTGGCTGATGGTTTATCAATTTTGTTCATCTTCTCAAAGAACCAGGTTTTAGTTTTTTTGATCTTTGCTATTGTTTCCTTCATTTCTTTTTCACTTATTTCTGATCTGATATTTATGATTTCTTTCCTTCTGCTAACTTAGGGGTTTTTTTGTTCTTCTTTCTATAATTGTTTTAGGTGTAAGGTTAGGTTGTTTATTTGAGATGTTTCTTGTTTCTTAAGGTAGGATTGTATTGCTATAAACTTTCCTCTTAGAACTGCTTTTGCTGCATCCAGTATGTTTTGGGTCGCCGTGTTTTCATTGTCATTTGTTTCCTGGTAGTTTTTGATTTCCTCTTTGATTTCTTCAGTGATCTCTTGGTTATTAAGTAGTGTGTTATTTAGCCTCCATGTGTTTGTATTTCTTTCAGATTTTTTCCTGTAATTGATATCTAGTCTCATAGCGTTGTGGTCGGAAAAGATACTTGATACAATTTCAATTTTCTTAAATTTACCAAGGCTTGATTTGTGAGCCAAGGTATGATCTATCCTTGAGAATGTTCCATGAGCACTTGAGAAGAAAGTGTATTCTGTTGTTTTTGGATGGAATGTCCTATATATATCAGTTAAGTCCATCTTATTTCATGTATCATTTAAAGCTTGTGTTTCCTTATTTATTTTCATGTTGATGATCTGTCCATTGGTGAAAGTGGGGTGCTAAAGTCCCCTACTATGATTGTGTTACTGTCAATTTCCCCTTTTATGGCTGTTAGTATTTGCCTTATGTATTGAGGTGCTCCTATGTTGGGTGCATAAATATTGACCATTGTTATATCTTCTTCTTGGATCGATCCCTTTATCATTATGTAGTGTCCTTCTTTGTCTCTTGTAATAATCTTTGTTTTAAAGTCTATTTTGTCTGATACGAGAATTGCTACTCCAGCTTTCTTTTGATTTCCATTTGCATGGAATGTCTTTTTCCAAACCCTCACTTTCAGTCTGTGTGCGTCCTTAGGTCTGTAGTGGGTCTCTTGTAGACAGCACATATACGGGTCTTGTTTTTGTATCCATTCAGCCAGTCTAAGTCTTTTGGTTGGAGCATTTAATCCATTTACGTTTAAGTTAATTATCGATATGTATGTTCATATTACCATTTTCTTAATTGTTTTGGGTGTGTTATTGTAGATCTTTTCCTTCTCTTCTGTTTCCTGCCTAGAGAAGTTCCTTTAGCATTTGTTGAAAAGCTGGTTTGGTGGTGCTGAATTCTCTTAGCTTTTGCTTGTCTGTAAAGGTTTTAATTTTCCATTGAATCTGAATGAGATCCTTGCTGGGTAGAGTGATCTTCATTGTAGGTTTTTCCCTTTCATCACTTTAAATATGTCCTGCCAGTCCCTTCTGGCTTGCAGAGTTTCTGCTGAAAGATCAGCTGTTAACCTTATGGGGATTGCCTTGTATGTTATTTGTTGTTTTCCCCTTGCTGCTTTTAATATTTTTTCTTTGTATTTAATTTTTGATAGTTTGATTAATATGTGTCTTTGTATGTTTCTCCTTGGATTTATCCTGTATGGGAGTCTCTGTGCTTCCTGGACTTGATTAACTATTTCCTTTCCCATATTAGGGAAGTTTTCAACTATAATCTCTTCAAATATTTTCTCAGTCCCTTTCTTTTCCTCTTATTCTTCTAGGACCTCTATAATTTGAATGTTGGTGCATTTAATGTTGTCCCAGAGGTCTGTGAGACTGCCCCTAATTCTTTTCATTCTTTTTTCTTTATTCTGCTCTGCAGTAGTTATTTCCACAGTTTTATCTTTCAGGTAACTTATCTGGAATATCTACCTCAGTTATTCTGCTATTGTTTCCTTCTAGAGAATTTTTAATTTCATTTATTGTGTTGTTCATCATTGTTTGTTTGCTCTTTAGTTCTTCTGTTTACAAGATTTTGGATCATCTTTACTATCATTATTCTGAATTCTTCTTCAGGTAGACTGCCTATTTCCTCTTCATTTGTTTGGTCTGGTGGGTTTTTACCTTCTTCATCTGCTGTGTGTTTCTCTGTCTTCTCATTTTGCTTAACTCACTGTGTTTCGGGTCTCCTTTTCGCAGGCTGTAGGTTCGTAGTTCCTGTTTTTGGTGTCTGTCCCCAGTGGCAAAGGTTGTTTCAGTGGGTTGTGTAGGCTTCCTGGTGGAGGGGACTAGTGCCTGTGTTCTGGTGGGTGAGGCTGGATCTTGTCTTTCTGGTGGGCAGGTCCGCATCCGGTGGTGTGTTTTGTGGTGTCTGTGACCTTATTTTGATTTTAGGCAGCCTTTCTGCTAGTGGGTGGGGTTGTGTTCCTGTCTTGCTAGTTGTTTGGCATAGCATGTCCTGCACTGTAGCTTGTAGGTCGTTGAGTGGAGCTGGGTCTTGGCGTTGAGACGGAGATCTATGGGAGATGTTCGCCATTAGATAGTACATGGAGCCGGGAGGTCTCTGGTGGACCAGTGTCTGGAACTCGGCTCTCCCATGTCATAGGCACAGGCCTGACAGCTGACCAGAGCACCAAGACCCTGTCATCTACATGGCTCAGAATAAAAGGGAGAAAAAAAGGAAAGAAAATAAATAAACAAAATAAAGTTATTTAAAAAAATGATTAAAAATTAAAAAAATTAAAAAGTAATTTAAAAAAACAGAAAGAAGAGAGCCAAACCAAAACAGAAATCCACCAATGATAAGAAGCGCTAAAAACGATACTAAAAAAATAAATAAGTAAAAGGACAGACAGAACCTTAGCACAAATGGTAAAAGCAAAGCTATACAGACAAAATCACATACAGAAGCATACACATACACACTCAGAAAAAGAGAAAAAGGGAAAAAATATATATCGTTGCTCCCAAAGTCCACCCCCTCATTTTGTGATGATTCGTTGTCTATTCGGGTATCCCACAGATGCAGGTACATCACGTTGATTGTGAAGATTTAATCCGCTGCTCCTGAGGCTGCTGGGGGAGATTTCCCTTTCTCTTCTTTGTTCGCAGAGTTCCCAGGGCTCAGCTTTGGATTTGGCCCTGCCTCTGCATGTAGGTCGCCTGAGGGCGTCTGTTCTTCGCTCAGACAGGACGGGGTTAAAGGAGCCGCTGATTCGGAGGCTCTGGCTCACTCAGGCCGGGGGGAGGGAGGGGTATGGAGTGTGGGGCAAGCCTGCGGCGGCAGAGGCCACCATGACGTTGCACCAGCCTGAGGCGTGCCGTGTGTTCTCCCGGGGGAGTTGTCCCTGGATCACGGGACCCTGGCAGTGGCGGGCTGCACAGGCTCCCATTAGGGGAGGCGTGTATAGTGACCTGTGCTTGCATACAGGCTTCTTGGTGGCTGCAGCAGCAGCCTTAGCATTTCATGCCCGTCTCTGGTTTCCACACTGATAGCCATGGCTCACACCCATTTCTGGAGCTCATTTAGGCGGTGCTGTTAATCCCCCCTCCTTGCGCACCAGGAAACAAAGAGGCAAGAAAAAGCCTCTTGCCTCTTTGGCAGCTCCAGACTTTTTCCCGGACTCCCTCCTGGCTAGCCGTGGTGCACTAACCCCCTGCAGGCTGTGTTCACGCCGTCAACCCCATTCCTCTCCCTGGGATCTGACCGAAGCCCGAGCCTCAGCTTTCAGCCCCTGCCCGCCCCGGCGGGTGAGTAGACAAGCCTCTCGGGCTGGTGAGTGCTGGTCGGCACCGATCCTCTGTGCAGGAATCTCTCCGCTTTGCCCTCTGCACCCCTGTTGCTGTGCTCTCCTTTGTGGCTCCAAAGCTTCCCCCCTCTGCCATGCGCAGTCTCCGCCCGTGAAGGGGCTTCTAGTGTGTGGAAACCTTTCCTCCTTCACAGCTCCCTCCCACTGGTGCAGGTCCCGTCCCTATTCTTTTGTCTCTGTTTTTTCTTTTTTCTTTTGCCATACCCAGGTACGTGGGGAGTTTCTTGCCTTTTGGGAAGTCTGAGGTCTTCTGCTAGCGTTCAGTAGTTGTTCTGTAGGGATTGTTCCACATGTAGATGTATTCCTCATGTATTTTTGGGGAGGAGGGTGATCTCCACATCTTACTCCTCTGCCATCTTGAATGAACCCCCAGCAGGTTATTATCCATTTTATACTTATTAGTGTATATATGTCAATCCCAATCTCTCAATTCATCACACCATCACCCCCTCGCCTCTTTCCCCCCTTGGTGTCCATATGTTTGTTTTCCACATCTGTGTATCAATTTCTGCCCTGCAAACAGGTTCATCTGTACCATTTTTCTAGGTTCCACATAAATGCATTAATATATGATACTTGTTTTTCTCTTCTGACTTACTTCACTCTGTATGACAGTCTCTGGGTCCATCCACATCTCTACAAATGACCCAATTTCCTTCCTTTTAATGGCTGAGTAATATACCATTGTATATATGTACTGCATCTTCTTTATCCATTCGTCTGTTGATGGACATTTAGGTTTCTTCCATGACCTGGCTATTGTAAATAGTGCTGCAATGAACAATGGGGTGCATGTGTCTTTTTGAATTATGGTTTTTTCTGGGTATATGCCCAGTAGCAGGATTGCTGGGTCGTATGGTAGTTCTATTCGTTGTTTTTTAAGGAACCTCCATACTGTTCTCCATAGTGGCTGTATCAGTTTACATTCCCACCAACAGTGCAAGAGGGTTCCCTTTTATGCTCACCCTTTCCAGCATTTGTTGTTTGTAGATTTTCTGATGATGCCCATCCTAGCTGGTGTGAGGTGATACCTCACTGTAGTTTTGATTTGCATTTCTCTAATAATTAGTGATGTTGAGCAGATTTCATGTGCTTCCTGGCCATCTGTATGTCTTCTTTGGAGAAATGTCTATTTAGGTGTTCAGTCAACTTTTGGATTGGTTTTTTTTTTTTAATATTGAACTGCATGAGCTGTTTATATATTTTGGAGATTAATCCTTTGTCCGTTGATTTGTTTGCAAATGTTTTCTCCCATTCTGAGGATTGTCTTTTCGTCCATGTTTGTAGTTTCCTTTGCTGTGCAAAAGCTTTTGTTTCATTAGATCCCACTTGTTTATTTATTTATTTTTTATTTCCATCACTCTAGGAGGTGGATCAAAAAAGATCTTGCTGTGATTTATGTCAAAGTGTGTTCTTCCTATGTTTTCCTGTAAGAGTTTTATAGTGTCCAGTCTTACATTTAGGTCTCTGATCCATTTTGAGTTATTTTTTTTAAAAATTTCTGATGCAAGGTGAACTACTTGTAGTGTTGCATTTTGTGTCTGATTTTGACGTGGAATGCAATGCCACAATGACAGGCATGAAGAATTTTTTTTTTCAAAATTAATGTTCCTTTTTTAAATGAAACCTGTTAAGTTTTAATTAACTTTTGCCATTTTGTTTTCTGACCCAAGGGCCTTTTGGAGAGCGAGATGATCAACAGGTGTTTATCCAGAAAGTTGTTCCCATCACTAACAAACTGTTTGTAAGACTCTCATCTACTGGGAAGAGGTAACACTTTACTGTAAAGATATTATATTCAGAAGTCACATTTGTCTTGCAAAACACGTTACGTCATTTGACACTTATAAATAGTGGTATCAGAAACAGATCTTTGAGAGAGACGTCTATTCTTTATCTTGTGGTCATTTTAACTTAAAGTTAATACAGTATACTTAGTGCTTATTCTCTACAATCTACTTATGATTTTCACTGCTGTGGACTTTTAGGAAGGACTAGTGATATAGTAGAACAGATACACAGTGAATTGGATGGTAGACAAGTGAAATTCTAATTCTGGCACTTCCTCTTACTAGCTATGTAAATTCAACTTAACTTACTTTGTTTCTGTGAGCCTCAGTTTCTTTTAAAGTTTAACTACCTTGCCAAGATTTCACTGAGTGAAAAACATGCAAAAACACCTTGCATAGTCCCTGACTATAATTGATGCTCAATAGGAGTTAGTTTCCTCTTTTTCATTTGACTAAAATCTTACTTCACTTAAAATTATTATTTACAGCCTCAAACATATTGTGCTGTAACATTTCTCCTCTTTAAGAACAAAATTTTTTGTATGTCAAGGAAGTGAAAAAAGTAAAATTCCTATTAGTAGTTACTAAGTAGGTTACAAATTTTTATATCAATGTTACTAATGCTAGTGACATTTTAAATAATTTCTCTATTATCTTCAGGATGTGATCACTGATTTCTTAATATTTTAATGATAAAGTCTTTGAGATAAATTTTCTTTCCATCAAAGTTCATTGCATGTAGTCATCAGTGATTGTTAAATGAATTGATTCCAGAAAATGATTTTTGTGTTCTAAACTTTTTTTTTTTTTTAAGAAAATGTTATTAGGAAGCTACAGTGTAGTTACAGGCCAAATTTGTATCTGGAGAAATGCGTCCCTGCACTTTAGTGTTGGTGTACGTGTTGGGTGAAGAAGCTGCCCAGTGGTTTGAAGCTGCTGTTACAACAGCGTTCTCTAACAATGTAGTCTTTCAGTCTTCTTCAGTGCTCATGTCCTCTCCAGTGTTGTTCTGTCCCTAAGTATGGTTCTGTCACTTCCAACAATAGCAGAGTGTTGTAATCAACTACAATTTCTGCATGATAAAACAAGTTTTATATAGTTTTTAAGTTTATGATTCCAGAGGGAAAGCTATAGTTGTAAAGATAGTATAAGCCAAGGAGCCAGGTTGGAAATGTTTTTTTCTCTCATTTAAAGTCCAGGCCCTTATATTCTTTTTCATATTCTTTTCCACTATGGTTTGTCACAGGATCCTGACTATAGTTCCCTGTGCTATACAGTGGGACCTTGTTTATCCACCCTATATATAATAGTTTGCATCTGCTAATCCCAAACTCCCAATCCATCCCTCCTCTCCCTTGGCAACCACAAGTCTGTTCTCTATGCCTGTTTCTAGTTCATAAATAAGTTCATGTGTCATATTTTAGATTCCACATAAAAGTGATACGTGAGATTTGTCTTTGACTTCACTTAGTATGATAATCTCTGTGTCCATCCATGTTGGTACAAATGGCATTATTTCATTCTTTTTTTTATGGCTGAGTTAGAATTCCATTGTATACAGGTATCTTCTTTATCCATTCAACTGTCGATGGACATTTAGGTTGTTTCCATGTCTTGGCTATTGTGAATAGTGATGCTGTGAAATAGAGGTGCATGTATCTTTTAGAGTTTTGTCTGGATATACGCCCAGGAGTAGGATTGCTGGATCATATGGCAACTCTGTTTTTAGTTTAAGGAACCTCCATACTGTTCTCCATAGTGGCTGTACCAACTTACATTCCTGCCATCAGTGTAGGAGGGTTCCCTTTTTGGTCTTCTGCCCATTTTTTGATTGGGTTGTTTTTTTGTATTAAGTTGTATGAGCTGTTTGTATATTTTGGAAACTAAGCCCTTGTTGGTCGCATCATTTGCAAATGTTTTCTCCCAGTCTGTAGGTTGTGTTTTCATTTTGTTTATGGTTTCCTTTACTGTACTAAAGCTTGTAAGTTTGATTAGATCCCATTTATTTATTTTTGCTTTTATTTCTATTTGCCTTGGGAGACTGACTTCAGAAAACATTGGTACGAATTATGCTAGAGAATGCTTATTAGCCTGTGTTCTCTTCTAGGAATGTGATGGTATCATGTCTTATTTTTAAGGTCTTTAAGCCATTTTGAGTTTATTTTTGTGTATGATGTGAGGGCATGTTTTACCGTCATTGATTTGCATGAGGCTGTCGCAACTGTTTTCTTAATTATTATTTACAGGGGGACATCTTTATCCAGGACTTCCCCCTGCAGGTGGATACCACAATCCCTTGATACTTAAGTCCCTTATATAAACTGGTGTAGTACAGTCAGCCCTCTGTGTCTGTGGGTTCCACATTATGGAGGGCTGACTGTAGTTTTAAACAGAAACAGGAATCTAGATTTTTAAAAATATTTTGTCAATTCAGATATTATTGAAAAATAACTACATTAACAAAAATAGAAAAGTGATCATCTTGATAAACACAGAAAAAACATTTGACAGTTCAGCAACCATTTATGATTTTTAAAGAAGAATCCTAGCACTTAATAAAGGGCAAATTTATTAATCTGATAAATAATATCTGCAAAAGTAATTGTAGCAAACCTCATACTCAATGGTGAAATACTAGCTTTTGCCTTGAGATTGGGAATGAGACTGGGATGGGCTCTGTCACTCGCTATATGTGGGCATTGCAGGAATGAACTCCCCCCTTACCCTCCACCATCCTTTTCCCTGCCTGCTAGGAAGCTCAGCTAAGCTTCATATTCTGTTCCTATGTTTTTCACATTAATATGAGTTGTTTTTCCTCTTCCTCCTTTATTTCCGGACCTTGCATTTGCCTGGCACTAATTGTTAATAATCTTCTTTTTTTTTTTTTAAATAAGCCTCCTCAACTTTGTTTTGATTTGAAGTAGGCTGGGATAAATGTTTCAATCAAGTACAATTCTGTTAACCCTTCTATGGCTTTGGGACATCATTTACTGACATTATTGCTTGGTCTCCTCATTTGTCAAATGTGGATAATTGCTCTTTGTCAGGTTCTTTTATCTTTTATGAAAAAAATCAATGAAGATAGCTATAAAAATGCTTTGAAAAAGTTGAGTATTAATATATTGGAGATACAAGGCTTGAATTTTATTCCCGTTGACTCTCTTTGACTCCTTTAAATCTGTTTTATATGTGTGGAAGAGTCAACTGTAACTTTGCAAAGAGACAATTAATTTAAAAATCTGAATTATAAAATGTAATTTGTTCCTCATGGTTTACAACTGTACAATATCTTTTGCAGAATCTGTGAGATCCAAGCTGTTGACTGTACTACAATATCCTCATTTACAGTGAGAGAATGTGAGGGCTCCAGTAGGATGGGCTCAAGGCCAAGGCGCTACTTGTTCACGGGCCACACAAATGGCAGCATTCAGATGTGGGATCTGACCACTGCCATGGATATGGTTAACAAGAGTGAGGATAAGGGTAGGTTCCATATGGAAAGGTGTTTGGCACAGGGTAGGCTTTTGACATAAGTGATTATAGTGATGTATGTTCTCCTAAGATGTAGGTGGTCCGACTGAAGAGGAGCTACTCAAATTACTGGATCAGTGTGATCTGAGCACATCTCGCTGCGCTACTCCTAATATCAGTCCAGCAACTTCTGTGGTTCAGCACAGCCGTCTTCGTGAATCAAATTCTAGGTAGGTCTGAATTGATTGCTTTGGGAAAATTGGCTGAGCTATTGTAACCACATAGTTCTTTAAAGCCAAATTTTTCAAAGTACATTTTAAATTCATACTTTATGTTGCTTTTTAATTTTTTTTACTAAATTTCTCATCTATATGCATGTTTCTTTCTTTTCATAAAAAAACCATTTTTGGCCCTTTTATTTTGTGAATTGCTGCCAATTTGAATTATTATGTGATCAAGAATTCATTCAAAGGAAATTAGAAAAATCACATGTCCCCTTAGATGGTATGTGGAACTGGTGTTCCTATTGCCTAGGGACATATTAATAAAAATGATTACATTATCTGGTCTAATCTTACTTTGTCATTGTATTAAAAGTACATAATGCCTTAGTATATTGTTTTAGTTAACCATATTTTTTAAAAATTCCAAAATCTGAATTAAGGGCCAAATACTGAAACTGTTGGTTCCACATTGGTTTTAAAGGTGTTTTCCCCAGCTTTTTTTCAGCTATTCCAAAATCTAGCTTCATTGCGAATATATATGTATGGTGTATTGTTTGCATTGTTAATTTTATACACACACATACAGTATATAGCGTGCTTAAAATACATTTTTATATATGTAAATAAGGCTATAGCATTCATTATAAAATCTATATGTTTTAACTGGTAGTTTAATGAATGAGATGTGCCCCTGAAAAATCCCAGAAAGAAATGTGAGCTGTAATTATTAACTATATTTCAGTCTTCAGCTCCAGCACCATGAAACCATCCATGAAGCAGCTACTTACGGTTCCATGAGGCCTTACAGAGAAAGTCCCTTGTTAGCAAGAGCAAGGAGGACTGAGAGCTTTCACAGTTACAGGGACTTCCAGACTGTGAACTTGAACAGAAATGTAGAAAGAGCTGTCCCTGAAGATGGTAACTTGGGTCCAGTACAAGCTGAAGTGAAGCGGGCAACAGGGGAATGTAATGTGTATGAGAGAAAGTCTCCTGGAACCGAAGTTAAAAGTTTGAGAGAATCAGATAGTGGAGTGGAGGTGCATAAAATAGCTGAAGGTTTTCTAGAATCCAAGAAAAGGTCATCAGAAGATGAAAATGAAAATAAAGTGGAGTTACGGAAGAAAGGAGGATTTGAAGGAGGAGGATTCCTTGGAAGAAAGAAAGTCCCCCACCTGGCATCCTCACCAAGTACCTCTGATGGAGGAACTGACTCACCTGGTACTGCATCCCCATCTCCTACGAAGACTACTCCATCTCCTCGGCACAAAAAAAGTGATTCTTCAGGTCAAGAATACAGCTTGTGAAAACTCAGCAAAATGAGTAGTTTCATTAATTTAGAGGAGAGTTAAACTTTACTGGAGTTCAACACACTAGCTTTTACACCAAAACTTTACAAATTAAGATTGGACTTCATTCAGTATCTTTTTGACAGAATTACCTGGGGTGAGGAGATAAAATAACCATATCATCTCTTCAGATCTGTTGGAAATTTTTTTTAGTTTTACAGGCACATTTAATAGATCATTTGTAAAGCAGGAGTCTACTTCAGTGTTTACTCTGTGGATTTTGGAACCATAGTACCATGTCTTAATAAGATGGTGCCCATATAGATGAGCGTCCCCTTAGAGTGTGGGAACCAACATTCCTAATGTTGATCATGCCTGAGATTTGTCTTGCAATGTTATATTAAGCGAACTATATAATTCTCTTTGGAGCTTAGTCTCCCAACCCTTATTGTGATTGCAAAGTGGTTTACCAGGTATTTAATGAGGTGCTATGTTTGTGAAAAAATATGTAATTCAAAAACACTATTGAATACCAGATTACTCTGTGTAGTAGGAAGTCCTTTAGGATAATTTTACTTTAAGTGTGGTCATTTTCTGATTCTCATTGTTGGAGTTCTTAAATCTTAGCAAGCATCACCAATATTAAATAGGTCAAAAGTTTAAACTTTCTTTAAAGTTGGAGCAATTGTCTGTGTTTGAACAGATGAAGTAAAAATAATAAAGACAGCTTTGAGTGACCACAGAGGAAAACTGTACCAGTTGCTAGTCTGCCTTGTTTTAGGAGCCACCATATTTTTTTCCTGTGTTAATAATCAAGATAATTAAATTAGAATGTGGCCATTTTGTTAAGCTTGAGACTGCAGTTCTGAATTTTTTGGTTAAAGGTTTTGGCTGCTGTAGAAATATTTTAAATATATTTTGAATTATAAGAACAAAAAATTTTTGTATTTTTTTCCATTTAACTGGAATGATTTCCAAGTTTCTGCAAATAAGGTAATTGTAAATTTAAAGCATTAAGCATTTATTGGTGAATAATGTATATATTCCCATTCTGAGAAATATAAGTGGATCAAGTCAAAATAAATAAAGTTTCCTATATTGCCAGTGGTTTCACAGCCATTCTCTTGTATTTATTTGTCAATTAAGTCAAAAGTGATTAAGACTGTGTTTTCAAGTTATTCAAGGAACAGTTATCCTGTTTAAAGTGCACCTACCGTGAGTTTGTTCATGTCTTTGCTTTTTCCCATAATAAAAGGGAAGGGAAGAGGGAGCAATTTATATGTATGAAAACAAACTAACTTGTATTACCAATGAGGGGAAATATTGTTAGGTAAAGCATAATTTCATTATTACTAAGGATTGTAATTATCTCTTACAGACTTCTTTCTCATTATGATACTCATGTTAAAGTTAGGTGGGCAAGTAAGAAAACGTTACAAATTGATTGTTTTTACCCAACCTTTTCCAAGAGTAAAAGGCCACTGGAAGTTTCTTTTAAAGAATTATGTAGTAAAATCTTATAAAAAGGCAGTTCACTATACCATTATTCCGTACTATATTTGCATTATACTACAAATCTTATCTCTCACTTAACAAGAGCTTGAACCTTGATGTTATAGCAGGAACTTGAGTCTACTCTGGCACTTAACTTGTAACCTTGAGCAGATTATAATGAAAAAACTTAGGCATAGCAGGGATAATTACCTTATTAGAGTTTTTGAGACTGAAAGGGGAAAAAAACCTCCACAGCCACCTGCACGCCACAACCTCCTCTCTTCCTCATCTGTGCTGTGAACTTCGAGAACAGGAACATCTTTAACACTGTCCATCATTGTAAGGAAGAAGAGGCAGATTTTAGAAGAAAGGCCATGTGAGGACTCAGAAGATGGCCACCTACAAGAGCACTCTCACCAGAAACCAACCCTGACAGCACCTCGATTTCAGACTTACAGCCTCCAGAACCGTGAACAGAGAATTTCAGACAAGATGGTGGAGTTGGAGGACCTTTAGCTCACCCTCACCTCCTGGGCACACCAAAATCACAACTAATTAACTGCTGAAAAAACATCAGTAAAAAAGACTAGAATCTCCCCCCAACCCCAACCAAAATTCTACATCCAGACGTAAAGAAGAAACCATGAGACAGTAGGAGGGGTGCACTCACAGTATAATCAAATCCCATACCACCCAGGTGGACAACCCACAAACTGGAGAATAATTATATCACAGAACTTCTCCTGCAGGAATGAGAGCTCTGAGCCCCACGCCAGGCTCCCCAGCCTAGGGGTCAGTCATTGGGAGGAGGAACCTCTAGAGCATTTGCCTTTGAAGGCCTGTGGGGCTTGATTGCAGGAGCTCCACAGGACTGGGGCAAATAGTCACTCCACTCTTGGAGGGTGCACACAAGGTCCCACACTCACCAGTCCCAGGGCAAAAGCCGTAACTCCGTAGGAACCTGGGCCAGACCTACCTGCTAGTCTTGGAGCATCTCCTGGGGAGGCAGGGGCAGCTGTGGCTCTCAGGGGTCATAAAAGCTGGTGGCTGATGTGGGGACCTGTGTAAACTCTGGATGGAGTCAGACATTTCAAGTCCTTGGCACCAAGACCCTGCCCCACCCAACAGCCTGTAAGCTCCAGTGCTGGGAGGCCTCAGGCCAAACAACCAACAGGGTGGGAAACAGCCCCACCTATCAGCAGACGGGTTGCCTAAAGACTTCTGGACTCACAGCCACCTCTAGACACACCGCTTGACAGGGTTCAGCCCACCAGAGGGCCAAGACCCAGCTCCACCCACCAGTGGGGAGGCATCAGCCCTTCCCACCAGGAAGCCTGCACAAACCTCTCTACCATTCTCACCCACTAGGGAGCAGACACCAGAAGCAAGGAAACTACAGTCTTGCAGCCTGTAGAACTGAGTCCACAGCACAGATGAGAACCTACCCTGGGACCAGCTAGCCGTTGGCCCTTGGGTAACAAGAGGAGAGTGTACTGCTGGGACACGTAGGACATCCCCTACAGGGGGCCGCTTCTCCAAGATAGAGAAACGTAACTAAGCTACTACATATGTAAAAATACAAATAGAAATTTAAACAAAATGAGACAGCAAAGGAATATGTACCAGACGAAGGAACAAGATAAAATCCCTGAAGAACAACTGAGTGGAGATAGGCAATCTACCTGAGAAAGAGTTCAGAGTAATGATTGTAACGATGATCCAAGAACTCAGGAAAAGAATGGAGGCACAGACTGAGAAGACACAAGAAATGGTTAACAAAGAGCTAGAAAAATCTAAAGAATAAACAGATGGACTAGAAGGAATCAATAGAATAAATGAGACAGAAGAACGGATAAGTGAGCTGGAAGGCAGAATGGTGGAAATCACTGCCGTGGAACAGAATAACAGAATGAAAAGAGGACAGTCTAAGGGACCTCTGGGACAACATTAAATGCACCAATATTTGCATTATAGGGGTCCCAGAAGGAGAAGAGGGAAAGGGCCTGAGAAAATATTTGAAGAGCTAATAGCTGAAAACTTCCATAACATGGGAAAGGAAACAGTTACCCAGCACAGAGGGTGCCATAAAGGATAAACCCAAGGAGGAACATATGCCGAGACACATAGGAACTGATAAAACAAAGACAAAAAAAATACAAAGGAAAAGCAGCAAATAACATACAAGGGAATCCCCATGAGACCATCAACTGATTTTTCAGTGGAAAGTCTGCAGGCCAGAAGGTACAATATATTTAAAGTGATGAAAGGGGAAAACCTACAACCAAGAATACTCTACCCAGCAATGCTCTTCTTCATATTTGACAGAGAAATTAAAAGCTTTACAGACAAGCAAAAGCTAAAAGAATTCAGCACCACCAAACCAGCTTTACAACAAATGCTAAAGGAACTTCTGTAAGTGGAAAAGAAAAGGCCACAACTAGAAACAAGAACATTATGAAGTGGGAAAGCTCACCGGTAAAGGCAAAAATATAGTAAAGGTAGGAAATCACTCACACACAGATATAACATCAAAACCAGTAATCGTGAGAGAAGGAGAGTACAAGTGCAGGATACTGGCAATGCATTTGAAATTAAGAGATCAGCAGCTTAAAACAATCATGTACATATATATAGACTGCTATATCAAAACCTCATGGTAACCACCAAAGAAAAATCTATAATATACACAAGAAAAAGAAATCCAAACACAACACTAAAGATAGTCATTAAATCACAAGAAGACAAAAGAGGAAAGGAAGAAAAAAGATCTACAAAAACAAGTCCAAAACAATTAACAAAATGGCAATAAGAATATACATATAGAAAATTACCTTAAATATAAATGGAGTAGATGCTCCAACCAAAAGACATAGACTGGCTGAATGGATGCAAACACAAGACCTGTATATATGCTGTCTACAAGAGACCCACTTCAGATCTAGAGACACACAGACTGAAAGTGAGGGGTTGGAAAAAGGTATTCCATGCAAATGGAAATCAAAAGAAAGCAGGAGTAGCAATAGTCATATCAGAAAAATAGACTTTAAAATAAAGACTGTTAAAAGAGACAACGAAGGACACTACATGATGATCAAGAGATGATTCCAAGAAGATACAACAATTGTAAATATATGTGCACCCAACACAGGAGCCCTTCAATATATGGGGCAAATGTTAACAAACATAAAAGGAGAAATCGACAGTAACACAATAATACAGGGGGAATTGAACACCCCACTTACCTAAATGGACAAATCATCCAGACAGAAAAGCAATAAGAAACACAGGCCTTAAATGATGCATTAGACCAGATGGACTTAATTGATATTTATAGAGCATTCCATCCAAAAACAGCAGAGTACACATTCTTCTCAAGTGCACATGGAACATTCTCCAGGATAGATCACATGCTGGGCCACAAAGCAAGCCTCGGTAAATTTAAGAAAATTGAAATCATAAGTATCTTTTCTGACCACAACACTATGAGATTAGAAATCAACTACAAGGAAAAACTTCAAAAAACAAATACATTGAGAAAAAAAATGAAATATGTATATACTTCATGTGATTGATGAAAAACAACAGAATTATAATTCTCATGATGAAAAGTTTTTCCAGGAATTCTGAAATTACTTCAAAACAACACTCAAGTATTTTCATATCACTAGGATAAGTATTGTTATCCTCATTCAAAATGAGATCACCAAGACCCACTGAGGATAAATAATTTCACCATAAGGCTCCTTAGCTCCTGAGCCATCTTGTGAACCCACATCTGTTTCAGTAGCCTATGGTCTTTTCCTGGCTTTCTCATCCAGGCTTCTGTATCAGAGTCACCTGAGGTTACCTGCTAAATTTGAATCTCTGGTGGTCGGGACTCATGTTTTGAAAAAAAGTGTTAAGAGTTGATTCTGACGTTCATCTAATTCATCAGTGGTTGAGAGATTATTCAGAACATCCTTTTTTCTTAAATGGGCTCACCTTTATCATTTATGTGTAAACTGTAAATACAATTCAGAGCTGTTAGTATTTTTTCATAAATATATTAAATCAGACGGCTCACATTTAAATATTTATTAAGCAAACCATCTTTAGATTAATTTACATGATATTTGTGCATTGGAAATAAACTATTCATGTGTGACATAATTAATTCCTTCTCACTGAATTATTCCACCTGGCCTATGTTTTATTTACAGGTTGTTCAGATTGAATTATATTGATGCCAACATGGTTTTTAGATCAGCATAAGGTACCATAACAGATTCATATTTAGGTTTTCCATTTAGTAGAAATGGCAATAGGTCATCTATAAATACAATTCTTGGTAGAGCTTATAAAAGCATAGGTGTGTACTCTTATCAAACAGTTAATATCAGGCATAACAAAGCAGTTCTTAAAATTTAAGCTGAGTATGTGGCCTCTTCAAGTGAGGGGACATGAGTCAGATTTAGAGAGAGCCACCTGTTGTAGTCTCTGTAAAGGAGAAGTGGGCCAGTACTGGAGTCCCTGTGCACAGCATGTATTTTTCCAGGTTCTTTACATAACTGGTTCTCAACATTAGGAATATCTGGAAGCTTTTAAAGGTACTGATGCCTCAGCACCACCCGAGACCAATTGAATCAGAATCTCCAGGGGTGAGTCCAACTGTTGAACAGGGGCTTGGCACACATTACCACTTAAAGTAGCAAGACAATATCTTGGGCTTCTCTGAAGTAAATACAAGTAGAGTTCAGAGTGTTACAACGGTGGTGTTGTGGGTGGAAGCTGTGCAGGCTTCTGTCCACTCTGAGCCATGGGATCAAAATGTAAATGATTCAGCTAAACGAATTCATGTAATAACCAGATGTCTAAACAGGTGATTAAGTAGAGAAAAACTTAAGATAAAACCCCCTGCAATTTTCTTTTTATGTTCGTTTGAAGCTTTAGAATGTGATAATAGTGTCTAGTTAATTTTTCAACAGTGAGGATGTGCTCATTCTCCTGAATCCACCCATGACTAGCCAATCATATTTGCAGAGGAGTAGACCAAGGATAAGGATGCAAGCACAGGACTGGGAAGGAACACTTTTCTGTATATACCTTAAGTAGCTCACATGCATCAGAAACTCAGCCTTGGTTGGTCAAGGCTCATCTGTGCCAGCTCTAAATAGCTAAGACTGAATCAGCAAGTGGGAATTAAAACCTGTAAACGAAATTAGCCAATCCTGTTTCCATTTCAGAAAGTATAAAACTTTTGGCGAGGAAAAAATATAATTTGAACATCCACTGCCAAATGTGCACAATTATTTCAGATTCGTTTGCTTGTCGCATTTCTAACAAGGGGGCAGAACTTCTGCTTAATACTGGTCTGTGCTGTTGACACTTGAGGTTGGCAAGGCTTGTCCAGGAGTTGGTCATTCTGAGGAGCTGCTCTTCTGCAGATGTGGATAGTCTCAGTACCCCCAAAGTTCATGATCTTTGACTGTTGGACATTTAGGGTAATTCATCATTTTCAGGCAGACTAAGTAAGGTTATTCCTTGTTTTACAAGTTTTTGCCATCTCAGCTTTGGGGAAATCCACCTATTTCTGAATGTAATTCACAAAGTATGTCCGACAGTTGTGTTTTAGACATACATATTCAAAATAACTTCCTGGAGTCATTAAGACCTTTAGGAATGAAGAAGGGGTTTTTGTCCATCGTTTTCCGCAAAGCACAAACTTAAATACGTTTCATTTTATGTTGACTTGGGGAAAAAAATGCTTCTTGATGTAGGACTCACCAACAGCTTTATAATCCAAATAGAGTAAACAGCAAAAACTTTTGACCCATGGAAATTGGTACTGTTAAATATCTGCGCTTAGTGATTCTAGCAGTTCTCTGAAATGAAGGGATATAGTACAGATATATATATTCATATATGTAATCCTTCATTTACATATAAATGTTAATTTTATAATTTCAAGGCTGGAAGGAACACAAAATTTTTCCTTTTTTAATTTCCCGTAGGCTAGTTAAAAAATGCAAATAAAACAGTAGTTTCCATGTGAAATGTGCCAAGTTGAAGATATCAATATTCCTGGGTATTCAGTGAATTGAGAGAATTTTATGTAAAGTACTGATTGGAGTTTCAAAACTATGTAAAATATCTATCAAAACCCTTCATTTTTCTCCTTGAAATCTATAAATCAGCTGTTTAATTCCTTAGTTTTTTAGAAGATTCATAAATGTAAGAACGGACATTGATTTACAAGTTTATGTGGTTTGGTAAATATTTATCCCTAAACATTGTAATCAACTAGAACCTACAGCCAAACGTGTAGCCTCAATGCAGAGTTTGTTCTTCTCTTATGTGTTTCAGCTTGATCTGAAATTGGGACTTGATTTTGCAGCTATTATTAGAACTGTTCCTCACAGGATCATGTCAACTTTCATGGAAATAGGGGAATGAAAGCAGAAACAGTGCTGTGCTGCTCAGAGAAGCAGCAATGACATCCCCTCAGAAGAATCCTTAGTTTTTAAATTAGTAACTTCATTTACCAGTAGCAACTGTGGGCCAACTCGAAATTGCCACTGATTATTCATTTAAACAATGGCGTCACTGCCAGATGAGCCAAGTAAAAGTTATATGCTTATCTAGCATCCACAAAATAAGGAGAGCAAAATAAGTATTTTCATACGGACATAAAATTTCAGAAACCCCACATTTCAGACAGCCAGAAAAATAATAGTTCTTAGACCTCTATTAGGAACAATTTCAAAAACACTCCTCATTTCTTTCAAGGATTATAGGATAATAAGCAATGGCTTTTTAGCATTTATGATGTGTGATAACCCAGTGGGGATGGGGTGTGGAGCCCTCATCCAGCTTTATATCTTACAGGTTTCCATCCTTTACAGGTGGGTGTCGGTGAATGTGGTGTGTTCCTTAGTCATAGAGCTGAAACCCTTGATGGCATTCATCAGGTCCTCTTCATCCACATACTGAAAAAGACACCAATCATCACTGGTTAGGATGTTGCTGGCAATAGTCTTATGCAAAATGTATTAATATATCATTTGAGCGTTACATTGTACCATATCTTAACCTTTCAAGCCTCAGTTTCCTCATCTGTAAAGTGGGGACGTTTTATATGATTTCGTTCAAAATTAAACAGAAGAGCCAGAATGCAAGCTGTTATGCTCCATTGTGTCTCACTCTCTTACTGTATTTTATATTTATTGAATAGGGCTAGTAATATTGATTATAATGTTATAATGAACAGATAATTTGCTGAGTATGGGCATCTTGAAAAGCTTTCACTGAATCACTTTGCAGACTGCCTATTACCAGTATGGTCAAAAGTCAGCAAAATGGCAATATAGTATAATAGTGAAGAATGGGGGCAGTGTAATCAGACAATGTTTCTAAGATCCCAATTCCACAAAAAAATTACTAGCTGTGTGTTCTTGGGTAAGGGCACACATTCATCTAAGCCCTCAATGTATTATGTTGAACTATATGAAACTGCCATTTTGCATGTCAAATATGATCAATTAATTATTTACGTTTCAACCCAATATAATTATTCCTGATATTTAGAAACTTTAGATCCAAAATGGAATCATGGAATTCAATAGTTGTAACAACTTCAAACAGCCCCATGATTTTTAAATGCTTATTATTTATCATCATTCTAAGCAAACCAGAAAGACTAAATTTTAGTTTTTGTTGTGATTGGAAACTGGAGCCAGGAAACTTGCTTTATTCTTTGCCATTAGTTAAGAAAGGTTTCATGGAAGTCATCAACTTTTCAGTGAAGGAAAAGTGAGAAGTGAGAGAGAGAGCGATGAGAGTCCAAATGCAGAAGCAGACAGTGAAAGAAATGGAGGTGACGACTTCTGGCTCAGAGGAGTAAGCAGAGGGGCTAAGGTCTTAGTTGACCATCTATTTATTATCCAACTATTCCAAAGGAATGGTACTCCCTCAGACATGTAGGTAGTTGGCACAATGAAGTGTGATGGTTGCTAAAAACTCTAGGACTTTATTCATTTCAGCCACTAGGGGCTCAAAATAAATATTACATAATGATGACATTAACTCTTTTGTACCCCCTGGACTGAAATTATGAAAAACAAAGTTCATAAATAGTAATGCCCTTATTTATCATAATTTTCTGAGTTTCTTGGAAAGAAACTATTGATCCTATTGAGAGACTCTTTTTCTCCTCTAACCATAAACCAGAAGGAAAACACACTTCCTTTTCTTTTTTCTTTTTTTTTTTCCCTTTAGTAAAACAGGTGCTTGTACTTTATGCCTCTTTTAGGCCAGTTCCAATGTTTTCAGTCATGTTCTGCCCAAGATAAGGAAGTAGAGCCTGTTTGTCTATTCACTTATGCATGAGTTTATTTTTTGAGCATCTATTGTGTGCCAGAACAAGACAAAGTTTCTACCCTGCTCATCAAGCAGGTAAACAAGTTGTTGCAAAATAATTGGGTAAATGGTCAGAGGGATGCGCTGAGTGCCGTGCGGCCATCCTTCAATGAGGTACAGGAAGCTCCATGCCACCTCTTTATCAGTATACTTCTGGAATGTTTAGCAAAGGCTCTGGACGAGGAAATTGACTCACCAGTCCGCTATCATGGCCCATGATGGTTTCCCACAGCGAGTCGTCAATCAAGACCTTCTTGTCTTGAATGTCTATGAGCTGACTGACACTGCGGTGGAGAGCGCCTTGGGAATAGGTCTGGCTGACTTGGCTCTGACTTGGGATGCGCAGTACAGACAGGCTCCGGTTGCTCCTAATACTCACAGGTGTCCCAGACCGGGGGATTTTGGTATCAGCTAAGCCCTGAAAAAAAAAGTTACTGTTGGTGACTAAGGTCTAAAGAAAATAGTCTTGAAGTAGGATAGAAAATCATGTGTCATGTGTCACCAATGAAGGGAGCGCTGTCCCCATCTCCTCCTATGGAACTTAGCTCATTTGGAATCCTGTGGCCCCTGGATTCTTGGTAAAGGTGAGATAATAAGCTGATGGCCACGTTAGATGGCCAGCATTCTTAGTGCCCCAAGAGTTCACATACTGGTGCTTTGGCTATTATTCCCTGTGGACTAGGGCTGCTGCATCACAAAGCAGTAGGGTGAGGGGTCGGGTTAGCAAGGTAGTCTCTTCATGGGTGTCAGCACAGAGCCTCCTTCTTGAGAACAGCTCTTCCCCAGAGCAAAATTAGCAATGTTCTCTCATGGTCAGTCACTAAGTGAGCACAATTGTATTTCACTTTAAAATTCCTGGATTTATGTAGGGAACCTGACTCCTCCCTCCCTCTTTTCTCATTCCACATTGTTCCCCTTGTTATAGGATTCCAGCCTCCAAAATAAGGAGGACACACAAAGACATCAGAAAGACAAAGGCACTCTTTGATTAGGATCTAGAATGTTCCATTAGGAAGTGTAGCTGCTCTAAACATCTGAGGGTTCTGATTTAGCTGATTTAACCAATCAGTGAAGTGTTCTGCTTTTCACCGTGCCACCGACACACCATGCAAAGATCGTGCATTCATGCAGCACACAGAGGTACCTCAAAGTGCATGGTGTAACTTTTTAGGGTAACATTGCTTGACACATCAGATACATCAGCCACGGAGTCAAACTGAAAACAAAAGTGGGGTATCAGCGTTTGGAACGTTTTTAAACAAATTCTTTGGAGGGAGGAATCAAGATGGCAGAATAGAAGGACGTGGAGCTCACCTCCTCCCACAAATACATCAAAAATACATCTACATGTAGAATAATGCTCATGTAATACCTTACTGAACTAGGGCAATCGATATCAGACACCCAGAAGTGCAAGAAAGAACTCCACAAAACTGCGTAGGGCAAAAGAAAAAAAAGAAATTGGGATGGACCTGCGCCTCTAGGAGGCAGCTGTGAAAGAGGAAACGTTCCTACATCCTAGGAAGCACCTTCACTGGTGGGGAGATCAGCTGGGACAGAAAGGGAGCTTCAGAGGCTTGGAAGAGAGTACAACAACTGGTTGGCAGCAGGCAGAACAGAGAGAGATGGGCACAGAGGATCGGTGCTACCTTGGGGCAATCCCCAGCCCAAGATGCATGCCTACTGGTATGTGCAGGGCTGGGTGCTGAAACTCAGGCTTCAGAGGACAGACCCAGGGAGAGGACTGGGGTTGGCAGCATGGAGACAGCCTGAAGGGGCTGGAGTGTGGTATGGGCCACAACTGGGGTGTACACAGAAGAAGCCTGGGCCTGCCATAGAGGCAGAGTGCCATTGCTAAAGGGCGTGTGAAGGGAGGGGTGAAGCCTGCCATAACAGCCTCCTTCTCCCGGCTGCCTCTACGAGTTCTGGCAGCAGGACAGTGGGTGCTCCCATGGTTCAGACAAGTCCGGCCTCAGCAGCTGTGAGCTTTGCGGTCAATGTGCTTGGAGGCGGGGCTGGGGTCTGGGATGCTTCCACAGCTCCCATGGCAGGTCCAGGTGTGTGACTACTGCGGTCCTGGTACCCAACTTCAGTGGATCGGCACCTAAGGATCTGTGCTGGTGGCTTTGTGAAAACAGTGCCTGAGGGACAACTGCCTGAATTCCCACAGTGGAGGTGGTGCCGAGGGCAGTGCCAACCACAGTGTACTTTGCGAGCCTGCACAGGTGACACCACAGAGCACACTCCCTGGTAGACAGCTCCCGCAAAGGAAGACTCAGTGGCCCCTCTCCCAGCGGGAACACTCCACTCCTGTCTACCTCACACTGAAGCTCAGAAACCGTTCTGAGGGCTTCTACTCCAACAACTCAGGAGCAGACTCTGCCCCTGACAGGGCAGTGACAACCACAGAGCAAAGAGGAGGCCTGCTAAATATCTAAAGGCGCAAGAGAAAAACAAAGAGTTAATTACAAGCAAACCTCCATAAGGCTATCAGCTGCTTTCTCTACAGAAATGCTGCAGACCAGAAGGGAGTGGCAAGATATATTGAAAGTCCTGAAAGGGAAAAATACGTAACCTAGGATACTCTAGCCTGCAAGCTTATCATTTGGAATAGAAGTAGAGATAAACAATTTCTCAAACAAGCAAAAAATAAAAAAATACAGCAATACTAAGCCTATCCTAAAGGAAATATCAAAACGTCTTCTCTAAATAGAAAAGAAGAATATATAGGAAACAGAAAATCTGTTTGAAACTAAATCACTTAAATAAGCCAGTACACATATTAAAAGAAAAAATTTCTGTGAAAGCAATGATAACCAAAAGGATGAAAAAAGGATGAACATGAAGGTGTAAAAGAAGGCATCAAAATCATAAAATGTGGGAGAGGAGAGTATGAAAATGAAGATTTTTTTTTCCAGAATGTGTTTGAGACTATATGACTACCAGTCTAAAATCAGTAGATATAGGAAGAGGCTAATATACTTGAAAAACAAGGTAACTAGAAATAAAAAACATACAATGAATTCACAAAAACCAAAAAGAACACAAGAATAATACAAAAGAAAATCATCAAACCACAAAAGGAAAAACAAAAGAAAAAGAAAGAGACAAAGAGAAATATGATATCAATGGGAAAACAAGGTTTAAAATGGCAATAAAATATCAATAATTATGTTAAATGTCAATGGAAAAAATGCTCCAATCAAAAGACATAGAGTAGCAGATTGGATATAAAACAAGAGCCTACAATATGCTGCCTACAAGAGACCCACTTTCGGGCAAAGGACACGCACAGGTGGAAAGTGAGGGAGTGCAAAAAGATATTTCACGCAAACAGAAATGACAAGAAAGTGGGGGTCGCAATACTCATATCAGACAAAATAGACATTAAAACAAAGTCTAAAAAGAAAGATAAAGAAGGACACTGTATAATGGTAAAGGGATCAATATAAGAGGATATTACACTTGTCAACATATATGCACCCAGTGTAGGAGGACCCAAATACATAAAACAAATACTAACAGACATAAAGAGAGAAACTGATGGGAATACAATAATAGTAGGAGACTTTTAACACCTCACTCACATCAATGGAAAGATTTTTTTTAGACAGAAGATCAATAAGGCAACAGAGCTCTGAAATGATACAATAGAACAGTTAGACTTAATTGATATTTTCAGGACATTACATCTTAAAAAAGTAGAATACACATTCTTTTCAAGTGCACATGGAACACTGCCTAGGATTGACCACATACAAGGGAACAAAACAGTCAACAAATTTAAGAGTATAGAAATTATTTCAAGCATCTTTTCTGACCACAATGGCATGAAACTAGAAATCAACCACAGAAAAAGAAATGAGGAAAAAAGAAAAACAATTACATGAAGACTAAACAACATGCTATTAAAAAGCCAATGGGCCAACAATGAAAACAAAGAAAAAATTTAAAAATACCTTGAGGCAAATGACAATGAAAACACGACCATGCAAAATCTATGGGATGCATCAAATGAAGTTCTTAGAGAGAAGTTCATAGTGATACAGGCCTTCCTCATAAAACAAGAAAAGTTGCAAAAAGCCTAACCCATCACCTGAAAGAATTAGAAAAGAAAAAAAGGATAAACAAAACCTAAAGTCAGCAGAAAGAAGGAAGCAATAAAGATCAGTGAGGAAATAAATAAAATAGAGATTTAAAAAAGAACAATAGAAAAAAATCAATAAAACCAAGAGCTGGTTCTTTGAAAGGGTAAACATAATTGACAAACCTCTGGCTAGGCTCACCAAGAAGAAAAGAGAGAAGACTCAAATAAAATAAGAAAGGAAAGAGGAGAAAGCACAACTGATACTGCAGAGATACAAAAAACCGTAAGAGAATACTATGAACAATTATATGCCAACAAATTCGGCAACCTAGTAGAAATGGACAAGTTTCTAGAAACATACAGTCCACCAAAAATGAATGAAGAAGAAATAGATAACTTGAAAAGACCAGTCACTAGAAATGAAATAGAATTTGTAATAAAAATACTCCCTACAAACAAAAGTCTAGGACCAAATGGCTTCACAGGCAAATTCTACCAAACATACAAAGAACTTACACCAATCCTTCTCAAACTCTTCCAAAAGACTGAAGAGGAGGGAACGCTCCCAAAGACATTCCATGAAGTCACCATCACCCTGATACCAAAACGAGATAAAGACGCCACCAAAAAAGAAAATTACAAGCCAATATCTTTGATGACTATAGACGCAAAAATTCTCAACAAAATATTAGCAAACCAAATAGAACAATACATAAAAAAGATCATACACCACAACCAACTTGGATTCATCCCAGGGTCACAATGATGGTTTGACATATGTAAATCAATCAATGTAATGCACCACATCAAAAAATAAGACAAACACCACATGATCATCTCAGTAGATGCAGAAAAAGCATTTGATAAAATTCACCATCGATTCATGATAAGAACCCTTACAAAAGTGGATAGAGAGGGAATATATCTCAACATAATAAAAGCTATTTATGGCAAACCCATAGCCAATATAATACTCAATGGTGAAAAGCTGAAAGCGTTCCTGCTAAAATCTGGAACAAGACAAGGATGCCCATGGTCAACACTTCTATTCAGCATAGTATTGGAAGTCCTAGCCACAATAATTGACAAGAAAAGGAAATAAAATGTGTTCAGATTGGTAGGGAAGAGGTAAAATTGTCATTATATGCAGATGACATAATACTACATAGAGAAAACCCTAAAGACTCCACACAAAAACTACTGGAACTGATAAATTCAGCAAAGTAGCAGGATACAAGATTAACATACAGAAATCGGTTGCATTTCTTTATACAAACAATGAAATATCAGAAAGGGAATGTAGACAAACAATACCCTTTAAAGTTGCATCAAAAAATAAAATAAAATACTTAGGAATGAAACTCACCAACAAGGTGAAAATACTTATATGCTGAGAACTACAAAACATCAATAAAGGAAACTGAAGATGATAAAAAGAAATGGAAAGATATCCCATGCTCTTGGCTTGGAAGAATTAACAGTGTTAAAATGGCCACACTATCCAAAGCAATCTATAGATTTAATGTGACCCCTATCAAATTATCCATGACATTTTTCACAGAACTAGAACAAATTACACTAAAATTTATATGGAACCTAAAAAGACCCAGAATTGCCAAAGCAATTCTCAGGAAAAAGAACAAAGCAGGAGGCATAACCCTCCAAGACTTCAGACAATATTGCAAAGCTACAGTTATCAAAACAGTGTGGTATTGGCAGAAAAAAGACACATGGATCAATGGAATAGAAGAGCTCTGAAATAAACTCACACACTTATGGACAATTAATTATCAACAAACGAGGAAAGAACATACAATGGGGAAAAGAAAGTCTCTTCAGTAAGTGGTGTTGGGAGAGTTGGACAGCCACATGCAAATCAATGAAGTTAGAACATACCTTCACACCATGCACAAAAATAAACTCAAAATGACTTAAAGACAAATATAAGACATGACATCATAAAACTCTTAGAAAAGAACATAGGCAAAACAGTCTTTGATATAAATCATACCATTTTCGTAGGTCAGTCTCCCAAGGCAATAAAAATAAAAACAAAAATAAACAAGTGGGACGTAATCAAACTTATCAGCTTTTGACAGCAAAGGAAACCATAAACCAAATGAAGAGAACCTACAGACTGCAAGAAAATATTTGCAAATGATGTGACCAATAAAGGGCTTAATTTTTGAAATATACAAACAGCTCATACAACTCAATAACAACAAAACAAACAATTAAAAAATGGGCAAAATACCTAAATATACATTTCTCCAAAGAAGACATACAGATGGTCAATAGGCACATGAAAAGATGCTCATCATTGCTAATTATTAGAGAAATCAAATCAAAACTACAACGAGGTACCACCTCACACGAATCAGAATGGGCATCATTAAAAATTCTACAAATAACAAATGCTGGAGGGGGTTGTGGAGAAAAGGGAACCCTCCTACACTGTTGGTGGGAAATGTCAATTGGTGCAGCCAATACGGAAAACAGTATGGAGGTTCCTCAAAAAACTAAAAATAGAGTTGCTATATGATCCAGCAATCTCACTCCTGGACATAGATCCAGACAAAATTATAATTCAAAAAGATACATGCACCCCTATGTTCATAGCACTATTCACAATAACCAAGACATGGAAACAACCTAAACATCCACTGACAGATTGATAGATTTATGGATAAGGGAGATGTGGTGTATTTATACAATGGAATATTACTGAGCCATAGAAAAGAATGAAATAGATGCCTGGCTGGAGGACAAGATGGCAGAGTAGAAGGACCTGAGTTCACTTCTTCTCAAGAAAACACCAAAATCACAACTAACTGCTGAACAACCATCGACAAAAAAGACCGGAACCTAACAAAAGAGATATTCTACGTACAAAGACAAAGAAGAAGGCACAATGAGATGGTAGGAGGGGTGCATTCACGATACAATCAAATCCCATACATACCTGCCAGGTGGGCAACACACAACTGGAAAATAATTATATCACAGAGGGTCTCCTACAGGAGTGAGAGCTCTGAGCCTATGTCATGCTGCCCAGTCTGGGGGTTTGGCCTCAGGAGGGGCAGCCCCCAGAGCACTTGATTTTGAAGGCCAATGGGACTTGATCGCAGGAACTCCATAGGACTGGAGAAACCATAAGCTCCACTCTTGGAGGGCACACACAAGGTCTTGTGCACCCTGGGACCCAGGGAAAAAGCGGTGACTTCACAGAAACCTGGGTCAGACCTACCTGTTGGTCTGGGAGGGTCTCCTGGAGAGGTAGGGGGGTAACTGTGTCTCACTGCAGGGACAAGGATACTGGTGTCAAGGTACTGGGGAGCACTTACTGGTATGAGCTGTCTGCAGGTCTCCATTTTGATGCCAAGAACTGGCCACACCCAACAGCCTGCATGTTCCAGGGCTGGGTCGCCTCAGGCCAAACAACCAACAGGGCAGGAACACAGCCTCACCCATCAGCACACAAGCTGTTTAAAGTCTTCCTCAGTCCACAGCCACCTCTAAACACACCTGTTGATATGGCCCTGCCCAACAGAGGGACAAGACCCAGCTCCAACCACCAGTAGGCTGGCACCAGTCTCTCCCACCAGGAAGCCTGCCCAAGCCTCTTAGACCAGCCTCACTCACCAGGGGACAGACACCAGAAGCAAGAGAAACTACAATCCTGCAGCTTGTGGGACTGCAAACACAGAAAGTTAGACAAAATAGGATGGCAGAGGAATATGTTCCAGACGAAGGAACAAAATAAAACCCCAGAAGAACAATTAAGTGAAGTGGAGCTAGTCAATCTATCCGAAAAAAGACTTCAGAGTAATGACAGTAAAGATGATCCAAGATCTCAGAAAAAAATGGAGGAACAGACAGAGAAGTTACAAGAAATGCTTAACAAAGAACTAGAAGATCTAAAGAACAAAGTTGAACATACAATAACTGAAATGAAAAATACACTAGAAAGAATCAATAGCAGAATGAATGAGGCAGAAGATTGGATACATGAGCTCAAAGGCAGAATAGTGGAAATCACTGCTGTAGAACAGAATAAAGAAAAACGAATGAAAAGAAATGAGGACAGTTTAAGGGACTTCCCTGGTGGTGCAGTGGTTAAGCATCTGCCTGCCAATGCAGGGGACGTGGGTTAAAGCCCTGGTCCCAGAAGATCCCACATGTGGCGAACCAACTAAGCCCGTGCGCCACAACTACTGAGCCTGCACTCTACAGCCCGCAAGCCACAACTACTGAGCCCATGTGCCACAACTCCTGAAGCCCGCACACACAGAGACCATGCTCTACAACAATAGAAGACACCGAAATGAGCAGCCCATGCACTGCAACGACAAGTAGTCCCTGCTCACCGCAACTAGAGAAAGCCCACTTGCAGCACCGAAGACCCAACACAGCAGGGAGGAGCTTCAAGATGGCGGAAGCGTAAGACGTGGAAATCAACTTCCTCCCTACAAATACAACAGAAATACATCTACATGTGGAACAACTCCTACATAACACATACTAAACGCTGGCAGAAGACCTGAGACATCCCAAAAGGCAAGAAACTCCCCACGTACCTGGGTAGGGTAAAAGAAAAAAGAAAAAACAGAGACAAAAGAATAGGGACAGGATCTGCAGCTCTGGGAGGGAGCCGTGAAGGAGGGAAAGTTTCCACACACTAGAAGCCCCTTCGCGGGCGGAGACTGTGGGTGGCAGAGGGGGGAGCTTTGGAGCCACGGAGGAGAGCACAGCCACAGGGCTGCGGAGGGCAAAGCGGAGAGATTCTTGCACAGAGGATCGGTGCCAACCAGGACTCACCAGCCTGAGAGGCTTGTCTGCTCACCCGCTGGGGCGGGAGGGGGCTGGGAGCTGAGACTTGCGCTTAGGAGGTCGGATCCCAGGGAGAGGACTAGGGTTGGCTGCATGAACACAGCCTGAAGGGGGCTAGTGCGCCACAGCTAGCCGGGAGGGAGTCCGGGAAAAAGTTTGGAGCTGCCGAAGAGGCAAGAGACTTTTTCTTGCCTCTTTGTTTCCTGGTGCGCAAGGAGAGGGGATTAAGAGCACTGCTTAAAGGAGCTCCAGAGACAGGCGCAAGCTGTGGCTATCAGTGCGGACACCACAGACGGACGTGACACACCAAGCCTGCTGCTGCCGCCGCCAAGAAGCCTGTGTGTGAACACAGGTCACTATCCACACCTCCCCTCCCGGGAGCCTGTGCAGCCCGCCACTGCCAGGGTCCCAGGATCCCGGGACAACTTTCTGGGAGAACGCACAGCACGCCTCAGGCTGGTGCAACGACACACCGGCCTCTGCCGCCACAGGCTCGCCCCTCATCTGTACCCCACCCTCCCCCCAGCCTGAGTGAGCCAGAGCCTCTGAACAAACTGATCCTTTAACCCTGTCCTGTCTGAGTGAAGAAGTGATGCCCTCAGGTGACCTACATGCAGAGGCAGGTCCAAATAGAAAGCTGAACCCCGGGAGCCGTGCAAAAAAAAGAGAAAGAGAAATTTCTCCCAGCAGCCTCAGGAGCAGCGGATTAAATCTCCACAATTAACTTGATGTACCCTGCATCTGTGGAATATCTGAATACACAACAAATCAACCCAAATTGAGGATGTGGTCTTTGGGAGCAACGATACATATTTTTTCCCTTTTTCTCTTTTTGTGAGTGTCTATGTGTATGCTTCTATGTGTGCTTTTGTCTGTACAGCTTTGCTTTTACCATTTGTCCTAGGGTTCTGTCTGTCCATTTATTGTTTTTATTACTTAAAAACATTTTTTTCTTAATAATTATTTATTTTGTATTTTAATAACTATTTTATTTTATTCTTTCTTTCTTTCTTTCTTTTCTTTCTTTCTTTCTCTCTTATTTTTTCTCCCTCTTATTCTGAGCCTTGTGGATGACAGGCTCTTGGTGCTCCAGCCAGGTGTCAGGGCTGTGCCTCTGAGGTGGGAGAGCCAAGTGCAGGACACTGGTCCACAAGAGACCTCCCAGCTCCATGTAATATCAAACGGCGAAAATCTCCCAGAGATCTCCATCTCAACGTCAAGACCCAGCTCCACTCAATGACCAGCAAGCTACAGTGCTAGACACCCTATGCCAAACAACTAGCAAGACAGGAATACAGACCCACCCATTAGCACAGAGGCTGCCTAAAATCATAACAAGTACACAGACAGCCCAAAACACACCACCAGACATGGACCTGCTGACTAGAAAGACAAGATACAGCCTCATCCACCAGAACACAGGAACTGGTCCCCTCCACCAGGAAGCCTACACAACCCACTGAACCAACCTTTGCCACTGGGCACAGACACCAAAAACAATGGAAACAACAAACCCGCAGCCTGCAAAAAGGAGACCCCAAACACAGTAAGTTAAGCAAAATGAGAAGACAGAAAAACACACCACAGATGAAGGAGCAAGATAAAAACCCATCAGAGTTAACAAATGAAGAGGAAATAGACAGTCTACCTGAAAAGAATAAAGAATAATGATAGTAAAGATGATCGAAAATCTTGGAAATAGAATGGAGAAAATACAAGAAACATTTAACAAGGACCTAGAAGAAGTAAAGAGCAAACAAACAGAGATTAACAACACAATAAATGAAATTAAAAATTCTCTAGAAGGGATCAATAGCAGAATAACTGAGGCAGAAGAACGGATAAGTGCCTGGAAGATAAAATAGTGGAAATAACTACTGCAGAGCAGAATAAAGAAAAAAGAATGAAAAGAATTGAGGACAGTTTCAGAGACCTCTGGGACACCATGAAATGTACCACCATTCGAATTATAGGGGTCCCAGAAGAAGAAGAGAAAAAGAAAGGGACTGAGAAAATATTTCAAGAGATTATAGTTGAAAACTTCCCT
The DNA here is from genome assembly GCF_951394435.1 of Stenella coeruleoalba. Lineage (NCBI taxonomy): Eukaryota > Metazoa > Chordata > Mammalia > Artiodactyla > Delphinidae > Stenella > Stenella coeruleoalba. The sequence continues at coordinate 137,746,583 of NC_137169.1, forward strand.
AATATGGGAAAGGAAATAGTTAATCAAGTCCAAGAAGCACAGAGAGTCCCATACAGGATAAATCAAAGGAGAAACACGCCAAGACACATATTAATCAAACTTTCAAAAATTAAATACAAAAAAAAAAAAATTAAAAGCAGCAATGGAAAAACAACAAATAACACACAAGGGAATCTCCATAAGGTAAACAGCTGATCACTCAGCAGAAACTCTGCAAGCCAGAAGGGATGGCAGGACATATTTAAAGAGATGAAAGAGAAAAACCTACAACCAAGATTACTCTACCCAGCAAGGATCTCATTCAGATTTGATGGAGAAATTACAAGCTTTACAGGCAAGCAAAAGCTAAGATAATTCAGCACCACCAAACCAGCTTTACAACAAATGCTAAAGGAACTTCTCTAGGCAGGAAACACAAGAGAAGGAAAAGACCTACAATAATAAAAGCAAAAGAATTAAGAAAATGGTAATAGGAACATACATATCGATAATTAACTTAAAAGTAAAAGGATTAAATGCTCCAACCAAAAAAGACTTAGACTGGCTGAATGGATACAAAAACAAGACCTGTATATATGCTGTCTACAAGAGACTCATTTCAGACCAAGGGACGCAAACAGACTGAAAGTGAGGGGATGGAAAAAGTTATTCCATGCAAATGGAAATCAAAAGAAAGCTGGAGTAGCAATTCTCATATCAGACAAAATAGACTTTAAAACAAAGACTATTACAAGAGACAAAGAAGGACACTACATAATGATCAAGGGATCAATCCAAGAAGAAGATACAACAATTGTAAACATTTATGCACCCAACATAGGAGCACCTCAATAGATAAGGAAAATATTAACAGCCATAAAAGGTGAAACTGACAGTAACACAATCATAGTAGGGGACTTTAACACCCCACTTTCACCAATGGACAGATCATCCAAAGTGAAAATAAATAAGGAAACACAAGCTTTAAATGATACATTAAACAAGATGGACTTAATTGATATTTATAGGACATTCTGTCTAAAAACAACAGAATACACTTTCTTCTCAAGTGCTTATGGAACATTCTCTAGGATAGATATCTTGGCTCACAAATCAAGCCTTGGTAAATTTAAGAAAATTGAAATCATATCAAGTATCTATTCCAACTACAACGCTCTGAGACTAGATATCAATTACAAGAAAAAATCTGTAAGAAATACAAACACACGGAGGCTAACCAACACACTAATTAATAACCAAGAGATCACTGAAGAAATCAAAGATGAAATCAAAAAATACCTAGAAACAAATGACAATGAAAACACAATGACCCAAAACCTATGAGATGCAGCAAAAGCAGTTCTAAGAGGGAAGTTTATAGCTATACAAGCCTATCTTAAGAAACAAGAAACATCTCAAATAAACAACCTAACTTTACATCTAAAGAAATTAGAGAAAGAAGAACAAAGAAAACCCAAAGTTAGAGGAAGGAAAGAAATCATAAAGATCAGATTAGAAATAAATGAAAAAGAAATGAAGGAAACGATAGCAAAGATCAGTAATAAATGAAAAAGAAATGAAGGAAACGATAGCAAAGATCAGTAAAACTAAAAGCTCGTTCTTTGAGAAGATAAACAAAATTGATAAACCACTAACCAGACTCATCAAGAAAAAAAGGGATAAGGCTCAAATCAATAGAATTAGAAATGAAAAAGGAGAAGTAATAACTGACACTGCAGAAATACAAAGGATCATGAGAGATTACTACAAGCTACTATATGCCAATAAAATGGAAACCTGGAAGAAATGGACAAATTCTTAGAAAGGCACAACTTTCCGAGACTGAACCAGGAAAAATAGAAAATATGATGAGACCAATCACAAGCACTGAGATTGAAAGTGTGATTAAATATCTTCCAACAAACAGAAGCCCAAGACCACATGGCTTCACAGGCGAATTCTATCAAACATTTAGAGAAGAACTGACACCTATCCTTCTCAAACCCTTCTAAAATATAGCAGAGGGAGGAACACTCTCAAACTCACTATATGAGGCCACCATCATTCTGATACCAACACCAGACAAAGATGTCACAAGGCAAGAAAACTACAGGCCAATATCACTGACGAACATAGATGCAAAAATCCTCAACAAAATACTAGCAAACAGAATCCAACAGCACATTAAAAGGATCATATGCTATGCTCAAGTGGGGTTTATCCCAGGAATGCAAGGATTCTTCAATATACGCAAATCAATCAATGTGATACACCATATTAACAAATTGAAGGAGAAAAACCATATGATCATCTCAATAGATGCAGAGAAATCTTTCGACAAAATTCAACACCCATTTATGATAAAAAACCCTGCAGAAAGTAGGCATAGAGGGAACTTTCCTCAACATAATAAAGGCCATATATGACAAACCCACAGCCAACATCGTCCTCAACGTTGAAAAAATGAAACCATTTCCACTAAGATCAGGAAGAAGACAAGGTTGCCCACTCTCACCACTATTATTCAACATAGTTTTGGAAGTTTTAGCGACAGCAATCAGAGAAGAAAAAGAAACAAAAGGAATCCAAATCGGAAAAGAAGACGTAAAGCTGTCAGTGTTTGCAGATGACATGATACTATACATAGAGAATCCTAAAGATGCTACCAGAAAACTACTAGAGCTAATCAATGAATTTGGTAAAGTAGCAGGGTACAAAATTAATGCACAGAAAACACTTGCATTCCTATACACTAATGATGAAAAATCTGAAAGTGAAATTAAGAAAACGCTCCCGGGCTTCCCTGGTGGTGCAGTGGTTGAGAGTCCGCCTGCTGATGCAGGGGACATGGGTTTGTGCCCTGGTCCAGGAAGATCTCACATGCTGCAAAGCGGCTGGGCCCGTGAGCCATGGCCGCTGAGCCTGCACTTCCAGAGCCTGTGCTCCACAATGGGAGAGGCCACAACAGTGAGAGGCCCACATACTGGGGGGGGGGGGGGGGAAGAAAACGCTCCCATTTACCATTGCAAGAAAAAGAATAACATATCTAGGAATAAACCTACCTAAGGAGACAAAAGACCTGTATGCAGAAAATTATAAGACACTGATTAAAGTAATTAAGGATGATACAAACAGATGGAGAGATATACCGTGTTCTTGGATTGGAAGAATCAACATTGTGAAAATGACTCTACTACCTGAAGCAATCTACAGATTCAATACAATCCCTATCAAGCTACCACTGGCAATTTTCACAGAACTAGAACAAAAAATCTCACAATTTGTATGGAAACACATAAGACCCCGAACAGACAAAGCAACCTTGAGAAAGAAAAATGGAGCTGGAGGTATCAGGTTCCCTGACTTCAGAATATATTACAAAGCTACAGTAATCAAGACAGTATGGTACAAAAACAGAAATATATATCAGTGGAACAGGATAGAAAGCCCAGAGATAAACCCATGCACATATGGTCACCTTACCTTTGATAAAGGAGGCAAGAATATACAGTGGAGAAAAGACAGCCTCTTCAATAAGTGGTGCTGGGAAACGTGGACAGCTACATGTAAAAGAATGAAATTAGAACACTCCCTACCATCATACACAAAAATAAACTCAAAATGGATTAAAGACCTAAATGTAAGGCCAGACACTATCAAACTCTTTGAGGAAAACATAGGCAGAACACTCTATGACATAAATCACAGCAAGATCCTTTTGGACCCACCTCCTAGAGAAATGGAAATAAAAACAAAAATAAACAAATGGGACCTAATGAAACTTAAAAGCTTTTGCACAGCAAAAAAAAAAAAAAAAAAAACATAAACAAGGTGAACAGACAACCCTCAGAATGGGAGAAAATATTTGCAAATGAAGCAACTGACAAAGGATTAATCTCCAAAATATACAAGCAACTCATGAAGCTCAATATCAAAAAAACAAACAACCCAATCCAAAAATTGGCAGATCTAAATAGACATTTCTCCAAAGAAGATATACAGATTGCCAACAAACACAAGAAAGAATGCTCAACATCATTAATCATTAGAGAAATACAAATCAAAACTACAATGAGGTATCACCTCACACCAGTCAGAATGGCCATCATCAAAAAATCTAGAAACAATAAATGCTGGAGAGGGTGTGGAGAAAAGGGAACACTCTTGCACTGTTGGTGGGAATGTAAATAGATACAGCCACTAGGGAGAACAGTATGGAGGTTCCTTAAAATACTGCAAGTAGAACTACCATACGACCCAGCAATCCCACTACTGAGCATATACCCTGAGAAAACCATAATTCAAAAAGAGTCATATACCAAAATGTTCATTACAGCTCTATTTACAATAGCCAGGACATGGAAGCATCCTAAGTGTCCATCAACAGATGAATGGATAAGCAGATGTGGCACATACATACAATGGAATATTACTCAGCCATAAAAAGGAACCAAACTGAGTTATTTGTAGTGAGGTGGATGGACCTAGAGTCTGTCATACATAGTGAAGTAAGTCAGAAAGAGAAAAACAAATACCATATGCTAACACATATATATGTAATTGAAAAAAGAAAAAAGAAAACAAAATGCTCAGAAGAACCTAGGGGCAAGATGGGAATAAAGATGCAGCCCTACTGGAGAATGGAGTTGAGGATACAGGGAGGGGGATATTAAGCTGGGACAAAGTGTGACAGTGTCATGGACATATATACACTATGAAACATAAAATAGATAGCTAGTGGGAAGCAGCCGCATAGTACAGGGAGATCAGCTAGGTGCTTTGTGACCACCTAGCAGGGTGGGATAGGGAGGGTGGGAGGGAGGGAGATGCAAGAGGGAAGCGATATGGGTACATATGTATATGTATAACTGATTCACTTCGTTACAAAGCAGAAACTAACACACCATTGGAAAGCAATTATACTCCAATAAAGATGTGAAAAATTTTTTTTAAGTTTATATAAATAAAAAGGGGAAAAGTGCAGTCTTAAAAAAAAGACCCAACACAGCCAAAAATAAATTAAAAATAAATTAATTAATTAAAAAAAAGAAATGAGGACAGTTTAAGATATCTCTTAAACATTAAATGCAACATCTGGTTTGAAACAAATGCTAAAGGAACGTTTCTAGATGGAAAAAAAACTACAACTGGAAACAAGAAAATCATGAAATGGGAAAGCTCACTGGTAAATGTAAACATATAGTAAAGGTAGGAAATCACTCACACATAAATATGCTGTCAAAACCAGCAATCATGAGAAGAGGAGAGTACAAATGCAGGATATTGGAAATGCATTTGAAATTAAGAGACTAGCAACTTAAAACAGTCTTGTATATACATAGACTGCTATATCAAAACCTCATGGTAATCGCAAATCAAAAATCTACAATAGATATACCCTCAAAAAAGAAAAAGGAATCCAAACACAACACTAAAGATAGTCACTGAATCACTAAAGAAGAGAACATAAGAGGAAGGGGAGCAAAAAGACCAACAAAAACAGCTCCAAAATAATCAACAAAATGGCAATAAATACATACTGGTAATTACCATAAATATAAGTGGTTTAAATGCTCCAACCAAAGACATAGACTGCTTGAATGGATACAAAAACAAAACCCATATACATGCTCTCTACAAGAGAACCACTTCAGATCTAGGGAAACACAGACTGAAAGTGAGAGGATGGAAAAAGTTATTCCATGTACAAGGAAATCAAAGGAAATTTGGGGTAGCAATACTCGTATCAGACAAAATAGACTTTAAAATAAAGACGGTTACAAGAGATAAAAAAATTACACTGCAGAATCATCACAGGATCAATCCAAGAAGAAGATATAACAATTTTAAATATATATTCACCCTATATATGAGCATCTCGATATATAAGGCAAATGCTAATAGTCATAAAAGCAGAAATTGACAGTAGCACAATAATATGGGGGATTTTAACACTCCACTTACATCAATGGACAGATCATGCAGATAGAAAATCAATAAGAAAACACAGGCCTCTAATGTTATGTTAGACCAGATAGACTTAATTGAAATTTATAGGGCATTCCATCAGAAAGCAGCAGAATATACATTATTTTCAAGTGCTCATGGAACATTCTCCAGAATAGATCACAAGCTGGGCCACAAAGCAAGCCTTGGTAAATTTAAGAAAACTGAAATCATATCAAGTATCTTTTCTGACCACAACACTATCACGTTAGAAACCAACTACAAGAAAAAACCTGTAAAACACAGAAACACGTGGAAGCTAAACAATATTCTACTAAACAACCAATGGATCATTGAAGAAATCAAGAAGGAAATAAAAAAATACCTAGAGATAAATGAAAACGAGAATGCGATGATCCAGAACCTCTGGGATTCAGCAAAAGCAGTTTTATTAGGGAATATTATATAGCAATACATTCTTACCTCAAGAAACAAGAAAAATCCCCAATAAACAACCTAACCATACACCTAAAGCAACTAGAGAAGAATAAACAAAACCCAAAATTAGTAGAAGGAAAGAAATCATAAAGATCAGAGCAGAAAAAAGCGAAATAGAGAAGAAGAAAACAATAGAAAAGATCAATGAAACTAAAAGCTGTTTCTTTGAAAGGATAAACAAAATTGATAAAACGTATGCAGACTCAATCAAGGAAAAAAGATAGAAAGTTAGAAATGAACTTTCAAATCAAGAAAGTTAGAAATGAAAAAGGAAAAGTTACAGCTGACACCACAGAAATATAAATGATCATAAGAGACTACTACAAACAACTCTATGCCAATACAATGGACCACCTAGAAGAAATGGACAAATGCTTAGAAAGCTGCAATCTCCCAAAACTGAACTAGGAAGAAATATAAAATATGAACAGACCAATCACAAGCACTGAAATTGAAACAATGATTAAAATATTCCCAAGAAACAAAAGTCCAGGACCAGATGGCTTCACAGGCGAATTCTATCAAACATTTAGACAAGAGTTAACACCTATCCTTCTGAAACTCTTCCAAAATATTGCAGAGGTAGGAACACTCCCAAACTCATTTTATGAGGCCACCATCACCCTGATACCAAAATCAGACAAAGATATCACAAAAAAAGAAAATTACAGGACTATGTCACTGACGAACACAGACACAAAAATCCTCAACAAAATATTAGCAAACCCAATCCAACAATACATTAGATGGATCATACACCAGGATCAAGTGGGATTTATTCCAGGGATGCAAGGATTTTTCAATACCACAAATCAACCAGTGTGATACACCACATTAACAAATTGAAGAATAAAACCATATGATCATCTCAATAGATGCAGAAAAAGCTTTTGACAAAATTCAACACCAATTTATGATAAAAACTCTCCAGAAACTGGGAATTAAGGGAACATACCTCAATATAATAAAGGCCATATATGACAAACCCACAGCTAACATCATTCTCAGGTGAGAAGCTGAAAGCATTCCCTCTAAGGTCAGGAACAAGACAAGGAGGTCTATTCTCACTACTTTCATTCAACATAGTTTGAATAGTCCTAGCTTTGGAAGTTTTGGAAGTCCTAGCCATGGCAGTCAGAGAAGAAAAGGAAATAAAAGGAATCCAAATTGGAAAAGAAGAAATAAAATGGTCAATGTTTGCAGATGACATGATACTATACATAGAAAATCCTAAAGATGTTACCAGATGATAACTACAGCTCATCAATGAATTTGGTAATGTTGCAGGATACAAAATTAATACACAGAAATCTGTTGCATTTCTATATGCTAACAACGAAAGATCAGAAAGAAAAATTAAGGAAACAATCCCATTTACCATCACATCAAAAAGAATAAAATACCTAGGACTACACCTACCTAAGGAGGCAAAAGACCTGTACTCTGAAAACTATAAGACACTGATGAAAGAAATCGGCGATGACTCAAACAGATGGGAAGATATACCATGTTCTTGGATTGGAAGAATCAATATGGTCAAAATGAATATACTACCCAAGGCAGTCTACAGATTCAAGCTATCCCTATCATATTACCACTGGTATTTTTGCAGACCTAGAACAAAAAATCTTAAAATGTGTATGGAAACACAAAAGACCCTGAATAGCCAAAACAATGTTGAGAAAGAAAAACAGAGCTGTAGGGATCAGGCTTCCTGACTTCAGACTATACTACAAAGCTACAGTAATCAAAACGGTATGGTACTGGCACAAAAACAGAAATAGAGATCAAGGGAATATGATAGAAGGCCCAGAAATAAACCCAGGCAACTATGATCAATTAATCTATGACAAAGGAGGCAACAATATACAATGAAGAGAAGAGAGTCTCTTCAAGAAGTTGTTCTGGGAAAATTGGATAGCTAAATGTAAAAGAATGAAATTAGAACATTCTCTAACACTGTACACAAAGCTAAACTCAAAATGGATTAAATACATAAATGTAAGACCGGACACTGTAAAACTTTTAGAGGAAAATATAGGCAGAACACTCTTTGACTTAAATTGCAGCATCTTATTGGATCCAACCCCTAGAGTAATGAAAATAAAACCAAAAATAAACAAATAGGACCTAATTAAACTTAAAAGCTTTGCACAGCAAAGGAAACCATAAACAAAATGAAAAGACAACCCACAGAATGGGAGAAAATATCTGCAAATGAAGCGACTGAAAGGGATAGATCTCCAAAATTTACAAATAGCTCATGCAGCTCTATATCAAAAAAACAAAGATCCCAATCAAGAAATGGGCAGAAGATGTAAATAGACATTTCTCCAAAGACATACAGGTGGGCAAAAAGCACATGAAAAGATGCTCAACATTGTGAATATTAGAGAAATGCAAATCAAAAGTACAACAAGGTACCACTGCACACCTGTCAGAATGGCCATCATTAAAAAGTCTACAGATAACAAAAGCTGGAGAGGGTGTGGAGAAAAGGAAACCCTCCTCCACTGTTGGTGGGATTGTAAGTTGGTGCAGCCACTGTGGAAAACAGTATGGAGGTTCCTCAGAAAACTAAAAATAGAACTACCATATGATCCAGTAATTCCACTCCAGGACATATAGCCAGAAAAGAGGAAAACTCTAATTCAGAAAGATACACACACCCCAATGTTCACAGCAGTACTATGTATAATAGCCAAGACATGGAAGCAATGTGAATGTCCATCAACAGATGAGTAGATAAAGAAGATGTGGTACATATATATAATGGAATATTACTCAGCCATAAACAATAATGAAATAATGCCATTTGCAGCAATATGGAAGGACCTAGAGTTTATCACACTAAGTGAAGTAAGTCAGACAGAAAAATACAAATATATGATATCACTTATAGGTGGAATCTAAAAATGATACAAATGAACTTATTTACAAAACAGAAACAAACTCACAGCCTTAGAAAACAAGCTTATGGTTACAAAAAGGGGAAAGGTGGGGGGAGGAATAAATTAGGAGGTTGGGATTAACATATACAAACTACTATATATAAAATAGATAATCAACAGGGACCTAATGTATAGCACAGGGAACTCTACTCGGTACCATGTAACAATCTATATTGGAAAAAAATCTGAAAAAGAACAGATATATGTATATGTATTACTAAATCACTTTGCTGTACAGCTGAAACTAACACATCATTGTAAATCAACTACACTGCAATATAAAATAAAAATTTTAAAAAAGAATGAAATAATGCCAGTTGCAGCAACATGAATGGACCTAGAAATTATCATACTAAGTGAATTAAGTCAGATAAAGACAAATATCATATGATATCACTTATATGTGGAATCTAGTTAAAACATGATACAAATGAACTGAGTTACAAAACAGAAACAGACTCACAGATCTCGAAATCAAACTTAAGGTTACCAAAGGGGAAGTGTTGGGGTAAGTGATAAATTAGGAGATTTGGATTAACATATACCAACTACTATGTATAAAATTAATAACGAATAAGGACCTACTGTATAGCACAGGCAACTGTACTCAATATTCTGTAATAACCTATATGGAAAAAGAATCTGAAAAAGAATGAACATTTTATATATATATAAAATATATATATAATATGCATATATATTATATATATACACACACATATATATAATTAGTGTGATTTACTTTGCTGTGCATGTGAAACTAACATAACATTGTAAATCAACTCTACTCCAATAAAAATTAAAAAATATATATAATTAGTCTGATTTACTTTGCTGTGCATGTGAAACTAACACATTGTAAATCAACTCTACTCCAATAAAAATTTAAAAAAGCTTTTGCACCACAAAGGAAACCACTGACAAAACGAAAAGATAACCCACCGAATGAGAAAAAATATTTGCAAATGATGTGACCACAAAGGGATTAATCTTCAAAATATAAAAACAGCTCATGCAGCTCAATATTAAAAAAAAAATCAACACAATAAAAAAAAAGTGGGCAGAAGACATAAATCAACATTTCTCCACAGAAGACATACAGATGGGCAAAAAGCACATGAAAAGATGCTCTGTATTGCTAATTATTAAAGAACTGCTAATTATTAAACAGACTCACAGACATAGAAAAGAAAGTTATGGTTACCAATGGGGAAAGGTGGGGGTGGGGCAAGGGATAAATTAGGAGGTTGGGATTAACATATACACACCACTATATATAAAATAGATAATCAAGAAGGACCTACAGTATAGTGCAAGGAACTCTACTCAATACTCTGTAAGAACCTACATGGGAAAAGAATCTGAAACAGCATAAATATATGTATATGTATAACTAAATCACTTTGCTATACACCTGAAACAACATTGTATATCAACTATACTCCAACATAAAATAATAAATAAAAAAATAAATAAGTAAAATAAAAACTTTTCCCTGAAAACCAAAAAAAAGAAGAAGAAATTAAAAAATACTTGAAGCAATGAGACAATGAAAACACAGCCATACAAAATCTATGGGATGCAGCAAAAGCATTTCTTACATGGAAATTCATAGTGATAGAGGTCTTCTTTAGGAAAAACCTAAACCCACCACCTAAAAGAATGAGAAAAGGAACAAAGAAAACCTAAAGTCAGCAGAAGGAAGGAGATAACAAAGATCAGAGAGGAAATAAATAGAGATTAAAAGACAATAGAAAAAAAATCAATAAAACCAAGAGCTGGTTCTTTGAGATAGTAAACAAAATAGACAAACCTCTGGCCAAGCTCACCAAGAAGAAATGAGAGGAGACACAAAGAAACAAATAAGAAAGGAAAGAGCAGAAATCACAACTGATACCATGGGGGAGGGAAATAAGAGAATACTGTGAACAATTTATCTCAACAAATTGGACAAACTAGAAGAAATGGACAAGTTTCTAGAAACATACAATGCACCAAAACTGAATCAAGAAGAAATAGATAACTTGAACAGACTGATCCCTAGAAGATCACAGAAGATCACAGAATCTGTAATTTCAAAAAACTCCTTACAAACAAAACTCCAGAACCAGATGTCTTCATATGTGGATTCTAACAAACATACAAAGAAGAATGCATACTGATCCTTCTCAAACTCTTCCAAAAGATTGAAGAGGAAGGAACACTTCAAAAGACATTCTATGAAGACACTGCCACCCTGATACCAAAATCAGACAAAGGCACTACCAAAAAAGAAAATTTCAGGCCAATATCTTTGATGAATATAGGTGTAAAAATTCTCAATAAAATACTAGCAAACTGAATCCAACAACACATAAAAAAGATCATACACCACAACCAATTTGGGTTCATCCCAGAGTCAAAAGGATGGTTCAACATATGCAAATCAATGTGATACACCTCATCAGCAAAAGAAAAGACAAAACCACATGATCATCTCAATAGATGCAGAAAAAGCATTTGATAAAATTCAATATCCATTCATGATAAAACCCCTTATGAAAGTGGGTATAGAGGGAACATATCTCAACATAATAAAAGCTATTTATGACAAACCCACAACCAGTATAATATTCAATGGTGAAAAGCTGAAAGCCTTCCTGTTAAAATCTGGAAAAAGACAAGCATGTCTACTCTCACCACTTCTATTCAAAATAGAATTGCCAGTCCTAGCCACAGCAATTAGACAAGAAAAATAAAACGTGTTCAAATTGGTAGGGAGGAGGTAAAATTATCATTATAAACAGATGACAAGATATTATATCTAGAATACCCAAAATATGCCACAAAAAAACTACTAGAACTGAAAACAAATTCAGCATGATAGCTGGATACAAAATTAATATACAGAAATTGGTTGCAATTCTTTACACTAACAATGAAATATCAGAAAGGGAATGCAGACAAACAATACCCTTTAAAGTTGCATCCCAAAAAAAATACTTAGGAATAAACCTCACCAAGGAGATTAAAGATTTACATGCTGAGAAACACAAAACATTAATAAAGTAAATTCAAGATGATTCAAAGAACTGGAAAGACATTACATGTCTTTGGATTGGAAGAATATTGTTAAAATGGCCATGCTATCCAAAGCAATCTACAGATTACAGATTTAATGCGATGCCTATCAAATTATCCATGACATTTTTCACTGAACTAGATCAAATAATACTAAAATTTATATGGAACCATAAAACACCCAGACTTGCCAAAACAATCTTGAGGAAAAAGAAAACAGCAGGAGGCATAACCCTCCAAGACTTCAGACAATACTACAAAGCTACAGTAATCAAAACAGTGTGGTATTGGCACAAAAAGACATATGGATCAATGGAACAGAAATAGAGAGCCCAGAAATAAACTCACACACCTATGGTCAATTCACCTTTGACAAACGAGGCAAGAATATACAATGGGGAAAAGACAGTCTCTTCAGCTAGTGGTGTTGGAAAAGTTGGACAGCTGCATGAAAATCAATGAAGTTAGAACACACCCTCACACGATACACAAAAATAAACTCAAAATGGCTTAAAGACTTAAATATAAGACACAACACCAAAAACTCCTAGAAGGGAACAAAGGCAAAGCATTTTCTGACATAAAATCATAAATCATACTGATTTTTTTTAGGTCAGTCTCATAAGGCAATAGAAATAAAAGCAAAAATAAACAAATGGGACCTAATCAAACTTATAAGCTTTTGCACAGCAAACGAAACCATAAACCAAACAGAAAGACACCTACAGTCTGGGAGAAAAATATTTGCAAATTATGGGACCAATAAGGGCTTAATTTCTTTTTTGTTTTTTCTGGTACACAACAGATCTCACTGTTGTGGCCTCTCCCGTTGCGGAGCACAGGCTCCGGACGCACAGGCTCAGCAGCCATGACTCACGGGCCTAGCCGCTCCACGGCATGTGGGATCTTCCCGGACCGGGGCATGAACCCACGTCACCTGCATCGGCAGGCGGACTCTCAACCACTGTGCCACCACGGAAGCCCAAGGGGCTTAATTTCTAAAATGTACAAACAGCTCATACAACTCAGTGAGAAAAAACAAACAACCCCAGAACTTCCCTGGTGGTCCAGGGATTAGGATTGGTGCTTTCACTGCCGTGCCCCAATTTCAATCCTTGGTCAGGGAACTAAAATCCTGCAAGCCGCACAATGCAGCGCACACACAATAATAATAATAATAATTAAATAAAAGTAAGACAATCCAATTGAAAGATGGGCAGAAGACCTAAAAAGACATACCCCCAAAGAAGACATACGGCTGGCCAAGAGTCACATGAAAACATGCTCATATTCACTAGTTATTAGAGAAATGGTAATCAAAACTACAATGAAGTTCCACCTAACACTGCTCAGAATGGCCATCATTAAAAAGTCTACATGGGGCTTCCCTGGTGGCGCAGTGGTTGAGAGTTCGCCTGCCGATGCAGAGGACGCGGGTTTGTGCCCCGGTCCAGGAAGATCTCACATGCCTCAGAGCGGCTGGGCCCATGAGCCATGGCCGCTGAGTCTGTGCGTCCAGAACCTGTGCTCCGCAACAGGAGAGGCCACAACAGTGGGAGGCCGGCGTATCACAAAAAAAAAAAAAAAAAAAAAGTCTACAAATAACAACTGCTGGAGGGGGTGTGGAGAAAAGGGAACCCTCCTACATTCTTGGTGGGAATGTCAGTTGGTGCAGCCACTATGGAAAACACTATGGAGGTTCCTCAAAAAACTGAAAAGAGTTGCTATATGATCCAGCAATCCCGCTCCAGGGCATATATCCAGACAAAACTCTAATTCGAAAAGATACATGCACCACAATGTTCACAGCAGCACTATGTACAATATCCAAGACATGGAAACAACCTAAATGCCCCTGGACAGATGTGTGGATAAGGAAGATGTGGTATATTTATACAATGGAATATTACTCAGCCATAATAAAGAATAAAATAATGCCATTTGCAGCAACATGGATGGGTGGAGAGATTATCATACTAAGTGAAGTAAGTCAAAGAGTGGAAGACAAATATCACTTACGATGGAATCTAAAATACAAAACAAATGCATCTATATACAAAACAGAAACAGGCTCACAGACAGAGAACAGACTTGTGGTTGCCAATGGGAAGGGGCGTGGGGGAGGGATTGATGGGGAGTTTGGGATTAGCAGATGCAAACTATTTTATATGTGATGAATAAACAACAAGGCCCTACTCTATAGCACAGGGAACTATATTCAATATCCTCAGATAAGCCAGTATGGAAATGAATATAAAATAACGTGTGTGTGTGTATAAAACTGAGTCACTTTGCTGTACAGCAGAAATGAACACAACACAATGAATCAACTCTACTTCAAGAAAATTAAAAAAAAAAAGCAATCCTACACTTAAACTTAGCTGGACTCAATTTACGCTGAGTGATCTTGAAAATGTTAACACATTTAGAAATAAACAATAGAAAAAGTTCTCCCTTTCTCGGGCACCTCTGCCCCATTTCTCTCTGTTCAAAGTTGAGTTGAAAAGCCTTCTACCAATTTGTCTCTGATATTAAAGAGTATCTTGCCTGTTCAGAGGACAGGAGTGCCTGGGACAGGTTTACAGCAGCCCTGAAACCAGGGCTTGTCAGATGACGCTGTGTGTGTGTGTGCGCGCGCGCACGCGCGCTGTAAGAGTAGCCAGCACTGCGCTACTCAAGGGGAAAGCAAGTCAGCCTGGGAAACAGAGCAGGTGAATGAAGCTTGCTCTTATTCAGATTCACACCTGCAGGTTCCAGAGCGCACGGACATCCGCATCAGCTCTTGCTTTTGTTCTATTAATGCAAAGTGTCTTCTCTTCCGTTTGACTAACCTTTGCTAATAATCATCCAGTTCTCCAACACTGTGACAACAGTTTAGTTTCAAAGAGGTATTACAAAAGCAAGCTTGTACGGAACTTTCGTCCACTGGGTAGAGTTAAACTGATTCAATGGGTTGGGGAACACTGCCTGGCACCCCGGTGTACCCCAGATTTCACTCCTGGGAATGCTCCAGGGCCTGCAAGTAGCACCCTCCCTTCTGATGACCAGCCCCTTCTCTGGGCCCAGAGCCCCCATAGCCAGCCAGCTCCCTCCCCTTCCCCTCCTCACTGTGTCCTGGCCCCTCGGCAGAGGTCAATCAGGTGGGTGCCACTCTGCTTTGCCGGGGTGGTCAGGGGAGGAGAGGAGGAGGGAGTTTGAATTCCTCTGCCTGTTCCTCTCAGCTGAAGCCTATGTCCCCGCCCACAAGGGGCTGGGCCTGGATCTTGTCAGGACTGCAAGGACTCATCAGCAGTCTCACGTGTTTTTTAATTTAATTTTATTGTCTTGCAGTAAGAGATCTACCCTCTCACCAATACAGCACTGTTCTCTGTAGGACCATGTGGTACAGCAGAGTTCTAGAACGTCATCTTGCATTACTGAAGCTTTCCACCTGTTCATTATCAACTCCCCAATTCCCCTCCCACAGCCCCTGGCAACCACCATTCTAGTCTTTGCTTCGTGAGTTTGACTATTTAAAAATCTCATCTAAGTGGAATCACGCAGTCACCACCCCCAACTGGGTCTTATTGGTCATCGGACTGTACACACTGCTCACAGCAACTGTGTCATCTTTTCATTCATTCTGGGCTGTTCTCAAACTTCACTGAGCATCAGCCTTTCCAAGGTTGCTGGAAACGGCAGACTCTCAGGTTTCTTCCTCTGAGACGCAGGTCAGCCTTCCATGTGATGCTGATACCGATATTCAGGGATCTCACTTTGACATAACAGAGCTTAACAAGACTCAGGATAACTCCAAGCAACGGAACCATCGAGTGTAACTTGCTCACAGGGATGAGCTGCTCGTTTCTTGATCACTAACCTAACCAAATGGGCAAAACTGGATTCCTCCTCAGGAAGGTCTGGGAGGCAGAGGGGCTGGGCTGTAGGGATGGGTGGAGGGACAGAACTGATCACTGAACCCAGTCCTGGATGCTACTGGTCCGTGGGTAAGTTTCCTGTAACTGGACATCATGTTACAGTGTCGATAAACCCGGGTGATCCCATCCACCTTCTCCACACACTCGATGCACCCCAGGGTTGATTTAACTCATTTCCCAGATCACCTACCAGACCTCTCCGGCCTGCCTGGCTCTTCCATGCCTTTCCCTCCAGCAGTGGTGCATCCTCTGTCTAAGAGCACGGCCTCGTCAGAGAGAGAACGTTACTCTGCAACAAGGGAAAGTTCTGCAGAGTCAGCCCCTCAGTGAGAGCCTCCTCAGGGCTCTCCCCTGAACAGAAGCACACGGCCCCAGCGCCTGAACCGCCCACTCAACAGCCCTGCATTCAGCAGCTGCCCCGCAGGCAGAGCCTGATGTGCTCAGAGAGGAAGGAGGTTTGGAGGACGGAGCCAGGAGAGTGGAGGGGGGAGATGTGGATGGCGAGGGAGCCCAGGCTAAGGGGCGTGGGTGCCATCTTCCTTGCTTCCCCGCCAGCACGTCACTTTCCCCCAGCTGCCTCTGCATCCACCACAGTCCACGGGTCTATGAGGACCGGCTGCCCTCTCATACCCCCCCTATTTTGCTACTTGGCCACAATGCAGCTTCATCAGGGCATTGACCTCTGTCATTGCTGTGTCCTTGAAGACTGAAGAGATATGGAAGGTGGACAATGCTAGCGTTCCCTCATCTCTGTTTTCTGAAGGATCGAAACTTAAGCAGTTTGACCAGGTTTCTGTGCTCTATTTGGGTGCTGCTGTGATAACTGATTTATAGTGAGAAATATATATATTAGGTCTTCATCCCGTTTCTGGTACAGGGCTTCTACAATCCTTAGGATTTCCTAAATGATTAGACTGACACAGGTGTCGTTTGTTATGTTAATGAAGTGACTTTTGTTTGCACCAAAGGTTGACTACTGGTTGCCTGGGAAACCAACCCCCTGATTAGAGGGTTGGAAATTTCAGTCCAACCCCCTGATCTCCAGGGAGGGGAGAAGGAATGGGGGTTGAATCAATGACCAGTGGCCATTAATTTAGTCAATCACGTCTATGTAATGAAGCCTCCGGAAAACCCCCCAAAATGGCGTTCAGAGACCTTCCAGGTTGCCCAACACCTGGAGATTTTGGCAGAGTGGAGTGATCAGAGAGGGCATGGAAGCTCTGCGTCCTTCCCCCATCTGTAGTTCTGTGCATGTCTTCTAACAGCTGTTTCTGATTTATATCCTTTTAGAAGAAACTGGTGATCCAGCAAGTAAAATGTTTCTCTGGGTTCTGTGACTTGTACTAGCAAATTAATTGAACCCAAGGAGTAGGTTGTTGGAACAATACTACAAAGCTACAGTAATCAAATACCATGGTATTGGCACAAAAAGACATAGGTATCAATGGAACTGAATAGAGAGGCCAGAAATAAACCCACACACCTATGGTCAATTAACCTCTGACAAAGGAAGCAAGAATATATAATGGGAAAAAGCGTCTCTTCAGTAAGTCCTGTTTGGAAAGTTGGACAACTGCATAAAAATCAATGAAGTTAGAACACACCCTCACACCATACACAAAAATAAACTCAAAATGGCTTAAAGACTTAAATATAAGACGCGACACCAAAAAACTCCTAGAAGGGCACAAAGGCAAAGCATTTTCTGACCTAAAATCATAAATACTAGTGATTTTTTTTTAGGTCAGTCTCCCAAGGCAATAGAAATAAAAGCAAAAGTAAACAAATGGGACCTAATCAAACTTATAAGCTTTTGCACAGCAAATGAAACCATAAACCAAACAGAAAGACAACCTACAGTCTGGGAGAAAATATTTGCAAATGATGCGACCGATAAGGGTTTAATTTCTAAAATGTACAAACAAGTCAGTGAGAAAAAACAAACAACCCCAGAACTTCCCTGGTGGTCCAGGGGTTAGGACTGGGGCTTTCACTGCCATGGCCCAGTTTCAATCCCTGGTCAGGGAACTAAAATCCTGCAAGCCACACAATGCAGCGCGCACACACACACACACACACACACACACACAATAATAATAATTAAATAAATGAAACAACCCAATTGAAAGATGGGCAGAAGACCTAAATAGACATATCCCCAAAGAAGACATACGGCTGGCCAAGAGGCACATGAAAAGATGCTCATATTCACTAGTTATTAGAGAAATGGTAATCAAAACTACAATGAAGTTCCACCTAACACTGCTCAGAATGGCCATCATTAAAAAGTCTACATGGGGCTTCCGTGATGGCGCAGTGGTTGAGAGTCCGTCTGCCGATGCAGGGAACTCGGGTTCGTGTCCCGGTCCGGGAAGATCCCACATGCCGCGGAACGGCTGGGCCCGTGAGCCATGGCCGCCGAGCCTGCGCGTCCAGAGCCTGTGCTCCGCAATGGGAGAGGCCACAACAGTGAGAGGCCCGCGTAACGCAAAAAAAAACCCCAAAAACCTACACTTAAACTTAGCTGGACTCAATTTACGCTGAGTGATCTTGAAAATGTTACCACATTTAGAATTAAACAATAGAAAAAGTTCTCCCTTTCTCGGGCACCTCTGCCCCACTTTTCTCTGTTGAAGGTTGAGCTGAAAAGCCTTCTACCAATTTGACTCTGATGTTAAAGAGTATCTTACCCGTTCAGAGGACAGGAGTGCCTGGGACAGGTTTGCAGCAGCCCTGAAACCAGGGCTTATCAGATGAGGGGGTGTGTGTGCGCGTGCGCTGTAGGGGTAGCTAGCATTGACCTATTCAAAGGAAAAGCAAGTCAGCCTGGGAAACAGAGCAGATGAATGCAGCTTGCTCTTATTCAGATTCATACCTGCAGGTTCCAGAGCCCACAGACATCCGCATCAGCTCTTGCTTTTGTTGTATTAATGCAAAGTGTCTTCTCTTTAGTTTGACTAACCTTTGCTAATAATCATCCAGTTCTCCAACACTGTGACAACAGTTTAGTTTCAAAGAGGTTTTACAAAAGCAAGCTTGTAAGGAGCTTTCGTCCACTGGGTAGAGTTAAACTGATTCAATGGGTTGGGGAACACTGCCTGGCACCCCGGCAGACCCCAGATTTCACTTCTGGGAATGCTCCAGGGCCTGCAAGTAGCACCCTCCCTTCTGACCAGCCCCTTCTCTGGGCCCAGAGCCCCCATAGCCAGCCGGCCCCCTCCCCTTCCCCTCCTCACTGTGTCCTGGCCCCTCGGCAGAGGTCAATCAGGTGGGTGCCACTCTGCTTTGCCGGGGTGGTCAGGGGAGGAGAGGAAGAGGGACTTTGAATTCCTCTGCCTGTTCCTCTCAGCTGAAGCCTATGTCCCCGCCCACAGAGGGCTGGGCCTGGACCCTGTCAAGACTGCAAGGACTCATCAGCAGTCTCACCTGTTTGTTTTTTAATTTAATTTTATTGTCTTGCAGTAAGAGATCTACCCTCTCGCCAATAAAGCGCTGTTCTCTGTAGGACCATGTGGTACAGCAGAGTTCTAGAACTTCATCTTGCATTACTGAAGCTTTCCACCTGTTCATTATCAACTCCCCATTTCCCCCTCCCACAGCCCCTGGCAACCACCATTCTAGTCTTTGCTTCCCTGAGTTTGACTATTTAAAAACCTCATCTAAGTGGAATCCTAGAAGGGAACATAGGCAAAGCATTTTCTGACCTAAAATCATAAATCATACTGATTTTTTTTA
The DNA here is from genome assembly GCF_951394435.1 of Stenella coeruleoalba. NCBI lineage: Eukaryota > Metazoa > Chordata > Mammalia > Artiodactyla > Delphinidae > Stenella > Stenella coeruleoalba. The sequence goes on from NC_137169.1 coordinate 137,766,669, forward strand.
GGTTAGTCTCCCAAGGCAATAGAAATAAAAGCAAAAATAAACAAATGGGAACTAATCAAACGTATAAGCTTTTGCACAGGAAACGAAACCATAAACCAAACAGAAAGACAACCTACAGTCTGGGAGAAAATATTTGCAAATGATGCAACTGATAGGGGTTTAATATCTAAAATGTACAAACAACTCAGTGAGAAAAAACAACCCCAGAAGTTCCCTGGTGGTCCAGGGGTTAGGATTGGTGCTTTCACTGCCGTGGCCCAATTTCAATCCTTGGTCAGGGAACTAAAATCCTGCAAGCCACACAAAGCAGCACACACACACACACACACACACACACACACACACAAAATAATAATAATAAAAATAAAATAAAACAACCCAATTGAAAGATGGGCAGAAGACCTAAATAGACATATCCCCAAAGAAGACATACGGCTGGCCAAGAGTCACATGAAAAGATGCTCATATTCATTAGTTATTAGAGAAATGGTAAGCAAAACTACAATGAAGTACCACCTAACACTGCTCAGAATGGCCATCATTAAAAAGTCTACATGGGGCTTCCCTGGTGGTGCAGTGGTTGAGAGTCCGCCTGCCAATGTAGGGGACGCGGGTTTGTGTCCCGGTCCGGGAAGATCCCACATGCCACGGAGCGGCTGGGCCCTTGAGCCATGGCCGCTGAGCCTGCACGTCCAGAGCCTGTGCTCCGCAACGGGAGAGGCCACAACAGTGAGAGGCCCGTGTACCGCAAAAAAAAAAAAACCCAAAAACCTACACTTAAACTTAGCTGGACTCAATTTACGCTGAGTGATCTTGAAAATGTTAACACATTTAGAGTTAAACAATAGAAAAAGTTCTCCCTTTCTCGGGCACCTCTGCCCCATTTCTCTGTTCAAGGTTGAGCTGAAAAGCCTTCTACCAATTTGACTCTGATATTAAAGAGTATCTTACCTGTTCAGAGGACAGGAGTGCCTGGGACAGGTTTGCAGCAGCCCTGAAACTAGGGCTTATCAGATGAGGGTGTGTGTGTGTGCGCACGCGTGCGCTGTAGGGGTAGCTAGCATTGACCTATTCAAGGGAAAAGCAAGTCAGCCTGGGAAACAGAGCAGGTGAATGCAGCTTGCTCTTATTCAGATTCATACCTGCAGGTTCCAGAGCGCACGGACATCCGCATCAGCTCTTGCTTTTGTTCTATTAATGCAAAGTGTCTTCTCTTCAGTTTGACTAACCTTTGCTAATAATCATCCAGTTCTCCAACACTGTGAGAATAGTTTAGTTTCAAAGAGGTTTTACAAAAGCAAGCTTGTACGGAACTTTCGTCCACTGGGTAGAGCTAAACTGATTCAGTGGGTTGGGGAACACTGCCTGGCACCCCGGTAGACCCCAGATTTCACTCCTGGGAATGCTCCAGGGCCTGCAAGTAGCACCCTCCCTTCTGATGACCAGCCCCTTCTCTGGGCCCAGAGCCCCCATAGCCAGCCAGCCCCCTCCCCTTCCCTTCCTCACTGTGTCCTGGCCCCTCGGCAGAGGTCAATCAGGTGGGTGCCACTCTGCTTTGCTGGGGTGGTCAGGGGAGGAGAGGAGGAGGGAGTTTGAATTCCTCTGCCTGTTCCTCTCAGCTGAAGCCTATGTCCCCGCCCACAAGGGGCTGGGCCTGGATCTTGTCAGGACTGCAAGGACTCATCAGCAGTCTCACGTGTTTTTTAATTTAATTTTATTGTCTTGCAGTAAGAGATCTACCCTCTCACCAATACAGCACTGTTCTCTGTAGGACCATGTGGTACAGCAGAGTTCTAGAACGTCATCTTGCATTACTGAAGCTTTCCACCTGTTCATTATCAACTCCCCATTTCCCCCTCCCACAGCCCCTGGCAACCACCATTCTAGTCTTTGCTTCCCTGAGTTTGACTATTGAAAAACCTCATCTAAGTGGAATCACGCAGTCACCACCCCCAACTGGGTCTTATTGGTCATCGGACTGTACACACTGCTCACAGCAACTGTGTTATCTTTTCATTCATTCAGGGCTGTTCTCAAACTTCACTGAGCATCAGCCTTTCCAAGGTTGGTGGAAACGGCAGACTCTCAGGTTTCTTCCTCTGAGACGCAGGTCAGCCTCCCATGTGATGCTGATACCAATATTCAGGGGTCTCACTTTGACAAAACAGAGCTTAACAAGACTCAGGATAACTCCAAGCAACGGAACCATCCAGTGTAACTTGCCCACAGGGATGAGCTGCTCGTTTCTTGATCACTAACCTAACCAAATGGGCAAAACTGGATTCCTCCTCAGGAAGGTCTGGGAGGCAGAGGGGCTGGGCTGTAGGGATGGGTGGAGGGACAGAACTGATCACTGAACCCAGTCCTGGATGCTACTGGTCCGTGGGTAAGTTTCCTGTAACTGGACGTCATGTTACAGTGTCGATAAACCCGGGTGATCCCATCCACCTTCTCCACACACTCGATGCACCCCAGGGTTGATTTAACTCATTTCCCAGATCACCTAAGAGACCTCTCCGGCCTGCCTGGCTCTTCCATGCCCTTCCCTCCAGCAGTGGTGCATCCTCTGTCTAAGAGCACAGCCTCGTCGGAGAGAGAACGTTACTCTGCAACAAGGGAAAGTTCTGCAGAGTCAGCCCCTCAGTGAGAGCCTCCTCAGGGCTCTCCCCTGAATAGAAGCACACGGCCCCAGCACTTGAACAGCCCACTCAACAGCCCTGCATTCAGCAGCTGCCCCGCAGGCAGAGCCTGATGTGCTCAGAGAGGAAGGAGGTTCGGAGGACGGAGCCAGGAGAGTGGACGGGGGAGATGTGGATGGCGAGGGAGCCCAGGCTAAGGGGCATGGGTGCCATCTTCCTTGCTTCCCCGCCACCACGTCACTTTCCCCCAGCTGCCTCTGCATCCACCACAGTCCACGGGTCTATGAGGACCAGCTGCCCTCTCATGCCCTCCCTATTCTGCTACTTGGCCACAATACAGCTTCATCAGGGCATTGACCTCTGTCATTGCTGTGTCCTTGAAGACTGAAGAGATATGGAAGGTGGACAATGCTAGCGTTCCCTCATCTCTGTTTTCTGAAGGATCGAAACTTAAGCAGTTTGACCAGGTTTCTGTGCTCTATCTGGGTGCTGCTGTGATAACTGATTTATAGTGAGAAATATATATATTAGGTCTTCCTCCCGTTTCTGGTACAGGGCTTCTACAACCCTTAGGATTTCCTAAATGATTAGACTGACACAGGTGTCGTTTGTTATGTTAATGAAGTGACTTTTGTTTGCACCAAAGGTTGACTACTGGTTGCCTGGGAAACCAACCCCCTGATTAGAGGGTTGGAAATTTCAGTCCAACCCCCTGATCTCCAGGGAGGGGAGAAGGAATGGGGGTTGAATCAATGACCAGTGGCCAATAATTTAATCAATCATGTCTGTGTAATGAAGCCTCCAGAAAACCCCCCAAAATGACATTCAGAGAGCTTCCAGGTTGGCGAACACCTGGAGATTTTGGGAAAGTGGAGTGATCAGAGAGGGCATGGAAGCTCTGCGTCCTCCCCCATCTGTAGTACTGTGCATCTCTTCTAACAGCTGTTTCTGATTTATATCCTTTTAGAAGAAACTGGTGATCCAGCAAGTAAGATGTTTCTCTGGGTTCTGTGACTTATTCTAGCAAATTAATTGAACCCAAGGAGTAGGTTGTTGGAACAATACTACAAAGCTACAGTAATCAAATAGCATGGTATTGGCACAAAAAGACATAGGTATCAATGGAACTGAATAGAGAGGCCAGAAATTAACCCACACACCTATGGTCAATTAATCTGTGACAAAGGAAGCAAGAATATATAATGGGAAAAAGAGTCTCTTCAGTAAGTCCAGTTGGGAAAGTTGGACAACTGCATAAAAATCAATGAAGTTAGAACACACCCTCACACCATACACAAAAATAAACTCAAAATGGCTTAAAGACTAAATATAAGACATGACACTATAAGACTCCTAGAAGAGAACATAAGCCAAACATACTGTTACATAAATTGTACTAATGTTTTCTTAGGTCAGTCTCCCAGGGCAATAAAATTAAAACAAAATGCATCTTGCTGTGATTTATTTCAAAGAGTGTTCTTCCTATGCTTTCCTCTAAGAGTTTTATAGTTTCTGGCCTCAGAATGGGACAACCCTCAGAATGGGAGAAAATATTTGCAAACGAGTCAACTGACAAAGGATTAATCTCTAAAATACAGAAGACAGCTCATGCAGCTCAATATCAAAAAAACAAACAACCCAATCCAAAATGGGCAGAAGACCTAAAGAGACATTTCTCCAAAGAAGACATACAGATGGCCAAGAGGCACATGAACAGATGCTCAACATCACTAATTATTAAAACTACAATAAGATATCACCTTACACCAGTCAGAATGGCCATCATCAAAAAGTCTACAAACAATAAATGCTGGAGAGGGTGTGGAGAAAAGGGAACCCTCCTACACTGTTGGTGGGAATGTAAATTGGTACAGCCACTATGGAGAACAGTATGGAGGTTCCTTAAAAAACTAAAAATAGAACTACCAGATGACCCAGCAATCCCACTACTGGGCCTATACCCCGAGAAAACCATAATTCAAAAAGAGTCATGTACCACAATGTTCATTTCAGCACTATTTACAATAGCCAGGACATGAAAGCAACCTAAGTGTCCATCAAGAGATGAATGGATAAAGAAGACGTGGCATGTATATACATGGGATATTACTCAGCCAAAAAAAGAAATGAAATTGAGTTATTTGTAGTGAGGGGAATGGACCTAGAGTCTGTCATACAGAGTGAAGTAAGTCAGAAAAACAAATACTGTATGCTAACACATATATATGGAATCTAGAAAGAAAAATATGGTTCTGATGAACCTAGGTACAGGACAGGAATAAAGACACAGACATAGAGAATGGACTTGAGGACATGGGGAGGGGGAAGCGTAAGCTGGGACGAAGTGAGAGAGTGGCATGGACATATGTACACTACCAAATGTAAAATAGATAGCTAGTGGGAAGCAGCTGCATAACATGGGGAGATCAGCTCGGTGCTTTGTGACCACTTAGAGAGGTGTGATAGGGTGGGTGGGAGGGAGACTTGAGAGGGAGGGGATATGGGGATATATGCATACATATAGCTGATTCACTTTGTTATACAGCAGAAACTAACACAACATTGTAAAGCAATTATACTCTAATAAAGATGTTAAAAAAATAAAAGGAAAAAGTCACTAATTGAGGCCTAATCAAACTTATAAGCTTTTGCATAGCAAAGGAAACCATAAATAAAGTGAAAAGACAAGCTATGGACTGGGAGAAAATATTTGCAAATGATGCAAATGATAAGGGCTTAATTTACAAAATATACAAACAGGTCATACAACTTAATAATAAAAAAAACAGACAACCTAACTGAGAAGTGGGCTGAAGACCTCAGTAGACATTTCTCCAAAGAAGACATACATATGTCCAACAGGCACATGAAAAGATGCTCAACATTGCTAATTATTTGAGAAATGCAAATCAAAACTACAGTGAGGTACCACCTCACACTGGACAGACTAGTCATCATTAAAAAGTCTAAAAATAACAAGTTCTGGAGGGCGAGTATAGAAAAGGGAACCCTCCTACACTGTTGGTGGGAATGTAACTCAGTGCAGCCACTATAAAAAATAGTATGGATGGTCCTCAAAAACTAAAAATAGAGTTGCCATATGGTCTAGCAATCCCACTCCTGGGCATGTATCAGGACAAAACTCTAATTCTAAAAGATACATGCACGCCAATGTTCATAAAAGCACTATTTACAATACCCAAAACATGGAAACAACCTACATGTCCATTGACAGATGCATGGATAAAGAAGAGTGCTATATTTATATAAGAGGATATTACTCAGCCATAAACAAGAATGAACTAATGCCATTTGCAGCAATATGGATGGACCTAGAGATTAACCTCCTAAGTAAAGTAAGTCAGAAAGAGAAAGACAAATATCATATGGTATCACTTATGATGGAATCTAAAATATGACACAAATGAACTTATCTATGAAACAGAAACAGACTCAAGGACACAGAGAACAGACTTGTGGTTGTCAAGGGGCAGGGCGATGAGGGAGGTAAGGATTGGAAGTTTGCGATTAGCAGATTCAAACTATTGTATACAGGATGGATAAACAACAAGTGCCTACTGTACAGCAGGAGAACTCTATTCAATATCTTTTGATAAACCACAATCGAAAAAATGTGAAAAAGAATATATATATGTATAAGTGAATCACTTTGCTCTATAGCAGAAATTAACACAACATTGTAAATCAACTATACTTCAGTAAAATTAAAAAAAAAAAAACAAAACCCAAATTCTTTATGTTTCTCCAAGGACAGTATAATCATACCCACACATTAATACTATCTGGAGATGCATTTTCATAATATAAGAGTTCGGCAATTTAAATCACTCAGTGAGTAGAAATTAATTGCTAAGTGTTGAGGTGATACTGCATTATTTGTTTAGTATTGCAGAGAATGAAAGGATTTGCAAGCCAGTAATTACAACTGTCCCTCGGTATCCAAGGGGATTTGGCTCCAGGACTCCCTCCCATGGGTACTAAAATCCGAGGATGCTCAATTCTCATGGTCAGCGCTCTGTGTCTGTGGGTGTGGAATCTGTAGATATATAGGGCTGACTGTACAAGTAGAATCTGCACTTAAACTTAGCTGGACTCAATTTATGCTTTGTGATCTTGAAAATGTTAACAAATTTAAAATTCGTTACTGTTCATTAAATTCGTTAACGAAATAAGAGACCCAAGGGTTTGGTCACTGGAACCCCCAATCTGTAGCCAGTAGGTCAGAAGCACAGGTGACAATCTGGACTTGTGATTGGCATCTGAGGTTGGCGGGGAAGGGGACACAGAGGGGACAAGAGTCTTGTAGGACTGAGCCCTTCCCCTGTGGAATCTGATGCTATCTCTGGGTAGACAGTGTCAGAATTTAGTTGAACTGCAGGACACCCAGCTGGTGTCAGAGAATTGCCTGTTGGTGTGGAAAGCCTCCCCACACATTGGAATTGGTGATCAGAATTTCAGCTGCACAGGGTGGCCACTAGCTCATATAGAACCTTTGTGCAAACTGGGGAAAAGGGGTCCCCTTGGGCAGATGCATTTTGGCACACAGTTTGGGGAGCAGACTGGTACCTGGGGGATTTATAAATTACAGCCTTTCCTTGCCCAGGTAGACACAGCCCCAGGCCAGACTGCACCATGGGATTCAGTCATCTTTTACCTCTTCAATGAGTGGTTGGTGCAGCGATGCCTTGTGTCACCCTCCGTGTGACCTTCACCCCCCAGATCTTTGCCTGACCTCCATCTTGGCAGTAGGTGGTCCGTGGTCTGGAGCCACAAGGAGTCATCCATCTGCACTGGCGCAGGGTGTCAGGGTCAAGAACAGACCCAGGACTGCTGGCACTTAAGTCCTTCCCTATCTCCCCTTTTATTTCTAATTCCCCAAGTTACACAGTAATATAACCTATAAATTCTCCAGGTGATTTCAATATACAACTCTCCTCCACCATCTCCTGACTTACAACTACAAAGCAGAAATACTCACCCCTGGTGCACATTAGAATCACTTTCGGAGTTAAAAAAAGAATACCAATCCCCAGGCCCCATCCAAGGCCAATGAAATCAGAATTTCTGGGATAAGGTCCAGGTATCAGCATTTTAAAAACTTTCCCAGATGTCTTAGCCCGTTAGGGCTGCTATAACAGAATACCATGGACTGGATGACCTAGAGGCAACAGAAATTTATTTCTTAAATTCTGGAGGCTGGGAAGTCCAAGATCAAGGTGCCAGCAGATTGAGTGTCTGGTGTGGGCCCACTTCCTCGTCCTCACATGGTGGAAAGGACAAGGGAGCTCTCTGGGGTCTCTTTATAAGGGCACTAATCCCATTCATGAGGGCTCCACCCTCATGACCTAACTACCTCCCAAAGGCCCTTCCCCCATATACCATCACACTTGGGATTAGGGTTTCAACACATGAATTTTGGGGGGACACAAATATTCAGTCTGTAGCACTAGGTGATTCTAACGTGCAGCCAAAGTTGAGAATGCTCTTCTAGGGTTAGTCTCCCTTGGTCTCCACATTTAGCCAAACATAAGTGTCATCTAGTCCCTTGCTACTATGGCTCTGAAAATATTTCCTTCTAAATACAAACAAATATTTTAGTCCAGTGATAGAGAAATGAGGCCGCCTTTAGAGACATACCATATGGGTTTCCCCCGGTGGGTATACATTCAATGGAGACATCCGCTTTGGAAGAGGCACTAAAGGAGGCCTCTCTCTTATATATGGTTCTTTGAGGATTTTTCTCTGTAGTATCAGGGACAGAAAAATGGCCAACAAGATCAAGCCCAGAATTGCCATTAACACTATGAACCATAACTCGCTGTAGAACTCCGTGCTTTTGTTCCCTGATCCTTTCTTTTCTCCAGGAGTTGTCAGCACCAGGCCTGCAAAACCCAGGGACAGAAAAAGGAAATGCTATTTCAGAAGGCAATTTTGTGATTTCTTGCTCTGTTGTTTAATAAATTAGAAAGGCATGTATAGTGCTTTGTTGCACTTGTGTTCAGGCTGGGGAAATGGTGCAGTGGGTCGGTGGGTGTAAGGAGACGTTTACAGCCCTTGGGAGACCTTGCTGACACCTCTCAGGTTGGAAACTGCAGCTGCCTTGGCACGCTCCCGGGAAGTACAGTTGGAGGGGGGATGAGGGGATTTTTTAAGAGGGTTACTAAAGTAACCTTGGGAAAAGCCTACTTCACAGCTGTGTGCCTGGGGAGCAGTCCTTTCTGGGCTCATGTGAGGGTTGGGTCCCAGACTAATATTGCTACAGAAACCCCATTACATACACAGTCAATGCTGTGTGGATCCAGGGTTCCCTCACTTCATGCAACAGCCCTGTTCCTGCGACGTTTCTTGCAAACTGGATTTTGAGACGTGAGATACCATTTTCCATTGGGATGTTAACAGCTTGTGCTCACTAACATGTGGTCTTTATAGTACTTCTTGTACTCTGGCCTCTCTGTTAAGTAACAAAAGCTCTGCAAGTCATCACTCAAATGCCCTGGGAGAGCTTCCTAGGGATGGAAATCCTTTAGCAAAGGGACCACTTACCTTTCATTTCTATTCAGGTGTTAAGAGTTCAGTTGATGTGATTCTCTGCACATGAGGCTGATAGACGTAGCTCACATTTAATGAGCATTTACCCTGTGCCAGTCCCTGTGCTAAGTAAGGGCTTTCCACGGATGCAGGATCGAAGGATGGGGAGTAGCAGGACTGTCAAGTCTGTGGTTGTGGGAAAGCTGGAATGAGCGGGGCAGACTCGGAAAGGCTTATGGGATCACTGCAGAACAGCGTTAAGCTGTGGAATCGCCGTCGGCCTGGCAATCTGAGTGGGAGAAAGTCTCAGAGATCATCTCCATCCCAGCCCTTTGCTAGCACCAGCTCAGAAGCCTCTGGATCCACGCAGCCGCCATGCAGGCTGGCATGCAGCAGAGGCCAGGGAGCTGCTCTTCTAAAGCCAATGCTCGTGGCCAAGAGGAAGAAGGACAGACACAGCTGTAAATGCCTACTCTTTTGACAGCCTTCCCCCTTTGCAGCCCCTCAAGGACTGGATGGGTCTGCTTGGCCTTCACACCCACATTGTCAGGGCAAGTTGATTAAAGGGGAAGCATTTAGCACTGGGGTGAGGATGTTTAAGGGAGGGAGAGAAGGTGACTAAAATTAAAAATTGAACTCCATGAGAGGGGGGCTACACTTTGCTAACCCTAACTCTGAATCTGGAATATTATCGTTATTATCAACACAAATTGGCATTAGGGTATTTTCTCTTTCCTCTGGCTTTCTCTATAAATTCACTTTTTTTGTGTGCACAAATTCATATAGCTCTTTATTGACAGAATCTGTGGTTAGGAGAGAACTTTAGTCATATCTCTCTGCATCTACAATTCAATGATTTGGCATTTTAAGAGTTTACCCTAACTCCTTGCCTAATGTAAGTTTCAAGAGGACTTAAAAAAATTCTTACAACACTTAACACAATTTCTTCCATATGGTGTATGGAAGATGTATAGATACATATGTATAAACAAACATGTATGCATAAAGAAACACAAATACGTATAAACAAACATGCATGTTTCTTTAGGAAAATGAGTAGATACTACACTAAATAGGATTTGAGTTAAATGTTTACCAAATCCAGTGCTGGTATCATATTGAATCAAAGGTGTCTTAACACTTCCTTCATCTGTAGTGCAGATGACCTGGAAAAAGAAAGCTAGACAAAGGTAAATGAGTCAGTTATTCAACATCTACAAACAGTGGGCACAGTTCCAGAAAAGCAATGTATTATAGCATGAAGAAGTCTGAAAACAGGATTCCACATCAAGTTATGAGGTTTTACCTATTATGCAAACTTATTTCTAACTTAAAAACTATCAAGAAAAACAGCTATCATTAGTGTAATAATGTATATAACATATATGTTATTACATATATGTTACCTATATAATAACATATATATATGTAACAGAGCTAAAGAAGTTTAGAGATTATATAGCAAAGGAAAAGAATTATCTGAAGAATAAAGGCTAATTCACAGAATGTATCTTGTTATGCATATAATCTGAACCTGTTCCTTTAAACTTACAGGTGTTCCTTTCACTAGGCAACCCAGAGTTTTCTACTAAGCAGGAAGGCTCAACAGGGATCTGGGAAATCAAATGGTCTAAATACCTCTTACAGTAGCCAGGAGCCTGAGGGAAGTGAGTCTTGTAAGTCACACAGATGATTAGAGGTCTGGCCAGGGGTAGAACCCGTATTTCCCAACTTTCAGGCCATCTCCCCATCCCAACAAACTGCCCAGGTGACCAAGAACTGTGACCATGAAAATGTGGAGCTGAATTGTTGTAAAGATGTTACTGATAAGTTTCAAATGCTGTAAATGCAATGCTGGAGCTCATTGTTTACCTGCCCCTTTTAGCCAAAAGAAATAGTACATAGTTTCAAGGAAACTAAAAAAAATCAACCACTAATGAATTCACTGTATAAGACCAGATTGCCCAAAAGGGCCTCACATCTATTGGTCCTGTGGCCATGTTTATCATTAGAAGATACTTAGTACCTTGAAAAGCTTTTTCTCATTTCAATTTAAAAACAAGACAAACAGAAGAAGGACATGTAATTAAGTAGGGAGAAAGTATTCAGTTTTAGAGGGAAGAGCGTTGTTGTTTCAAGAACAGATACCGATGTTGGTTAAGGAAAGCCCTTACTCAGGGTCTAAGACTTGGGGATGGTCATGGCCTGATTATGCTCTCTTTGGAGGCTGTGGATGCATCGAGAGAGTCTCCGAAGTCCCTAAAAGTGTGTTATTTTGGGATACTCTTTGCCTGTGGGTTTTATCTCTCTAGGGCACATAACCTGCCCTCTGGTCTTGTTCCTGGGGACCCTCACGTCAGCAGAGGCAGTGCTCAGAGGACCACATCAGAAGCGTCATCAGGAAAACCTGATTGATACCGAGCAGTCGCTTTCCCACGAGAAGTGACCACTTAACCCAGGACATGTTAACGATGACCATCGGAGGTCACCTTTCAGATCGTCAGATTGAGCATCTCGGAAAGCTGGGAAACCCAGCTTCTTGTGCCCTGAGAAATGGGAGTGGGAAACTCACTTCTGTCCGCCGTCTTTGGGATGTAGAGGGTGGTGTCGAGGCCGCTGTACACGCGCTGCCCTCCATCGGTCAAGACGAACTCCTTCAGCCGCCCGTTCAGCAGGAAGGAGCCACTCCAGTCCACACATACCACGGATAGATTGCTGTCCACCGAGAAAGGGGCACGGTACTGGGGCACTGTTGGGAGAAGGATGTAAGTTCTAAAAATAGTTGGACGAAGGTTCAAGTTCTAAAAATAGTTGAGAGAAGGTTGCAAGTTCTAAAAAGAGGTGGAAGAAGTCTCTAAGTTCTAAAAATAAGTGGGAGAAGGTTGTAAGTTCTAAAAATATGTGGGAGAAGGTTGTAAGTCCTAAAAATAGTGTGCTTTTTATTTTAAAATACGAGCACACATTTTTTTTTTTGTCCTTGCTGGAACCCTTCCTATTTCCCTTACTGCTTAAAGGAAAAAACTGGCTTTGGGGGTGAAAAGAAAACCATGGGAACGCATGTGAAATGCTTTCTCAGCAATGTCGCACCTGCTTTCCAAACAAAAATCAATGGAGAGTGGTGTTTTATGAAATACAACTATTAACATACAATGGTTCTGCTCATCAGCATAGCCCCGGAGCTTATATTTTGTTGCATTTTCCTTCTTTTAACAGGTAAAGTATCCTTAACACTATTAACTACAGTGGATAGCTATTTTTCATATCAAATCAATATTTATTGCTACAAAGCCCCAAGGACTAGATGAAGTTAATATTTTATTTTCTCCTAACTAAACTGCTTAGATGGTGAATTATGTTCTTTTGGCACCCATTTATTTTTAAAGCTTTTTCTTGAGCCGTTCGTTTGTTTTCTAAGATAGTTAAAAAGCCTTGCAAATAGCAATTCGAGTATAATAATTCATTGCCCTGACTAATCAATCAATAGCACAGTACATTAGTATATAATCAAGCCCAGGTCTCCTAAGTATTGTATCAGATAGAGAAGCAACGTTGTGTGCATTTAACAGGCATGAGAACTTTTCGTTTTTCAACTCCTTACTACAATAAAGGAAGAATAATCCTTAACTGAGGCTCATCTTTTAAATGAATCATTTCTGTAGGAACAAATGAAGGGATACCATATCATCTTGTCAAGTCAGAAGAGATTTATTTCATGAGATCTCATTTTCTCCAAAATAATCAATACATTTGTAAGAGCATTAAGATCCAGCTATATATGAAATTGGCTTTTAAGAAAAGAAAAAAAAAGTGAGCAGTAGAAATAAATTGGATATCCTTTAAAAATTAAATCCATCTGTTGCTGATGTGAGGAAATATAACAAAATAAGGAATAATTACGCTTTTGTGATCATAAGATTCAACCATGAAGACAAATTTGATTCTCATCTTTTAAAATATTTTCATAAAGTTATAGGAAAATTTTTCTGCAAATACTGAAACAAGAGCTATCAAGCCCTCTTTAAATATATATATTTTAACACAAATTGTGCCTAATATCACAATGGAACATACTATTGTATTTGTCTGTGGCTTCCTTCTGTCACTTAATTTCAGTAGATTTCCACTTCTCCCCTACATCATAACAGTACAGACAAAGAGAAGGCTTATAAACAGTACAAAAATAGAAAAGGAAGGGGCTTTATTTGCCTTGCAGGATTTGGAGATCTTCCTGAGGAAAAAGAGTGATCAAACTATCAAAATAATCAGGAATAACGGATTTGAAGACTGAGAGAATGATAACAGCTACTATGCCAATAAAGCAGTACAATGCAAGTACAATAAAGTACTTGATGTACTTTGTTTTATTTAATCCTCAAAACAATCTTGTAAGAATTAGTTCCTAATTTTCCATGTGAGGAGACTGAAGTTTAGAGAGATCAAATAATCTGCTTAATGTCAGTAGCTGGTAGGGGACAAAGGATCTGAACCCAGGCCTGCTTAACGCCAAAGCCCGTGCTTTTTTGTTAAAATCAGTACACATGTATTTAAAGGAGCATGCTTTACTAATTCACTTTATGGGTGCTCTTCAGTGGTGAGTGGGTTCATCCTGATGGTTAAATATTCAGGAATTTTGTGAGTTGGTTATTAAACCCAGCCACTATTAAAAATTAAATCATATAAACCTAAATAAATTATATTAAAACAAAGATAATAAATATTAAAACTTTGTAACTTCTTAATTATTTCACTACCTTTTATTATCTATGCTCTCATGCTGTTTAAATCTATTGTATCGGGATGGTGGAAATATTACATAATGGTACACAATCTTTTCCCAACTCTGTGTTCAGTGCTGTCACGTTGGAAACTTGAAATCACCCAAGCGGGAGTACTTTACACCATGGAAATTGGTGAGCGCTTCAAGTCAGGACATTTTTCTTTCATGGAGGCCAGTTGTTAAACATTTACACCTCACCTCTGCTCTTCCACTGCAGGTGTAATTCAGGCAGAGGGGGCGGAATATGTTGCTAATGCTTCTCTAGACCCTTTTCTGATCACGTTTATATAAAATTGCAAATACTGTTTTCAAAGCATCTTCTGGTTTGTATTCTTCGATCCACATTTTCTCTCTGCTAGTTTGTATAATGAGTTAAAAGGAACATAAATGGTATTTAAACCCCATACAACAGCCAGTGAACTATTGTGTTTTCCCATGTCTGTGGATCCAGTAAACAGATTAAGAGAACGCTTTCTCCTTCAGTGCTACTGCAACCTTCAGCCACTTCTTCCATGTCAAGGAAGAATAGAAAGGCAGGACATCTTAAATCTGTTCATTGTGTTCTTCCAGCATAAGGGGAAAATGTCTGGCAAAGACTAAGTTTCATGTTGAAAAAGAGAATTGGTGACAACCTGCAAAGCTCACATAGCTGTTTTGGCCTGGCCTTCTGGCGATACACACACAAAACCTGGAACAAGTAGAAAAATTGGCTTATAAATATACAGATCTCCCTTGACTTAGGATGGGGTTACGCCCGATAAGCCCATCATAAATTGAAAATATCCTACGTTGAAAATGCATTTAATACACAGAAGCTACCAAACATCATCGCTTAGCCTAGCCCACCTTAAACGTGCTCAGAACACTCACATTAGCCTACTGGGCAGAAAGCATTTAACGCAAAGTCTATTTTACACTGAACGGTTGAGTATCTCCTATAATTTATTGCAAACTGTACTGCAAGTGAAAAACAGAATGGGTGTCGGGTATGGAATGTTTGTAAGTGTATTGGTGGTTTACCCTTTTGATGGCGTGGCTGACAGGGAGCTGCCCTCAGCATCATGAGAGAGAATCATACTACAGATCGCTAGCCTGACAAAGATCAATATTCAAAGTTTGAAGTATAGTTTCTACTGAATGTGTATCACTTTGGCACCATCGTGAAGTCAAACCATTGTACATAAGGGACAGTCTGTACTGTAAACGGTAATTGCTTCTCAAAGCTGGTGGTGGTGTTTTGTCCCATTCCTTGTATGGAGTAGCGTTTTTTATTAAGTCAGAATTCATTTGACTACACTTTCATTTCAGGAATAAGTGTTTCTCACAGTTCTTTATGGGTTTGTGAAGGGAGGATAGCGAGAGGAATAGGCAAAAAGGTAAAAGGAGGTTACACAATTAGGCAGTAGACGTTATGAAGAACGATTACACTTTGCTTTGATTATAGCTTGGGTGACAAAGGACACTGATTGCGTGGTGCCAATGGTAAACGTGAGACGTTCTGGATGCGTTCACTCACTCACTAAACAACACATTTTGGGTATCTAAGACTGACTCTGCCCAGTGCTGGAGATAAAATGGAGAGAATGAGAGCCAAAGGAAGCGCACATTCAAGGGGAAAGATGCGCCCTCTGTCGGGGGTCTGCCCAACTCAAGCTGGTTATGAGAAGTTCAAAGGGAGGCAAGGAAGCTGGGTGTGAGCGTCTGGATTTCAAGCAGGGAGCTCGGGAGGAGGTGGCCATTTGGGAGTCAGCCTTCGGAACTGAAGCCCTGGAGGAGATGAACTCAGCTGAAGAGGGAAGAGGTGAGGCGGGAAGGAGAGGAAAAAAGAAGGAAGGGGATAAAAGGGAAAGTGTGAGCAGAGAAAGTTTAGGGTTGAGGCTTAAAAACCTTGGCTGGTGGAAGATCAAGCAACAAAGTTGACTAACACTGAACATCCAAAGACGCAGGTTTCCCAGGAGAGACTTGTCATGAAAACGAAGGGGAGCCACTTTCTACCAAGGATGGAGGCTTCAATCACGTTGAATGTTCCCAACGTTCCCCAATGTTCCCAAAAAAGCCCACTGGATTATCAGTGTGGAGGTCAAGGGCAAATTTAGGAAGAGATTTTCATGCAGGGATGAGGTGGAAATCAGTGTGGAGGAAGTTAAAGAACATGTGGGAAGAAAGAAAATGGGAAAGCACTTGAAGACCATTCTTTAGAAGAGTTGTCTCTGTGGGGAGGAGCTGGGGCAGGAACCAGAGGGGAAATGGAGTCTGTTCGCTTTAACATTAGAAAGGCAGAAGCAACAGTGATACACTGAAGATTAAGGATAGAAAAATGATGAATAGTAGTGAAGGAAGTGGTACTCAAAGCACAAGAGGCAGGTTTATTTCAGATGAAGGACCACCCCTTCCTGCCGTGTCCCTGGCGGGAATGATGCAGATGCAGGACACGTGGCTGTCTAGGGTGGGAAGGGAGCAAATTACTGACTGATGACATTTCCTTTCCTGGTGAATTACAAGGCAAGGAGTTCTGCCAAGACTCTAGGGAGAGGTGGGTGAGGATTGTATAGGCTTGCGGGAAAGGGATGAGAAGAAGTGGAAGGTTTGAGGAGGGTGGAGAAGGTCTGAAATCTCTATTACAGAAAGTAGGTAGTGAGTTGACCAGGTTAACACAGCAGTACTGAGGGTGCTGCTGAGCTAGGAGTAACTTAGAGTAACTTAGAGTAACTGAACTTAGAGTAACACTTCTACCTTCTAGGTGTGGAAACTGGAGGGACTTAAGCTCTGGCTTTAGCTCATCATATAGCTCCAGGAGCCTCACTTCAGATTCTAATCAATGTGAATGGCATCCTGGAATTGTAGTGCACAGTCCACAGCCCTGCCTCAGTTTTCTCACCTATAAATTTGGTTAATAATAGTACTTAACTTCATAGGTTTGTGGTAAGGATTATTTGTAAAACGCTTGAACAGTGCCAGGAACGAGCAAGTGCTCTCTAAAAATGACCTCTTGCGAACATCCTGCCATGTTACTGCTCGGGTACATTAAAGTCTTCGTATGAGGCAGTGAACTTTCACGAATGCATAACTCTTACTTCTAAAAATGTCAGTGCCAAATACCGAAGATGAGGTCATAATCTGATATAATGTTTCTGGAAAGCAAATTTGCAATAAGTGTGCAAAGCCTTAAAATTCCTGATGTAGTAAATTCCATTTGTTGCCATTTAAGAAGATAACCAGACATTCACACAAAGATTTGTTCACAAACTTTCTCACCACATTTATAAAAGGAAAATATTAGAAACAACTGAAATGCCCAATTTATTCACAGGATGGAATGTTATATAGCCATTAACCTTGGTGGCTAAAGAGTTTTTAATGCCATGGGAAATGCAAATAAAATAATGTCAAGTATAAAAAGCAGACTATGAAATTTTCATTAGAGTATGATCTCAGCCATGTAATAACAACTCTGCATAGAAAAGGGATTAAAGGAATGAATTACGCCAAAATATTAATGGTGGTTGCCTCTGGGTGTGGTGGGATTATAAGCAGGACTGGCTTCATGGTTGTGTGACCTGTGCAGATGCCAGGATCCCTCATGTAGAAGAATTATGGACTTAGTTTGATGCTCTGCTGTCATTATCTTGAAATTGTTAACGATTTTTGAACAAGGGGCCCCATATTTTCATTTTCCAGTGGAACCCACAAATGACGTAGCTGGCTCTAATTACAAGTACTTATTTTATTCTTAATACCTTTTGTATTTGCCATTTTTAAACAGTAGACATATAAACCTTATAAAATCTGAAAAGGACTTATTTTATAGAAATGTCAGGAGGCCCCAACGGATTAGCTAATTGCCCTTTTCTGCACTCAGTAGCCCTTTTGCTTTTCCTGGCAGCGCCGTATATCAAAGCTTTCCAGAAATGCGAGCTATGACGCCACGTCATTTGAAAAGAAAAGGAATGGCAAACTTCTCTAAAAAGTTAGCTCAAAATAAAGAAAGAAAAGAAGTCATCTTACCCATGTAATAGCTTTCTCTTAATTGGTTTTCATCCCATTGCTACATGAAACATCTTCCTAAATGCACTCTTGATCTCCTTATTATTGAATCCAATGGGCATTTTTCCCCCATAGTCATGTTCACTGATGTCTCAGTAGCATTCGAAGGAACTGAACACTCAGCCCTTTTAGCAAACTGTTTTCCCCCTACCTTTCAGGACAAGCTTCCCCTGCGGCTGCCCTCCTAGCTTTTTGGCTTATGGCGGCAGCCACTTCTACTCACATTCTTTTTGGGTGATGAAGCTGATCCAGTCAGAGGCCGTGCTGCCCAGATCATTGTGGGCCACCACCCTCAGCTTGTAGGTGGTGTAGGGCTGGAGACCCCCGAGGCTGGCTCTCAGCCCTGGCCCAGCGTACTTTGTCTCGGTTTGGCTAGGAGTACAGGGGGTGGCTGAATCCGGGGGGCAGGCCATGTAGAGCTGGAGCTCATAGCTGGAATGAGAATGGACACGTAAAGAGAAAACGGGCAAAGGAATCAGTCTCACTCTCTTTTAAACCTGTTGATCTTTTGTTCTCACTGAACTGCCAGCTCTTTCAAATTCCCATTGGTGGGAGACTGTTCTCAGAAACACTTTATTTAATGCTGTTGGAAATGGGCAGCAGATGGAACCAGAGAAATGATAAGAGAAGTCACATGTATACACATGTTGCTGTCCACCCAGCAGCCAGGAATCCTTGTTGGTAGAGATAAGATATTTCTCTCTTTTTAGAAGAGAGTGATAAAACTGTTCTTCTCTGTTGAAAATAAAGAATATCTTTTTTTCCTCCAGATTATCTTGAGTGAAATAACTTCTGTGGTCTTTCAAACAGTGGTTCATTACGACATTTTAAATTAGATCAAGGAAATTCTGATTTAGTCACAGAAGTTCCTTATGTTCTAGCTGAGCCCTGTAGAATGAAACATTCCAGGGAACTATGAGGAAGAGCACATCCTTTCAATGAATGGGAACACACTGCCTTGTCCTTTTTTATTTTTTGGATGCACTGCGTGGCATGAGGGACCAGGGATCGATCCCGTGCCCCCTGCAGTGGAAGTGCTGAGTCTTAGCCACTGGACCGCCAGGGAAGTCCTTGCCTCGCCTTTCTTATTTAAAGAAAATTTTGTTGTTCACCTTTCTATCCTTAGCTGATTTATGATTGAAACACTTTGTGGGGAATGTGACCACTCAAATCAATTGATTTGTCTAAGTTGCTATAGGTGTCTGTTCAATCAGCAAGTCTTCCTTGGGGAGGGCTGGGTAGCTGCATGTCTGTGTTCATGCCTTATTTCGGTTTCTTTGTCCTTTTGGCTCTCCCACGCTACCTCTGAATGACGCCGTTGGGGAACAGTGGGGGACTCCACTGGAAGGAGGCTGTCCTCGAGGCCAGTGTCTGGATCTGGGGACAGGACAGTCCTGATGGCGGAGCAGAAGGAGTTCTCAGCTCTGCTGTTGGCCCTCGGCTGCAACAATTGAAGCAAGTACAGGCCTCCACCCCAATGGAGTAGGTCGTGAAGGGCTGCAGGCCATGAAGCGTCTGCTGGGTGGCCAGGCCTTCAGCCAGCTGCAGGAGGAGAGAGAAGACTAGATGAGGCCCAGTGGCAAGTCACAGACAGTTGGTTCACTTTTACCGTGTACCATGCGTTCTATGAATAGAGTGCCGTGCTAGTTACTCTGGGAGATGCACCCTGGCATCTATCACAATATTTACCCTGAGGAATGACCAATCCAGCTGGAGAGGCATGGCTTAAACATGCAAAAACATGCAATGAGATAACAGTTTGATAGAAGTTTGAGGCAACAGGGTAGAAATCACAGGGAACAATGTTGTCTATTACCATAAAGAGGTATTAGAAAATGACTCAAAAATCACAAAATACTGACCGAGTTCTGTGACCCTCAGAATGATGCCTTTTCGAAAAACAAAATCTATATTTGAATTATATTTATTATATTATATTTCTAAGTCAACATTCACTAAGGTCCATATTCTGCCATTGTTACTTGCATGTAATTTTGGGGTCAAAACTCCCCTCAAATCTTAGAGTTGAGTATTTAAGAGCTTGAAATATATATTATCTATTTGTATATTTACATAGTTAAGAGTTTGAAAGTCCATGTCTTCCTCTAAGGGTATGGATCTGTATGAAATATAGTTTTTTCTCAATTATCTTTGTTGCATTATAAACTTTTTGGTTTCTCTGGAGCAAATATTTTTACCTTATTGTGCTTTTCCTAAGTGCTCTTTGGAATAGAAGAGCTCAGAAACTAGAAACTCATTTTCACATTGACATAAGCAACATTTAATTAAGAAGAGCTACCTGTTGTTTAAAAAAATGCATACAAGGCACTCCAAATAGAAATTATTTGAGTTTATTAATATTATCATTTTATAAGCATGGATAATCAAGGGTTGATTGTATTTACATCATCTATATTTATTGAATCGGAAGCCTTGTAGAAAATATGCTAATATTTCTTTAACATTCCATACAAGCCTTCCTTGCATGTGAGTTATCTTTTGAAATTGTGTTTCACTACCTGCTACGCTGGCCTCAGAGGATTTCTCCACACTTGCCAAAATTGTTCCCTCGATTGGTCTAAATAATGTATCATGTCATACCAGGATCTGTGCAATTTCTCTATGAGGTTTGTGTGAACAAAGTATTCTAATCTATACTTATTTATGAGAAATGTGAGAGTGACACCAGCTGTCCTGCAGAGAGAAGAGACTTCATCCCCTGGCAGGTAGTCTCTTCATTTAAATAATGCAGGAACTGGTCTAGTTGATTATTTAGTGTCCCTTTCAGTGAACGGCTGGGCTAAAACACAGTGTGAAAGATGATTTCCCTCCACAGACCATCCTGTCTCCTCGATGTGCCCCAAATGTGTTAATACACGAACAGCGGAGTAGGGCTGAGCTGAGCTGTTCTGTTGTTTCTTCCAAAGACCTAGAACTTTCTAGAAGTCACCAAAACAAAGTCTGAGATTTCAGTGTGCTATTAGAGATTTGCTCGTGCCAAAATGGGGATTCCGAGGATATCCTTTGCTCTACGTTTTCCTTTTTCATATTAAGATTTACACCACCTACAGAGACCCTTTGTTGGCCCCTTACTATAAGCCACTACTACGCTGAGTGCTTGACATGTGTTTTCTAATTCAATTAATTCAACTAATTTGGTTCTCTCTAAAGTCTTAGGTTCCTTAAAAGATCTGTGGAGTCTTTAATACCACATGTAGCCCTCCTCTCCCAGAGCATTTACATATATTCTGTACGTTTCCTAACGCTATTTCTTTGCAGAGGGATCTTTGGGCCACTAAGGTCACCACAGGGCAATTGAGAACAGATGGATAAGAAAAAGCAAGGACACCATGGTTTATGATTTTTCCGTTGTGGAGCACAGGCTGCGGACGCACAGGTTCAGCGGCCACGGCTCACGGGCCCAGCCGCTCCGTGGCATGTGGGATCTTCCCGGACCGGGGCACGAAACCGCGTCGCCTGCATCGGCAGGCGGACTCTCAACCACTGCGCCACCGGGGAAGCCCCTATGATTTGTTTTAAATAAACCGATCAGAATGCTGCTGCTCACCACCGTCTGGGCCCCGCTGGTATCGTTGGAGAACAATCTGTAGAGACTGACAATCCCGTTGGGCTTCTGCGGGGCACTGATGTTGACCACTGCTTGGGTGGCAGAGACGGCATGGAACTTGGGGGCCCTGAGACCTTCCGGGGGGGCGGGCCCAGTTCTACACCGCGTCCAGCTACTGGAGGCTTTTCCTGCTGAATTCACGGCCCAGACCTCAAAAAGAAATCAGTAAGACCAGTCAAAAGCCAGAAAACTTCAGGCTGCAGAGAAGTTGGCAACGCAGAGCAACTGAAAACAACAGAATGAGATAAACTTGCATCTTGCAACTTCGTAATTGCAAAGGAGGGCGGGTCCTTCCTGTGTTTAGCCTTTGACCCTGTGAACACAGAGGGGGTCCTATTAGAGTCCCGATTTCTGAACGCAAGCTGGCTGATGGCTGATTTAAGCCTAATGAAAAACTGCTCATCTCTGTGCGGGGTGTGGAGTGATTTTGTCAGCTTCTGCAGACTGGATGGATCTGCAGACTCCATAAAACTCAGCAATTCTTAAACCCCGGCCCCACCCAATCTGCATGAAAATTGAATTTTCCTTTCATCAAGGAGGGAATAAACATATGGAAGGAGGTGTAATCTTATTTATCAAGCACCATTTGTATAATTAAACACGAATATCCTAAGAGGTTGCCTTAGGTCATCATTTGCATGAGTAAGTGATTTGTAGAATGTCAGGTACAATAGACAGAGGAGATGGATGTGTGAGTGGATAGGGTTAAATTAGGCCCAATAATAGCCAACCACACAGTGATCAATCAGGATGATAGATCTAAACGGCAATCCGAGCAGACTGTCTGCACGTCTAGGAGTCTTTCTTAGTAAGCTTTCGTGTTGTGCAGGTCTGACCTCAGGAAATTGTTCCCTCATTTGGTGTCTCTGTGTATTTATATATGTAAAGACACACACACAAATATTACAATATATACAATATATACGCTATAGATAATAATTACAATATATACCATTATATGATATATACATGTTTTATATAATTATATAGGTGTGTGTATATATATATATGTATAAATTTGTTCTGAGCTTTTAAAGACAAGTCTGGAAAACTTGTTTGATTCTCTAGTACACACGTTCTAGGTGTGCGGTGTTAAAAGAGCATGCAGAATGTTCAAAATACGAGATATTTAGAAAACACTGTAGGAGAACACTTTGCAGTGAGAGTTTAGTTTCATTTTTGTTTATTTTGCTTTCGCATCAATAATAATTTTAAGAGAATAAATAAATATTGGAGAGATTTTCAGTACTTAGGCTAACTTCTATCAGTGTTTCTGTACTTTTTTTTTTTTTTTTTGCAGATTTCTTCGTAAAAGTAAAATTTCTGATGTTGAATTGCTCTTGGATTGCTGTCAAATGCAAATCTCCTCTTGCTGATAGGATTGCCAGAAACCCCGTTTTTCCCCCCGGTTTTATTGAGAAATAGTTGACATACATGCCACATTTTAAAAAGAGGTAACTAACCTACTTACAAAGCAGAACCTGTCCTTTTCAGAGATCTGATCCATTTCTCTCATAGTTTGCATAATAACCACTAACATCTGTATAAATTCTATACTTTACAAAGCACTTTAACAAACGTTCGCTGACTTGGTCCTCACAACACAACCTCGTAAGGTGGCTGGAGAATGTATTATTAGCCCCTTTTACAGATGAGGAAATCAAGGCTCTGAAATGTGACTCTCGTTCAAGGTGACAGAAGTCACTAGAGCTGAAACTAGAATTCTACTCGCCAATAAACTTTATTGCTCTTCCCAGTAAACTGTGCTTTTGATCTGTTGTCATCCATACACATAAATAAGATACTCAGGATCATGAATATGAAATGACTTTTCTATAGACAATTACCTACCTGCAATTCTGGATTGGGTAAAGTCTCTTAGCTTGCAAGGGTAAACAGACATGCCCAGGTTGTCTCGAATGATAGAGGTTTGTTTTGATAGGCCCAGAAAACTGTCTTAGCAATGGGAAAGCTAGGCTCCATGGAAACTAGAGTACAGGGCAGAACACAACTGTAGCTGCTCTTAGCATCCGCTCTGGAATGGCCATGGTCAGTCTTCCAACAGGGAGGGTCGCTATAGGAGGTAATTGGTGAGGAGGTCAGATTTCAGGGCTGATGAGAAGGAGTCGTGGACTCCCCAGTCTGCTCCAGACCAACCTCTGTTACTGCTGATGTCTTGCGGTGGAGGATTTTTGATTACACGACGAGTAACAAAGACTGAAAGGAAAATATTCTTGAGAAAGGGATGCAAAATAAGGTGCACATATTGATATCAAATTCTTTGCCAAGAGAAGGGCTTTGGTTGGTTGGTGATTTAAGGGTATACAGAATTTTAGTGGGGACCACAAAGGATAGAGAACGCAAGGAGGAAAGTGCAACTGGGCTTGACAAAAATTCAGCAAGTTGCCAATTAATTACTGAGCATTCCATCTATTAAGGCTTTTTAATGCTGCTGTTGGCAGATAGGACTAGACCTCATGCCTTTCTGCGTTACATGGGCAAACGGGGGTGGAGGAGTCCTAGTTCCAAAACGTAATTTAATCCATGGTATTTTCAAATACTTGCATCTCAATAGTGTGGTATTTTGCTACGGATCTTTAGAAATATTCTCTTCTAAAACCTAGGCAATACAGAATTCCCCATCAGTAAGTGGAAATGTATGTAGGATCTAGTGTCTTTTGTCTTTGACAGGAGACCTTCATAATACAGTGCTTTTTTCCTAGTCTTTCTTTTTAGTATTCAATCAATTTCAGATCAAAATAGCATTCATATAAATCAACATGCTTATGCAAAGCAGGAGCAGCCTATTTACATGAGCTCCTCTGGAAATGAAAGCTGTTACAATGAAGAGAAAGCTGTGCTAATGAAGCATTATGGATTTCACAGATCTTGCACCAACAAGGCATCGTATCTTATACCAAACCACCAGAAGAAAAGTCAAAAAGAAACTGTCAGTGATATTCTTTCTTTCTCTCTCTGTCTCTCTCTCTCGAGGTAAAAAGTCCTTTATCCAAAAATCGCTGTAGATTTTTGTCTATGCCCAACTAAGCAAGAGATAAAGGAACTAGGGCTTTCCTGGTGGCTCAGTGGTTAAGAATCCGCCTGCCAATTCTGGGGACTCGGGTTCAAGCCCTGGTCCGGGAAGATCCCACATGCCGTGGAGCAACTAAGCCCGTGCGCCACAACTACTGAGACTACGCTCTATAGCCCACGAGCCACAACTACTGAAGCCCGCGCGCCGAGAGCCCGTGCTCCGCAACAACAGAAGCCACAGCAATGAGAAGCCCGCGTGCCACAACGAAGAGCAGCCCCCGCTTGCCGCAACTAGAGAAAGCCACGCGCAGCAACGAAGACCCAACGCAGCCAAAAAGAATAGAGTAAAACAATAAAATAAAATAAATAAATTTATTAAAAAAAGATAAAGGAACTAAAGTATAGTTCAAGGTTCAGGATAAAAATACTAACAGATTATGCTTATGATTTACTTCTACTGAGAAATAATGGCCCCAAGATTTGGGTCCATCTTTATATGGTAGAGAAAGAAAAAGCAGAGATCTTGAGTGGGAAAATTTGGGCAATATGCCCTGATCTTTTATTTTTAACCAATCAAGAAATTAAATATCTTGAGAACAGACGTAGAGTTGCCTACTTTGTCTATCTCAATCTATCCTATCTATCTATCTACCTATCTATCATCTATCGCCTATCTATCTACTTGTTACCTAACTGATAAGCCAATCCACCTGGTTTGTATCCCAAGGTTCCCTCACATCATCACTGAGTATATAAACAGTGTGTGAGCTACTCACAAAAAAGAAGGGACATTTTAAGAGCTGGAAACAGAAGTACAGCTTATGAATTCCATGGCCAAGAGAAAAAAATGTAAGGATACTTTTATCTTTCTTTTATTCAGAATATCCTTAAACCCACAGCATTAGTGGAATTGAACATATTTTTTTATAATAAAAAAATTAGATGATTAAAATTTCCACTAAAGTAACTTATTATTTGGGTTTAATGAACACTTGCACATGTGTGTGTACACACACACACACACACACACACACACACATAAGAGTTAGGAACTTCCCAATGCAGAGCTGTTAAAAATGAGAACAAGTCAGGACTGGCCAAGTTGGGGTGTTTTCCTCTCTAACGTTTTGGGTGAAACAGCGAAAGGAGTTACAATGTAAGAAGATGTCATGGAAAACACAGGTTAACTATTTGAATACATTAAAAATAACTAAAGTGATCTAACCATAAATTCTATAACTGACTAGTGAAAGAATAGATCTATTTGTTCTCAATCTAATTTTTGATATCTAACTAGTGACTATCACCATCTTTATGCTGTTTTCCATTAAAAAATAAAACTGTTCTTTTATTTACTCTGCTCCCCTCCCATCCCCCAGGTCTAATCACTGTAGTTTGCTTTATAAAGTTTTAATTACATGAGATGTCAGCATCTGTCACCACGCTGCCCAGATCTCATTGCTGTGGAAACAATGGGCTCCGTTGTGTGTCCTCTGTTGAAAACTGCCTCTTAGAAATCTTCCTTCAGAGGAGTCTTTGTCAAAATGTGTTCCTTGGCTACAATCATCAAAATCATCTTGCGTTCTTGTAAGATAATTTATAGTGAAAAGATCTCGGAACCTGCCTTTTTAACAGATTTCCAAGTGATTCTTGTGCCCAGTCTTATTTGAGAAACATAGAGAGCTCTTCTCTATAGAACCAGGTACACAAATCTAGGCACCATACATTTTTTCAATTTCTGTTCGTGGGTTGTCTATTTAGAGTTGTACTTTGCATTACTTTTGTCATTACCTTCAGCCATTCAAATAAGCACACAGCATGTATCTGGCTGCGTATGTTACAACTGCAATGATCACCACTGAGTTATTGGAACTGTGGCCACAGTTCCAAGCAGAACCAGAGTTCACTAGCTTTGGAGAACAACCATTTGCTGCCTAGTTTTCACTCCAGGTGCAAATTTCTTGAAACACTGATCTTTCTGGAACTTGTTGGGTCTATTTTTTCTTTACAGCCCAGATGAATAGTATTAACTATTCTAAAATGCTCCTAATTCCTCTCCTACAACATTTCTCCTTCTAATTTTATTCCAGAAGGAAAGCAAGATTTGTGAATGGAAGCACTTGTAATAAATTTTGTGAAAGAGAAAGAGAAGGACCCATGACTCTGCCGAGGATGGGAGAAGGGGAGATGCTTCAGAAATCCTCTTAGAGTGGTGGCCCGTTGGGTGCTTATGTTACTGACCTAGTTACGCTTATAGCACAATTTCCACACTTAACTGTAAAGCAGTTTTCATTTCAATGCGTTGTCTCACTCAATGGCTCATAGCTTTCTAAAATAACATTCCCCAGGACTGATACTTTCCAAGTGTAGCCTCACTGCAAAGAGAAACTCTTAATGTACATTTCCACATTTCCAGGGTTTCTTGATGTGTTTTTCCTTTATCATGGAATAAAAAAGTCCTTAATGGTAAAAATACCTTATGATTCTTTTGGCTAGGGAAGTGCTACAAGTCTTGATGAGACCAAGAGGCCATACCTAGTGATGTGTTCTATACTGTTAGCATCCAGCTGATGTCTACTTGGTCTTGTATTTGCTATCATATTCCATATAAAAATGGATAACAGGAATAACCAAATTCAGCCAGTGATCTTTCACAAAAACCCTCTAATCTGCTGACTCCTAATGTAAGTGACAGTGGCTATCCTTGTCCTTGAAGCAATTTGAGAGTTTGCTTTTTCTTCCAGGCTGTTTGTTATGAGTTGCAGTATAACTGCTACTCTCAGAGGATTAATACATGGAGGGATTTTTCAGTTCTCTGCAACTTCTGTGATATTCTAAAACACACTTCCTTGTGGAATAATGATAATTTTTGATGAAACAGAGACATTTCAACAATACTGTTTCATATCAAGCAGCGTTAGAGAGGCAACATCATTATAAAAACTGGAGAATGTGAATATATTTTTGTGACGATTCACATCAGAAGTAAACAAAAATCTAACATGAACAGCCATGCCAGTAATTAATAAGAAGAGTAAATAGGTTGCATGTTAACAGGCAAACAATTAAATTATTTGTTTCTTAGGGGCATGTAATGAGATTGTTATCACACTCCCAGAAGAGAGACAAATAGATATTAAAAAGGTCTTTCCGATACCTGTATTGGCTGAGGCCAACAGCTAATTCAATAGATTCGATCAAAATCACCTCTTTTTTCACTGCTCCTGATTTATGACTTGGGCTGTAGTTAGTCATCACTCACTGCAGTTTGCTCTCCAGCACTCATAAATTATGCCTCATAAATAAAAAGATACAATCAAGGAAATCATATCAATTCATCTACAACCTTGGAGTATATTTTCCCATGGCACTCACGCTAATGTCTTTTAAAGGGTAGCTTGCCGTGGGTTTTGAATATGTGCGAAGAGCAACGTGCCAAAACGGACACGTGGTTAAGAGAGCCTCGTGGCTAAAAAGGGAAGGCAATAAATCTGAAACGATAACAAGATTTTTTTAAAAAATTTCATGAACAGTCCTGTAGGCTGCAGTCGTAAAGGAATAACTTGCTGAAAAGCTCTGTGTAGCTATCTGTTTAACCATCTACCTATCTGATTTTCTTTCCTCATCAGGTGGACTTTTCTCAGCATCTCTGTTTGCATGGTGCCTTGCTGGGTCCATTAATAGTTATGCTTTTACAGATAGGGTCCTTGCCTTCCGGGCTTCTTTAATCTAAAACACTTTGGATCGGGCAAGATGGAACACAATTTTAATTGAATTCTGGGACCCAGGGGACGAAGGGTACAGCAGAACATTGTGTTCCTTTCTACCGGTGCTTTTGAAATTCAGAGATGTGAAGCTAGTAAAGAGATTATAAGACGTTTTCCTTGCTAGAAATGGGTGTCTTCTGTCACTACTGCTGAGCACACAGCCTTGCCCTTTGTGGGTGCTCAACAAATATTAATGGCTCTCTTCTAAAATATAAGGAGGGGAAAATTGGCTTCAGCATTAGTGGGGAATACTGAAACTAGCTTCCATGTGATGTTCGTAATGATAATGAAAATTTGGAATTTATCATACTCCTTTTTATTGCTTGTGTCTGCTCTCCCTGAGAGAAAATAGGAATCCAGTCCCATCCAGCTCTCATGGAGGATACGTAAAAGTAGGTCATGGGTTTATTGAGCGCGTATACTTTTATAAGGGTATTACATGTACTCGTTTATTTCATCCTCTCAGCAATCCTATGAGGCTGGTATTAGCATCATCACCAGTTTACACACAGGGAAACAGAGGTACGGAGAAGTTTATGCACCTTGGTATGTGGCAGGGCCAGCCTTCTAATACAGGTATGGGATGTAAAAGCCTGAACTCTCTACTTTTTTCTATTGAAGGAGGGTCTGGACACATCTTGTAAGTGTTTGAGATCCTGCCCTAGAGCTGTCATTGACCCCTGCACGGGCTGGCTGTTTCTGCAGAGAACAGCCCCAAAGTGAGGTGGTGACAATGACCGCAAACATCACAGCATCCATACCTGCTGCCACGTGTCATGCTTTAAACAACATTGCATGTTATACAGAGGCAAATGCTACTCAAATACTTTCCCTACTGTTCCAAACATGTGTAAAAATTCCGCTGTGTTAACTGAGATCATAACTATACCCTACTAACGTAACACTGGAAACATATCCTTTCTCCAGAATTAGTTGCTAGAGTAAGCTAAGCTCACAATCACCCATCATGATTAACTTCTCAAGAAGTGACAGTATAGTTAACTAGGTAAGATTATTTATCATCCGTACTCACTGAGCCATTCTATGTTCCAGGCACTATTCTATGAGTTGGGGAGACAACAGGGAACAAGGCTGGAGTTAACACCCTGTTAGGGAGAGCCAGCCAATAAACACAAGACAAAAAGGTGATGATACGTGCTAGAAAGGAAACAACTTACAGCCTGCAGCAATGGAGTAGAGAATGGGTGAGTCGTCCAGGAGGTGCTCTCAGGAGGTGATAAGCTGGGATACTAAGGACAAGAAGGAGGCCACCATATGAAGACCTGGGGGGAGAACATTCTAGGCAAAGGGAGGGCAAGCGCAAAAGACCATGAGGCTGGAGTCTCAAAAAAGTTTGGTGCAGCTGGACTTGGAGAGTAAGGGCCAGAGAGTGACAGGATGATGACAGATGTGGACAAAAGTCAGACCATGAGAGACCTCACTGAGCCAGAGAGGAGTCTGCATTTCATGGGAGGCCAAGGGAGGGTTCCCTGTAAAGGAGCGACTATCTGACTTACATTGTAGAGGGATAACTGGATATTGACTAATTCCTATATATTTATATCTTAAATTTTACTTTTATATGTGAGTGACACTGTCCTGGCCTTTAAATTAACTTATTTAAAACTCACAGCAATCCTACTGAAACAGGCTGGGACCTGGGACCCTTTGCTGCAGTTCTTGCATCTGGACAAACGTCTCCTTGAGCTACAAAATACAAAGAAACTATAAGGGACTAAAAATAACTATGTGCATGCAAGTCTGGGGCAAAATTACGGACAAAAAGATACAAGAAGACCAAAAAAAGCCAACTGCCACTTCTGAAGAGCCAGGAGCAAAAGTGGGGGACTGCACATGCCCCCTGCACTCAACATCACCAAAGGCGTGGACAGATCACCTAAGCCACCCTCTGACCCGATCCACGGACACATCCCTACCCTCACCCCATGTAAGGAACCAGCTCCCCGCTGTCTTGGCGAGCAAGCAAGGAGACCTGTTGCTTGTTCTCGCTCCCCTCCTGCTGCAG
The DNA here is from genome assembly GCF_951394435.1 of Stenella coeruleoalba. Lineage (NCBI taxonomy): Eukaryota > Metazoa > Chordata > Mammalia > Artiodactyla > Delphinidae > Stenella > Stenella coeruleoalba. The sequence goes on from NC_137169.1 coordinate 137,797,132, forward strand.
CAGGGGCCCCAGTAAAGCCTTGCCTGAATTTCTTGTCTGGCCTCTGATCAATTTATATTGACTAAGGAGGCTAAGAACCCTGGTCAGTAAAACTACTAAGGTAGGCTTTTTCATTCCCAATTTTACAGGTAAGGAAACTGAGGCTTAGAGAATAAATTACTGGCTGAGAACACAGAACCAGTAAGTCATGCAGCCTAGATGACAACTCGAGTCAGTTTATCTTTGCAGAGTCAGGAGTTCATGCTCCTGATGGGTGTGACTTGAGGACACTGTGCTTCAGCAGAATGAGGATGGGATTTGGGATCAGAACACCTGGACTCAAGTTCTGACTCTAACATCTTCTGACTGGGCACCTCACTGGGTCATTCAGTTTCCTGATTATATGGAAAAAATAATCTCTACCTCACAGGACTATTCTGAGATTTACATGCAATAAAGTTGCTATAAACTTTGAGGAATGCAGTGGTGGATAAGTACATTTGTAAATATTTTATTAAGATTTTGAAAGCCCCAGAGGTGTACACAAACACAATCTGGAGTAACCGGAGGGTGAATTTAAGAACACAGTCTGTAGAACTTGAATTTCTATGTTCAAATTCGAGTTCTCCTGCTCACCGGCTGCATCCTTGGGTATGTTAACTAACCTCGCAGTGCCTCGGATTTCTAAGGGTAATTGTTCAGAATAATCCTTGTCTCAAATGATTATTATGAGTTAATGTACGCAAAATTTTTAACATAGTCTTTAGCACAAAGCAAGCACTAAATACATAACGATGGTTATTATTATATTATTTGTGTGAAAAGTCAGGATATGACCCCTTGGAAGAGAAAGTGAGACTAAACAGCAATTCTGTAACTCACTTCTGGGTCCATTTGGCTGTTATGGATCAACAATAGATCTGAAAACCCTCACTACATTCTGAGGTCAGCCCTCGTCTCTCTGTGTCTCTGTCTCTGGGTACTTCTCCACTCTAGAACTCTGAGGGTTAGAATAAATAAAAGCCTGGCTTTTCAGAAATACTGCTGCTGCGTCAAAATCTGTTGATTGGGTGGCATCCTCCATTTAACATTATTATGAATTAACATTTCTCAAAAGCACCCCAAAGTATGTAAAAAGAAAATGGTGAAGCAATTCAATGGATTCTTCGAAGTGAAGAATTTTGTTTCCAATTTCCATTGAAAATATGCCTTTGGGAGAGAACTGTACAGTTTCCTAGACACTTATAGGCATCTTAGTAATGATCAGATTCACCAACAGATAGATAAATCAATTTACAAGAGAAAACCTCGACCATCTTCTTCAAGATTTTCATCGACGGCATCTGATTTACTTCAATATGTTAACGTGTTTGTCACCATCTGTAGATTTGATTGCTTCCTAGAGACAGAGACATTTATTTGGAACTTAATGGAAATACACCATTAGCCCAAGTACTTAAGTGCAATCCTCCTAAAGCCTTCAGAGTTACTTAGTGTTTTATCAATAATCGCAGAGTGGCAAGCCAAAGCTTGCCAGGTGATCCTCTAGCCCAAAAAGAATTCTACTGGAGAAGGTATTGCCACAACATGGGTGAGAAGCAGTGCCAATCTGGGGTACAGGGGATGTGCTGGGTATTCTCTGTTTGTCCCCAGATCCATTCTCTGCCCTTCCCTGCTCCTCTCTGTAGCCCGTGAAGCTGGTTCTGCAAACTGCTTTACAAAAGAAGAGGAAAGGTTTTGTTTTCTCCTTTCTCTCTCTCTTTGGCATCCTGGTTTGGCAACAGGCTGCGTTCCTTCTCTATGGGCACAGCTTCTGAATGGCAGCCCCACCCCACTGGCTATAGCATTTACTGGGTTCCAGAAACAGCTTCTTCCTCTTGTCCTTTTAGGTCTAGAGGTAATGGCTTCTGGCTATGGCTAGTCCCAGAATATGTTAATATCCCTTATTGATTCTCTTAATCCTGCCCATACCTCCATAAAGTCTTTTCATTACATTCTCTTTAAATGTCCTTTTGACATTTAACTGCTTCCTGCTGAGATTCTGACTGCTGGAGGGGAGAACATTTTGAACCCTTCCAAGGTACCAATAACAGTGTACAGGCTGAGAGATGCATTTGCTCATAAGGATGGAGACATTTGGAAAGAGCATCTTTTGTGAGACTGCAGAAATAGAGAAATAGTCCCTCCTCATGTCTCTGTGGAATGCTTCTTGTCTTTAATGTCAAGGAACCACGCGTGCTCCTCAAGACCATCTGGCCAGAGAGTGGAATGAGAGTGTCCAGGAGAGTTTGGTGTGGGACTGGGCTGTCCCTGAAGATGAGGAGTTGTCTGTTTCTTTGTCTTATCAACTCAACTTTAAGTCCCTGAGCGGCAGAGTCCATGGTTTTTAGCCTCCTGCACCAATCCTAGCAACTAGACATACACTCTGAACTTGGCGGCTGCTTAATAACTACAAGTTAGTAAATCCTCAACTTAGAGGATAAAGGGAAAGAAGGAAAACATGTCTCACCCTTTCCTAAGTTTCAGGTGACTTTGGAGAACCTTCATTTTTATGGCTACCTCGCTGAGCAGGAACCGTTTGTGAAAAGCCATGAGGGCAGGTTGGAATTCTACATTACCTACATTCACTCGGAGAAAACTTGGTTGCATTGAACGTTTTACGCCCAGCCAACAAGCTTCCAACACAGAGACAGGAGGATCAATCATGGCTTAAGTGAGTTGGGTCAACAGGAAGGTGAGAAGCAACCCATCTTCAGACGAGTAACTTGTCTCAAAGGCAACGTAGAGATCGCTGACAAAAGGCTTAGGAGTAGAGCCCTAGGGGGTGCCATGAGGGACAGAAAAAGAACAGACGTGCTCCTGTGCGCCCTCACAGGTAGAGATAACCTCCTGTTGCAACAAAAGACCTGATGGCCAAAAAGAACACGGTCCCTGGCCCGAGTGCCAGAATTCAGATTTCCATTCACGAAATGTCCTGATGGTCTTCAGTCTAAGCTGTGGCACTCAGGCTCTAAGGTGTCAGAACGCATGCACGGCTTGAGTCAGCCAATAGCAATAAATCATTTAAAACCTTGAGCTGTGGGAGTCGTGGCGGGGGAGCAGCTTAGATCCCGTAGGAGAAACTAACCAGACAACAGCCTCCACGCCAGTCAGAAATACATTAGGGGGATTCATACCTGATTAAATGCAAGCCGTAAGCCAAACAGAAAACATGCTCAATGAATTTTCTCTAAATACGATACCAAAAATCTCTTAAGAGAGGAATGAGTTAAGGGTGATGGCAAGAGAAAACAAGGAATCTGAAGCAAGTTACCAGTCACAGAAATGTAGAATCAGACTATCAGAGTTCGAGAGAATCTTATCCGTGGGAACATGGGCAAGTCATTCTTTTCCTGGGAAGAGAGTAGCAAGGACCAGGAAGGTTGAACTGTCTCATCAAAGGGGCATCACACCTTCAGAGCCAATTGTGCTCTTGGTTAGAGATGTTTACATTCTAACACCGGCTTAATGACTGTTAGTGACATAAGAATTTTGTTAACCTGGCTCTCTTCCCTCTTGGAAGAAAGCACCTCCTTCTTTTATTTAGTGGGAGGCTGAGGGTAGAGTGGGGAGGCGGCCCTACTGTGTAGCAGGCATCCTGCTGGACACACAAAATTTCTTAGTTCTCATAATACACCCTTTTTTTTAAAGATTTTTTTTGATGTGGACCATTTTTAAAGCCTTTATTGAATTTGTTACAATATTGCTTCTGTTTTATATTTTGGATTTTTGGCCACGAAGCATGTGGAATCTTAGCTCCCCGACCAGGGATCGAAACTGCACTCCCCGAATTGGAAGACAAAGTCGTTTTTTTTGCGGTACGCGGGCCTCTCACTGTTGTGACCTCTCCCGTTGCGGAGCACAGCCTCCGGATGCGCAGGCTCAGTGGCCATGGCTCATGGGCCCAGCCGCTCCGCGGCATGTGGGATCTTCCCGGACTGAGGCATGAACCCGTGTCCCCTGCATCGGCAGGCGGACTCTCAACCACTGTGCCACCAGGGTAAGCCTGGGAAATCGAAGTCTTAACCACTGAACAGCCAGCGAAGTCCCCAATATACCCATTTTTGAATGAGCAAGTGAGCCTATAAGAAGTAAAGTATCTTGCCCAAACTGTATGATTTTCATTCAGTTCTTTCATCTGGAAAACAGAATGGCTGTGAGCATCAAATGGGAAAGAGCACCAGGATTCTAACGATTTCACGGTAGCATGGCTGCTGTGTGCAGTTGTGGGGGCAGCTCTGGTTTCTGGCTGAAAGTGTTTCCCACATACCCATGAAACCCTGACTGAAGGAGGGGGCCCCACGCCCAGGCCTATTCAATCATGGTCATTTATTCTCTTGCTCACAGGAAAGTACATGGTGCTAGGATGTTAGTAAGAACCCTGCCCTTGGTTGGTTTACGGATATTGGATGACAGAAGTCCTCTTTCCACTCTGAGGTGGGAGGGTAATAATAATAACACCTGTTATTATTATGCTAGTTGAATAGCTTCTATATATGAGTTGCTGTCCTAAGCATATTCACATATCAACACATTTCATCCCAAAGCAAGCCCAGGAGTACAATGGTGCTCCTATCGACATTTTAAAGACAAGGAAACCAAAGCACAGAGAAGGGTGGAATCACGCAGTGCTGGGGTACTGATTTTCTCTGATGCCTGGAGAGAGTCTGGTATAGAATGAGGCAGCACTATTTACAATAGCCAGGACATGGAAGCAACCAAAATGTCTATCGACAGATGAGTGGATAAAGAAGATGTGGCGCATATATACAATGGAATATTACTCAGCCATAGAAAGGAACGAAACTGAGTCATTTGTAGTGATGTGGATGGACCTAGAGTCTGTCACACAGAGTGAAGTAAGTCAGAAAGAGAAAAATAAATACCGTAATATAACACATATATATGAAATCTAGAAAAATGGTACTGATGAACCTAGTGGCAGAGCAGGAATAGAGACGCAGATGAAGAGAATGGACTTGAGGACACAGGGAGGGGGAAGGGTACGCTGGGACGAAGTGAGAGAGTGGCATGGACATATATCCACTACCAAATGTAAAATAGATAGCTAGTGGGAAGCAGCTGCATAGCACAGGGAGATCAGCTCGGTGCTTTGTGTCCACCTAGAGGGGTGGGATAGGGAGGGTGGGAGGGAGGCTCAAGAAGGAGGGGATATGGGGATATATGTATACATAGAGCTGATTCACTTTGTTGTACAGCAGAAACTAACACAACACTGTAAAGCAATTATACTCCAATAAAGATGTAAAAACAAAAAAAATGAAGCCAAAACACGGCAACCTGAGGTGAAGGAAGGAGAGAAGGAATGAATCCAACAGTGTCAAATCCTGCATCTCAGGCTCCCAGAGGGATTCTTGAGAGAGAAAAAAGTGTTTGCACCTTTTCCTTGGTTTCAAGGAACTTCTTTAGTCCCTTTCCCAGACAGGTGAGCAGAAACAATTCTCTTCCATTTAAGGGAAAGTTGGCTTTCACTTGGAGAGAAATAGTCCTGACACCTTACTGATGATGTAGGTTTTCTCGAGGGTCTAAGTGGGACTCTTATTTAGTAAACTAAAAAAATTAGTTTTATTATTTATTTACATTTATATTTTATAATATACTTCTAATTCATTCAATAAATTTATTAGTACATAAATAAATTAGGTTTCAGAAACACCGCTACTGATCCTTCCATATATCTATTTTGGTGGTGGATAATGACACGACTATCAGTGTATGAAGCTGGTCTCATACCCTCACTTGCTTTTTTTAAAAAAAATTTTATCGAAGTACAGTTGATTTCCAATGTTGTGTTCATTTCTGCTGTACCGCCAAGTGATTCGGTTATACATATATGTGTTCTTTTTCATAGTCTTTTCCATTATGGTTTATCATATGACATTGAACATAGTTCCCTGTGCTACACAGTAGGACTCTGTTGTTTATATAGTCACTTGCTTTGATCCAACGTAAAGCTAAAAACTGTTAGAAAATCAAATCGCTTAGGGTCAGAAAATATTCTGTGAGGTTTTACAAATCATAGATGACCAAGGCCAATCAAGAGAAACCAGTGTTTGATGAGAATTTTTAAAAGCATATGGTTGTAGGCGACCCTCACTTACGCCCCCAGAATCTAGCCCTGGAGTGAACCATTCCCAGGTGAGGAAAGGCTGAAGGAGGTTAATTTACTCAAGGATCCAGAAATAGGGGCAAAGGACTAAAAGCTGCTGTCTTTTCTGCTTCTCCTTTCTAGCTTGTCGTCCACGCTGTTGCAGCCTTTCGTGGGGCTGGCACAGAGAACGTCTCCGCTGTCCCCTGCTGGAGTCGCCACACAGCTCCTTTTGGCAGGAACAGTGAGGACCCACTTGACTGTCTGCCCTCCAACCATTCCTCCATCCTCTCCCGCGTAAACCTTCAGACTGAATTGTTCGGGGCCAGCGTTGGTCTGTTAGTAAGTAGCAGGCTGCCGTCCTGGGGAACTTTCCATAGCAGCAGCTCCAAGATCAGACCCACACTCGAGTGCGTCATACACGGGGTTTCCTCCCAGGCGGACTTGTCGGGTCTCAGTGGTCCAGCCCCGGGACCCCAGAAGCCTTTGGAGACTCTGGGTGTGCGTGGGTGCTTATCGAAAAAAATCTGTCAGAGTGGGGAAGTTTCAGGAAAACGAATTAAGTCACTGACAGCAGGATTCAATGAAAGGGGGGCCATGGCGGCCCGAGCAAATCCGCGGTGAGTCATCGCCTTCAGCGAGAGTATGAATGTGAATGCGCAATTACTGAGAACTGCTCAGCGGTCTCAGCTCTCTCCCCGCAGGTCAAAACGGAAGCTTCTTATAAAAGCAGACTCACACCCAGGTCCGTCTCTGAAACCTGCAGGGACCACTGTCTGAATCTTCTTGCTGAACAATTAGAAACTTCCCCACATAGAATTCGGAGCTTTATATCGTATATATTAGTATATATTCCAATTTTGAGAGGGTTGATGATAGAAATGAGTACTGTCTGTGAAAAAAACACTCTGCTGCGTGTGTATTCTGCACAGCTAGCCTGTAATCTGCATTGAACGAAAAGGTCTGTGCATGGGAAGAATTTCATTTGGTAAAGAGGCACCTCATTGATGTATGAATCACACATTTATAGAGTAGTTTGAAAGTAGGATTTTGGTAAATAAAATTATATCTGAAATTCACAAATGTTTGTTCTCTGATGAGACCCTGCACTGCGTCACTCTGCAAAGCCAGCCCTTTCATCCTTGTGAAATAGTTTTTTAAAAATTCCAAATTTCTGTGATTTCAATTTCAGATCTTTACTCGTTTTATGAAAGCTGATCATTCAGAGTTTGATCCTTCAGAATCCCAGAATTGTAGAAGCTGTGTTGAAATGGATCAAAACTAGAAAGTTCCTGTTTTAAACGATGGTGAATGTTACTCTTCCAACCAAAATCCAGGCCTCCCAAGTGAGACACAAAACAAAATGAAACAATGACAACCAAAACCAAATAAAATCCAGGAGGAAGAGTGAAAGAAGTTATTTGATGAATCGAAGACATGAGCTTAGCAGGTAATATATTCTGTCTACCTTTCCAGCTTCATCCAAAACAATAAATACGACTCTGATTCAGGAAAGCCATGGACAGACCAAGGTAAATAGGTTGGTCATCAATTATCATCATGTAAATTAGGCACTTGAGGGGAGTTGGCTTCACTTACTTAGGCAATCAGTTTACGATGGTTTAGGACTGTGATTCTCAGCCCTGACTGTACATTAGAATCACCTAGGGACCTTTTGAAATGCATTGATGCCTGGACCCACCCCATAAGCAGAACTACAGGCGGATGGGGCCTTGGCATCCAGAATGTTGTTAAAGTTCCCCAGGTGATTCTAATGTGCAGTCAGGGCTGAGAACACTGATTTAGGAAAGCCGCACCAGAAAATCAGGCTCAAGTAGCATAGTGACATGGCTGTATCCTCCGGGACAGTATTTCTCAAAAAAGTAGGTTGTGGACCACCGAAGCTGCTGGTTAAAAATGCAGATTTCTGGGAATTGCCATCCCACCCCTCTGCATCTGCATTTTGAATGCGCTCTTTGGGCAATCCGTTTGTACTATAAACACCGAGAGCTACTAACGCCTTAGGGCGTTCAATTTTGAGGTATCACTGAAAACTTAGAAGGTGCTTGTAAAATCGCACAGCTTCTGCCCACCAAACATGCCAGTTCCCATACTGATGTGTGAGTCACTGTGAGGTGACATCTGCTGGTCCTTGCCTCCAAGATCTTCTGTAGCAAATGATTCTCCCCTCTCTCAGTGAGAATCTCTTTCTCCAGGTATTTCTTGACCCTCCCGTTCAGCAGAATTTATCCGTGCTGTATTCTTTTCCCCAGAGCTCTATCATTGGTCATCAGATTGATGAATTAATTTAGACTAGGTGGAACCGAGCAGAATCCTGCAGGGCCTCCTCACCCTCCAACTACAAAACCGAGCAGTTAATGGTGAGGGCAAGAGAGTCATAGACTCGGTGTCTGATGCACATTCCTGAGTTGTTCTATAGATACTGTAACTGCCACCAGAGGAAAAAAGCTAACTGCATGATGACCAGAGTGTAGCCATGACATAACTGCTCCATCTTGAGTAGTACTGAATCTATGGCTAGCACAATTCCAAGAACTGGCCTCAAGACAATGGGATTAACGTTATTGCTCATAATAATCTATATCTTTGCGTGCATCAAAATAATTGTAGCTTGCTCTGCCCGTATATGTAAGCAGACAACTAAAATTGTCAGCAAAGAGATGCTACAACTAAATTTGTCAGCAAAGAGACCCATGTTGACATCTTCCACTCTGAGAATACGGTGCCTAAATGTATGGACACCAAGGGGGGAAGGGGGGCGATGATTTGGGAGATTGGGCTTGACATATATACACTATTGATACTATGTATAAAATAGATGACTAATGAGAACCTACTGTATAGCACAAGGAACTCTACTCAATGCTCTGTGGTGAACTAAATGGGAAGGAAATCTGAAAAAGAGGGGATATATGTATACATATAGCTGGTTCACTTTGTTATACAGCAGAAGCTAACACAACATTGTAAAGCAACTATATTCCAATAAAAATTAATTAAGGAAAAAAAAAGAATATGGTGCCTATGTCAGCATGAAAAAGTTACGGAAGATAGACCTCTGCCCCTAATCCCATAGAAATGGAATGATGTCTGACAAGTGGGGGTTGTAAGCTGCTCTTTGCAGGAAACCGCCCTCAGCAAGGAGCCCCTTTTCTTGTCACTTTAGCAAAGCTATATTGTAACTAACTTTTATACCAGGCGGCCCCGTGCTCTACTCATCTCCCGTCCAAGCACACCTTTCAAATCTTTTAATCACACAACACCTGGCCTAACTTGTTTTCCATAGATCAAAGAAGTAGAAATGAAGAATAAGTAACTAACAGATGACCAGATCTCTTCCCTACCTTCCCCTTCAGTAATCTCCCAAACAAACTGTGTGACCAAGATGAGATCTAGAGGAAGATCACACGCCTGCATGCAGTGGGGGATGGCGAAGACTCTGACCCCTTATGTCAATGATTAACTGAGATTACTTCTCTGTTTCCCTTGAAAAGCTTTCATGGCCAAGCGGAATCTTTGGAGGTGGTTTTTGGGGACACTAAGTCCACCATCCCCAGATGGCCAGCATTCTGAGGAAAGGCACCTTTCCGTTTTATTTACATTTGTATGTAATTGATTTTGTTAGCCTGGAGCAGCAGGACACCCTCCCCCATTCGATAACATAGGGAATGCTTGGGAGCTATCTTCAATGATTTAACTCAAAACCAGAAATGAATACAATGACGTAGGGCCAGGTAGTGGGGTGTGGGGAGGGACATTGGACACCCTCCAGGCACACCAGGTGGACGGCCACCTACCCGACCATGGGTCCTCACCATCCTTGTGATGAATAGGTTTCCATCTCTGGGCAGTTTCTCGGTTCTTTGTTTTCATCCCCTACGAATATATGGATTGTCTCAAAAACACAATCCTCTGTAGGAGGGTCAAATCACAGATATGGTGGGCGAACCAATGACTCTAGGACAATAAAGGTGTTTTCTGAAAAGCAGCCTGTGGATAAAGTAACCCTCAGACAGGTTTGAGAGCAATTCAAATTCATCTCAAAGACAAAATGTTCTTTTGTTAAAGGGAAATCAATTCTTATAGTACATTACTTCCTAAATGACTTCGGGAAGATAACTCAGGATCTATAAAGACTTAGCATTTGCACAGGCTAAATAAATCCAATAGTTTAGTTCATTTATTTCAGCATTTAATCTATATTTTTCAAAATATTTCCTGTAAAATCTTGGTTTTGGGGCTGATAGACTAGATTTTTTTTTTTTCCTGCTCTCTATCCTTCTTATGTTGTAACAACATGGGATTAGCTAGTAAATGCAAATTTGAGGTCAGTCTGCTGTGAAAACCAAATTAAGTAATTTCATTTGGGTGATGTGAGTATGGAGGAGGAGCCTGACACAGGGCTGATAGTAACAGTTACAAAAGAGACAGCATAGGGGCTTCCCTGGTGGCGCAGTGGTTGAGAGCCCGCCTGCCGATGCCGGGGACACGGGTTCGTGCCCCGGTCCGGGAAGATCCCACATGCCGCACAGCGGCTGGGCCCGTGAGCCATGGCCGCTGAGCCTGTGCGTCCGGAGCCTGTGCTCCGCAACGGGAGAGGCCACAGCAGTGAGAGGCCCGTGTACTGCAAAAAAAAAAAAGAGCATAGCCTGAGGTCCTTAACTTGTCTCCCCTCTGAAATGTGGGTCCCTTGGTAACTGGTTGTCCTTAGCTTCTGGTGAGTGTATGGCTGTTAGCATCACTGTTGCCATATTGGGTTCGTACCTTTCCTCCTGGCCTTCCATTGCCCCTACCCAGGACTGAACTGTGCAGTCTGTGCAGTGAATCAGTTCTCTGCCTCAAGGGCTTTGTAGTTAGTAGATATTCTTTCATAATCACTAGGACCAGGCGGCCTCTATGATCTGTTAGTCCCCAAACAACGATGAAGACCTTCGCTGACATGTTCCCAGGGCCCACAAAACTAGTTACCGATTCATAAATCTTGACTTAGGAATGCACGTCCTGTTTCCAAGCACGTACCCCCTACCCTAGGTTAACTATAAAACTGTCCCATTGGTCCCTTGACGGTGCAGAGTGCAGCTGCCAGTGTTTCAGGATTATTGTCCGCTCAATCCCACCCTGTGCGTAAGTGTAATAAACTGATCCATCGATTATACGGAGCTGCTTGTCTCAATTTTTGGTCTCAAGATACCTTCTCAGTCTGGTGGGCACTTTTCATTCTCTCCATCCTCCAACAGTAAGAAAACTGACAGAGCTAAGATACATGCTTGGAGTTTACCATTCCTTAGAAAACTCAGGGAAGACTTTACAGATGATATGGCCAATTGTTTAACCCAATGACACAGTATGATGCCAAAGAAGCTACAATCACTGGTTTGCTTTCAGTATCCACAGGTCACTTAGTTTTGTCTAGTTAGAGGTCAAATATTTCATGCTGATTCCATTCAGCTCTCTTACAACGGTGCACTTTTATTCATAAAGGGGACTAGACAATTGAGAATAGAAAGGTCTTTGATAACTTGATACTTTTCTGTAAAGATAATGATAAAGAACAAAAAAGTGGCCACATAGGTTCTGGCTGTTTCTAACAGTATTCTTTCTCCAACTGTGACATCAATAGATATTTTGTTCCTTCATGACATAAGCCACAATCCTTACCCTAAACCCTTGGGACCTGAAGTGCTTTTAAATAATTTTTAATTTTTTCAGATTTGGGAAAGTTAATAAAATGCATATACTGTATATTTTGTAATATCTGCAGAATGCCCTTGTAATAGAATACAATACTTCTGTAGCAAAATATATAACTATTCATATTAAATGAGATAAATAAATGCTGTAAATAGTGTGGTTTGTTTAAACTGGGTTTTGCTGCTGAATGAGTTGTACCAAACCTAGATAAAAACTTGTTTTGGGGAATTCCCTGGCAGTCCAGTGGTTAGGATGCGGCGCTTTCACTGCCGTGGGCTTGGGTTCGATCCATGGACGGGGAACTAAGATCCCGCAAGCCACGCAGCTTGGCCAAAAACAAAAAGAGAGATAGAAAACCCAACAACTTCTTTTAAAGAGATTTTTAGATTTGGAATTGCAAACAAGGGATTATGGGTTTATATCTATGTATTTCTCCACACCATTCAAGAATCAATTTATATTTTCAATTCTTACTAACTTCATTGGGAAATTTGTCCTGTACATTACTGGCCTAAAACACATTCCTTTCACGTCTAAACTGTTACCTCTAATCACTGCCCTCACTGATTTCCTCGCCATATTCCTGGTGACTTCGTGATCTTATTATTTCTGGTTATGGTAAGCTGTTCAAGGTTCCGTTTCCTCTTCTAGAAAATTGCACTTGGTCTTGTGCTTGGCACGTGGTGCTTGCATCATTCAGGAAGTTTCCTTTGAAACTGCAAGCAAGAGACTTAAGCAACAGGGAATTTATTGGGGGTACAGTCAGCCCTCCTTCTCCATGACTTCTGTATCCGTGGATTCAACCAACTGTGGATCCAAAATATTTGAAAAGAGGATTCCAGAGAGTTCCAAAAAGCAAAACTTGAATTTGCTGCCTGCCTGCAACTACTGACATAGCGTTTACATTGTATTTACAGCTATTTACGTGGCACTTACATTGCATTAGGTATTATAAATAATCTAGAGATGAATTGAAGTATAGGGGAGGATGTGCGTAGGTTATATGCAAATACTATACCATTCTATACAAGATACTCGAGCATCTGAGGAGTTTGGTGTCTGCAGGGGTCCTGGAAACAACCCCCCTTGGATACCGAGGGACAACTATATATGTAATTAAAAGAACAGTTGAAGAACCAGGCTTGGAAATGGTGAGGATAAGAAAAGCTTTTGGATTGATGTTAGAGATATTTTATCAGGACTTAGCTCCACCTTTTAAAATCCTGAGTCACTTTGCTGGAGATCAGGCCCCAGGCAAGTCTGAGGGGCAGAGCAGCGCTTGGGTGCCCAACACTTGGCTAGGTGACAGCCTGACACATTGATTGACACTCCCACCAAGGCTGAGCACGGGGTGGAGGAATCATCCCCCCACAGGAACTGGAGCTGCTTCTTACAAGAAAACTGCAAATGCACCCAGACGGCAAAACAAAACAAACCTAACGGAAGTCTTCTATTGATTTCAAAATACCTTCAGAATAGTGTTCTTAATTCCTGACTTTTCAGAGATATGCGAAGTCCTCTTTTCTAGGCTGTCCTCCTACAAAACTTAATTCATCTCCATGCACAGGTTAGTTGTTTTCCTCTAGACTTTTCTCAGCAGTCTATGTCTGTCTTGAGCACAGGGGCTAGAGATGCTCGCCCATTCGATTTTATTTTCTCTAGGTACAATTCCTGAGTTATTTTCAAAGTGATCTTTTCACAAGGAGTATTTCCAGCCAAGGCAACACTGACAGAGAGAAGCTTAATGGTAGAAACCACTTCATTAATAAGAAATGAAAATACTTCACCAGAAATCTGCATAGGAATAACAAGCCTATATCACACGGACCAAGAACTGAGAAAATGAAGAAGGCAAATGAATATGGCCTTTCTTCCCTCATTTACTGCTTAAATTTTTTTTAAAGAATATTATTAAACGACATAAGTCCCATGTTTCTTTAAGTGGCTTTTTAGATTGCAAGCAATTTTTTTCCAGACAGGCGCTGACGTGTACCCACACCCATCCCAGTGCGAGTTGTTGGTAACACACATTCCTTACCTGGTATTCATACTCTGTGAAAGGCAGTAGTTCCATGTCCATAAAAGAGCTTGAGCTTCCATTATAGGTTAGCACTGGGTTTGATTTTCCAGGCTCAGCTGCTATTTGTCTTCTGTACAATTCATAATATAAAACCTGTCCATTTGGCTGCAGTGGTCCTGTCCACAGAAGGGAAACCATGGGCTGGAATCCCCCTGGAGCCGTCTGGACCTCTAGATGTGGAGGCGGTTGCATCCGAGGTGCAACCTCAGGGGTCTGTATGGATGTCCAGTCACCTGATGCACATCCCAGCCTGGTGCAGGCTTGAATTCGAACTTCATACCTTCAGGACACAAGGCAGAAATAACCCATTATTGGCAAAATCGATTTTCGTGGGAAGAATCTTTAAAAGGCCAAGTGTTTTCTGAAAAAAAGACAGACACGTTTATATCTATTCTTACCTACAACGAACCCTTTTCAAGGACAACAAAGTCATGTTTCCACGGAAATTTTAGAACATTTTCAAACCTCCTGGCTTTCCAAACTAAAGGAAGATGCTCACCTGTCTGGAAAGGGTGGGCACGATTCTTCCCTAAACAGGAATGTATAGAATGAATACACTTTCAAGATACTCTCCAGCAGGAAAATTCTGGTACGCTGTAGAGTTCCTTAACACAGTGAGGGAGAATACAGATCTTGGGAGTTTGAACGAGTTTTCAGCAGCCCTGAGCTCCTCTCTCTGCAGCTGGAGCTAAATGATTCCCCAGGAACGTTTCCAGGTCAGGAAGGAACGTCATGGAATCAAGGTCTCTGTGCTAATAAACCCCCTCACCTGATACCTGACATCTTAAAACAGGCTCCCTTACACCACATGGGGAACTTCCGGGGCCAAAGTTAACCCAGCTACACACCAGATTATCAATCATGGAGACACCTTATCACCACCCAGTTAAACTCAACCAATCAATTATGTTTTGCTTCATAGCGGGTCTCCTGCCACTGGGAAAGGTCTATTTACATAACAGGGACTTTTCCCTTCCAACAAAAGGGGCTTTTGTTAGTCTTAAGTGCCTATGGCTGCAAATAAGTGCTTCCCCCTCTTTTCCATGCCCCTAATTTTTATGATATTATGACACCCCTAATTTCCCCTCAAGCCCCAGCCACCTCCCTTTCTCCCTTTATTTCTTTTGCTTCCAGGCTTTTCCGTCTTCTACTTTCTGCTTTCGCTCTTCCAGATAATCACCGCCTTGTGCTCACTTCCTCGCTTTCTTTCTGTTCCCCTTGCCCTCTTCTTAATTACACTTCTCTCTCCCTTTGGGGAGTCTCCCAGTTCCCTTTTCTGCTTCCCCTTCCCTCCCTCTCCTCTCACGCCCATTTTCACCATGATGGGCTGCCAGTTCATTGGTGAACAGATCTACAGCTGTGAATGGCAGATCTGCCTTCTAAGCGATTCTGAGAACTCAGTTTTGATTTTCCACGTCTGGATTATTTGTTTTCTGGATTATCTCTGGTGGTTTTAAAATTCTGGGTCAGATTCCTCCTGCTTCTTAGGGTATTCTCAGGATCCTTCTTCCTACTGACCATCTCGGGGGTACCTCAAGGAGGACACACTAATTTGCAGTACTCAGTAAACATTAAGCTGCTGGAAAAACCCCAAATGACATGAATCCCAACTTCATATAGAAGTCATATTCTGGTTTTATTTTTATTTACTTATTTTTCTTGCGGTATGCGGGCCTCTCACTGCTGTGGCCTCTCCCGTTGTGGAGCACAGGCTCTGGACGCGCAGGCCCAGCGGCCATGGCTCATGGGCCCAGCCGCTCCGCGGCATGTGGGATCTTCCCGGACCGGGGCACGAACCCGTGTCTCCTGCATCGGCAGGCGGACTCTCAACCACTGCGCCACCAGGGAAGCCCTGGTTTTATTTTTGTGTGTGTGATTTGATGTTTTTATTGTTTATACTCTATATAAAGTTATTATAAAATATTGGCTATATTCCCTGTGCTGTACATTACGTCCACATACCTTATTTATTTTACACCCAGTAGTTTGTATGTCTTAACCCCCCTCACCTATCTTGCCCTTCCCTCCTCGTCTCCTCACTGGTAACACTAGTTTATTCTCTGTATCTGTCGGTTTCCCTTTTGTTACATCCATTCATTAGTTTTATTTTTCAAATTCCACATATAAGTGAATACATGCAGTATTTGTCTTTCTCTGTCTGACTTATTTCACTAAGCATTATACCCTCCAGGTCTACTCATATTGTTGCAAATGACAAAATTTTCATTCTTATTTATGGCTGAGTAATATTCCGTTGATATTCTAAGTCGTTAATGTCACTTACATCTTCGATGAGAGTGGACGGTGAAGGGGCATCTCTCATTGCCTTAAATCCCATGGCTAAGTTTCTCACAAAAATCAGACTTTCTTTTTTCAGCCTGGGAAAAATGCCCCTCTCACATCCAGAGACTTTTTTTTTCCCTAGAAATCTTTTTGAATAAGAGTTTCGGAGGGGAGCAAGCTGATACGATCTTTAAAACGTGCAAGTACCAGTCAGGTAAAGAGGAAGCCGGGATGAAATGTACAGCTCTGCAGCTAACATGGGCCTTTTTTATGCCCTGCATCAGAGTAAGATAAAAGCCAGCTCACAGAGCATGTGGATTAGCTATGGAAGATACTTGCAGAAGTTTTAATCACTGTTTAATATTTAATGCAACCCTAGATAATTGTCATTAGGATATGCATAAGACTGCGAATGTTTCATTTCAACAGCACTATATATCAGAGATAATTATAGGAGAGATCTAATCTACACATCAGTACATTACAATAATAGATGAATTTTATCAATGGTGGTTGGTAATCAACACCCAGCCTTTAATTCTTTTAAAGTGGTTCTGTTCATTTTACTAAATTTTAAGAATACAATGTCCTTTGTTACTCTTCTCTCTGGGGATGTATGTTAGTTAAAATGTGATGGGGAAAAAAGCCAAGCAATTCTTTAAAGTATGGGAAGAGGGCTGGTGGTCAGATTCCTTTGTGTGGAAAGCAACACACACCCTTGCTCATCAGAGAGCTCAGAGGGGACCACTAAGAAAACAGGAGCTGGCAGAGTGGCACCGTCCCAAGAAACCACGAGATCAGAGCTGACTGAAGGGCTGGGGAAATAGTCAGAGGAGCCTCACTATTCCTGGAAGACGTGCTGGATTCAATAAGGAGGGCTGGCCCCAGAGCAAATTTCGGATCAGTCCAACTCTGGCTGGCAATAGCTCTCAATGACGGCCCCTTTTTTCATTCTTTAAAATACTCCTCCTTTGCCTCACAGTCTAGTTCAGAGAACCGCATTGGGGTTCTCAGAACTGACCGGGGGCTGGCATGTTTCCAGGAGGGACCAGACTCAGGGAAGTGGCCCTACCTCTCCACTCCTTGGTTCCAGACATCGCGATGAAGTGCAAACATTTCTAAAAAAACTGACTCTCAAAATGTCACCTGCAAGAATTTTGCTCTCCAGAAGTAATCAAGCAGGTTTGGGCTGGATAAGGACGTAGTTAGTCTACTTGGATGGTTAAACGGATGGGGCTTGGGCACGTCACACATCTTGCTGTTAGAGTCTCCACTGGGACTGACCGAGGGCTCACGCCATAGAAAGGGGCAGTGGCTTGTTCTCAGGAAAGCCAGGGTCAGTTACCTACCTGTGAAATGGCTTCAGCTGGTTTACTATGAATGACCGTGTACCAAAAGAATTATGAGTTGTGTTTACGTGTACGATTTTTGTTTCTCTTTCAAACAGCTCACGGATGAAGAGGGTGTAGTTGACGATATGACCGTTTGTCCTTACTGGAGGGTCCCAGCTCACTAAGATGTCCTGAGGGCCCTTGGCCAGCAATTTTGGAGGCTCCATCCCTGAAGGCGCTGAGGGGCTGGTTCGATCTTTGACAAGTGGACTCAGAACACCCCCTTGGCTGTTGTTGGCCATCACTGTGTAGCCATACTCCACACCTGGGGCGAGAGTAAAATCATGATAGCGAGTTTCCAGGCCGGTATAGACAATGGTTCCGTCCCTCCTAAGTTCATAGCTTCTGATCTGGCCATTTGGGGTTCCTGGCGGTTTCCAGGTGATTTCTATGGATTCTGAGCCCGTGACTTGTAGTTTTGGAGGGTCCATGTTTTGGGGCGGGGCCTCCATCGTCCAGGCAGACTCTGCCACACTAGCTGTGCAACCTCCACTGGTGCAGGCCACTAGGGAGAGATTATACTGTGTGGAAGGCTGCAGGTGGGAAACCAACAGGGACAGCTTCTGCCCAGCAAGGTACTCCTTACCATCCAGTCTGAGTAAATACTGAGTGATCTCTCCATTTTGAATTGATGGCGGTGACCAAGATGCATTTATTTGAGTGGCACTGATGGTCCAAAGAGCTGGAGGGCGGACCCCTGCAGGGGCAGCCTCAAGGGTTGTGATGCTGGTAGGCGTGCTAGTGGAACAGCCCTCACTGGTGCAGGCTGTGACTACATACCTGTACGTGGAAAAAGGAAGCAGCGCTTCATCAGTATAATTGAAAGTCTCGGCATCGAAGCTGAAAGGATAGAGCACCCCGTTCCTTTGAAGCCTATAGGACTGGATAATGCCATTAGGCTGTGCTGGTGGGATCCAGGAAATCATCAGTTTGGGGGGATTCACAGATACCTGGGCTATCTCAGGTGGAGAGAGGCCTTCTGGAAGTGCCTGCCTGGTCCTTACCACACTCCAAGAGCTGCAGGTACGGCCTGCTGAATTCCAAGTGTGGATTTTATATTCACACTGCATCCATGGCCGCAGACCTGTGTCATTATACACAAATGTATTCCTTTCAGTATCATATTCTGTGAAAACAATTTTCTCATCGTCCTGGATTGTCTGATTCCCCCCAGCTTTTCCCTCGAAGCATCTGCGAATCACTTCATAGCGAATTATCTTTCCGTTTGGGTTAACGGGCTCTGACCAGCTCAGCTCAACGCTGGTGGACCCCACAGACTGGATGGTGGGAGCCAGCTGAGACTGGGGTGCGGCTTCTTCTGTCCACAGAGGCTGGGGTGCCGAGTGTGCACAGCCCGCCCTGGTGCAGGCCTCCAGCGTCAGCGTGTAGAGCGTGAAGGGGTCCAGGCGTCGGAAGAGAAATTGACGATTCAGGCCGGCGTACTCCAAGACACCATCACTGAAGACATTGTACGTCTGCAGGAAGATGGGGAACAAAGCATATGATTTCTTGGTGTCACTACTTCGTCCCTTTTAACCCCTTCTGCCCCCTGTTCCTCACCTTGATGATCCTAACCCAGAAGAAGCATTCTGATATGAATTTTGGGAATGTGATCTTTGCCTTTTCTCTTTTTAAGGTTGGATATCATGTAAGCATATATCTAAAAGCTAAGAGTCACTGAAATTAATTCGTTGACTTAAAGAGCGCTCACGGGGTTTCTTCCCATTTTTATCTTTTAGAAGTGGGGAATAGTATTCACATTCCCTATTTTATAAAAATTAAGAGCTTCTAATTTCACCCTGAGTAGGCTAAATTGGGCCTATCCACATTGTCTATTGCCACAGCATTTACTGGGAAATGGAATTATAATGCTTAATCATTTGTACCAGGGTGCCAGGGCGGAAAATGTGTGAGTGTCTGGTGTGGGCACACATGCACACGTGTACATAGGTACATATACATGTTATACACATATACAAAAACATAGGTACAAACTGATGACCAGAAAATGGAAAACCCACCCTGTTTCCTCTTACCAGTTATAGAAGAATAGATGGTTTCTTTGGAGCAAAGTATTGTTTTGTTCCAGGGAAAACCATCTGAATGCTCATGATACAAACGTAGAGCAAGTTTCCAACCCATATTATTCATTGTTCTTTGGGGAAGATGAGAGGTAACTTAGCTTGAATGTAGATGTTTTTGAATGATGGTTCCCCATCTTTTCATGCTTCAGTGTACCTGAGAGACAGGAGACCTTCCTGTCCATGGTCGTGACCCTGTGATTATGTCTCTTAAGATGAGATGGACAAATACCAGAGTCCCTTGAGAGGCAAATCTTCCCACAGGTTGTTCCTGGATTGTTGATATACTTTAATGTTATTTAAGATTAAATAGCCTAGATCTGGAAATCTATTTATGTTGGACTATTGTATTTTGGTGTGATTTTCTTGTTGGGGGTCTCAGGGCAAGATCATACCCCTGAGGGAAGGGGAATAGAGTATTTTCTGAAGACAGCTTAGATTCCACAATCAATTTGAAAGTCTCTCTGACTCTCTGTCCCCTCCCCCATATTCACCTGGCAAATCTCTAACTAGTGTTAAATTCAGCTCTCCCTCTGGACCTTAGCTTCTAACTGGGTTTGGAGAAAAACTCTCAAATATATTGACTGGTCTCACTTTAAATTTCTTACCATAACTTTTAAATAGATGATTACCAACTATAAAACCATATGTTTGCTCTCTCATTTTTCAAAGTAAGAAATATCTTCTCCTTTCCCCACTAACAGCCAATACCCCCTTCTCTCCCTCACAGGTGGTTGTTGACATAACCATATATTTGACTGAGGAAAGTAGAGGCAGTCAGACAGGAATGTTCTCATGTTATAGATTATCACTGCCATAGGCATGTGAATCTAGATGTACCCTATTTGCCTCTGTTCCTTTTCCTATGGATGAAGTACCTCTGCCCCCACTGAAGTCCACCTGAGCTCTGGATCCTGTCCTCTCCTCCTTCCTACAGATTTCACTCTTGCAATTATTCTCATCATCTCTTGCTTCACTGATTTATCTCCCTCTACTGGGTTATTTCCATTAACATTTAAATGCACTCTAGGATCTTTCACTGATTTTTGAATAAAACTTCTTGACACCATAGTCCCCTGGCTCCTGCCCCATTTCTCTGTTTTTTTCTTTCCATCTATACTTCTTTGAAGAGTTGCTATCCTATTCCCTCAAACCATCCCGACCAGGTTTCCCATTTCAACATTTGATTTTCTTGTGAAGATCACAGTGACCTCCTGGTTTCCAAATACAGGGTCACATCTCTGCCCTCATGTTACTGGATCTCTCAACACCATTGGCACATTTTCTGTTCCCTTCTGGGACATCCCTCTCATCTACTTTTCCTTCTACCTCATGTGTCTTGACAGCTCCTCGCCATACTCGTGACCTCTAAATTTTTGTATTCCCCAGGGCTTGATCCCAGGCTCTCTTCATCTCGAGTTAGATCCTCTCCATAGGTGATGTCCTCCAGGCCCATGGGTTTGAATACTACTCACCTGCTAATGAATTCCAAATACATATATCTTCATGAAGAACTCTCTCGAGTGTTCTAGACTTGTACTTCCAACAACCTACTTATCCCCTCAAATCTGTACATCTTCCAGCCTTCCCTTCCCAGTCAATGACTCAAGGCCAAAGTCCAGATGTCATTCTGAAGTACTACTTTTCCTTCATGTATCACATTCAGTCCATTAACAGACCTTGTCATCTCTACCTCTGGATACATCCCCAATCCACTCACATTTCTTGACCTTCTCAACTCCCCCTCTAATTCAAGCCACAGTCAATTCTACCCTGACTTCTTTCACAGATTCCAAACTGCACTGGTCTCCTTATAGCCCATTTCCTACATAGGAGCCAGAGTGATTTGGAAAAACATAAATTTGATTGTGCTATCCCTTTGCCTAAACCCTTCCGTAGTTTTTCATCACACTCAGAATAAATCCCAAGCTCCTGATCACAGCCCACAAGGTTGAGCACACAGTCCACCTTTCACCAATCCCTTGAATCTCATCTAGTATCATCTTCCCTCCCCAACCCTCCCAAACTTCAACCACACTGGCTTTCTTCCCTTGATGTGAAGAAACCAAGTTCATCCCTGGCTTCAGGCCTTGCATTTGCTGTTCACTTTGTCTGAACATTTTGCTCTCGTATCTTCACATGACTGACTCTGTCTTGTCATTCAGGGCTCAGCTCAAACGTCAACTCAATTCAAATGATCATCCATGCTAAAACAGCCCGAGCAGGCATAATTACATTATTCTGTTTAATTTTCTTTATAGCATTCACCACTCTCTGAAATTCTCTGGTTTGTGTACTAGCTTTTTGTTTGCCTCAGCCCCACTGTTCATGTATTCTCACACACACACAAGGTCTATGACAGCAGGGACCTTGCCTGTCTTGTTCACTCCTGAATAATTGCCTGGAACTTAGTAGAAGCCTCAATAAATATTTGGGGAACCACAAACGCACGTAAAAGGAGTAGATATTTCTATTGTCAATCATTCCAGGAAGAGGCAGACACTGGGATGGGAAATAAACACTCACAAGGAGGGGTGCTTTGATGGGTGTGAGAGAGATACTCTTTGCTCTGATGGGGACCTTAGGGCTGAGGCTTGGATTTTAAGGCCATGGTTCCTAGGGCTCAGGCCTCCTGTCCTAGAGTAGCCAAAGTCCGGCTCAGTCACATGCCAGGGGCTAGTAGAAAGCAGCTTGTAGCATACCTGGAGGTGGGCAGAGAGGTGGCCGCCGTACCAGGCAGTGAGGCAGCCTACAGGGAGGCCCATGAGGATGGGCCTGGGTCTGTGAGCTCTAGTTACAGATCTAAGGCACTGCTGTAGGTAATTTCCTGCCAGCATCCCACTATGGGGTTTTCAGGGAAGGTTTATCAAAAGTCACAGCTTAGTCTTAGAAGTTCTATGTGGAATTAGTGGGGGAGTCTTTGCCACCTTGAGAGGGAGTGGTAAAGGAGAGGCAGAGTGTCTACAGCATCTGCAGGGGGTGGCAGTCCCAGCCTGCACGAGGTGATGGATGAGGGCCTGAGTGGTGGTCCAGGGCCAGAGGAGACTAGAGGCAGAGGCAGTAATAGATGGACAGCTGAGTCGCCAGCAGCCTTGGAGAAGAACATCAGAAGGGTGATGATGCTGCCTCTTATGTGGGTGATGGTTCAAAGCATCAAAATGTGGATGATAATGGAAACCTTATTTGGGCGCTCACAGACTGGTGAAGCTGGGGTTAGATGTGACATTAGTAAGACTGCTTCTCATGGCTACATAGGGACATCGTGGACTTAGCAGACATGCGGGGCTTCCTGTTTCCTGATGAGTGAGCTCTGCTCAAAGTGCAAATTAGGCAAAGCTTAAGCAAAGAGCTGGGAAGGACAATTCGGGAGGCACTAGGAACATGGTCATTTAGAGTTCCGTTTTGGTGTGACTACCTGGCTTCAAATCCCAGTTCGGTTGTCGCAATGTTGTTTAGCCTCAGACAGTGGTTTAGCCTTTACGTGCCCAGTGAGGTTTAGTGGTACCTACAGAGTAGGGCTGATGTGCGGATTAAATGAGATAATCCATAGAGAGCACTTAGACAGCGTTGGGTTCATAGGAAGCTTAACACGTGTGAGCTAGTTTTCTCTGATCTATGATTAAGCGCCTGGAGGAACTATCAGGAAGAATTAACCAGACTGTGAAGGGAGTTTTCCCACAGTGACCTGATGGCATGTCAGGGCTCATCTATTTATCTGTAGAATACCAAACATGATCGCATATTCAGGGTAGACATTACCTTAATCACACCATTGGTTCTTACAGGCTCTGACCACCGCAGTAGCAATGCCCGGCCGTTCTCCTTCTGCTCCACCGTAAAGTAGCTCAGTCCACTGGGGGAAGATTCTAGGGTTCGAACTAGAGTCCAGGGGCTTGAAACTTCTCCCGCCCGGTTTGTGGCCACAACGCTAATGTGATATGCGGTGAAGGGTTCTAAGCCGAACAGGTGGGCTTGATGGCTCGTCCCCTGGAAGAAAATGAACAGTTTAGTTTCCTTTTGGAAACAGCTACCAATTGCTGGAAGGTCATTCTTTGGCCAAGACGCCTCACCAATGACAGCACAAATATCACAACAGAGATTTGAATTATTAAGAAAACAATATGGTTTTTTCTTGTTCTTCACATGCTAAATATATTACCTAATGTTGTGTGATTTCAGACACACACACACACACACAGCTTGGATCAGATAGGATCCTTGCCCTTTCAGAGCTTGCGACCCAAGGGATGCAATATATTACAAAAGCAATAAAAAAAATCTATGATGTCTCAGGTCAGTGTAGCATGATTTCATGATGGAAATCAGTGGTACCAAGTTGAGTGGCAGAGAATGGAATAATCTTAAGGATTTGGAAATTGAAACTGAGCAACGCTAATTCTCTCTCATTAAACCCTGACACTATTTTTTACATAAGACTCTCCCCAATTCCCCCCTCTCTCATTCTCTTGGTGTGTATTTACATTTTACAAAGACAATAAAACAAACACAAGGAAACAACAATAAGTCAACCAAACTATAGATGCACAAGCACCCTGAGGGCAGTCTACTAATAATATCAACGTGAAAATATTCTCATTTGTTAAAAACACCCTAACTAAAACTCTGAAATTTACCAAAAGTAATTGTTAGCTAGGCTTTGAGTATTTGGTCTTTGTTAATTTAAAAGAAAAAAAAATGATAGCATAATTCGTTTTTTTCCTGCTTGGACAGCAGCACTAACCATATTTTGCATAATTAAACTGGACCTAAGAATCCTAATGTTTTGAAAGAGCCCAGGGTGCTCTTTGTACATCTGGGCTGGATGGAAGTGTCTGTTTACACATAGGAATTATGTCTGCAAGTGGACCAGTAATGTGTGTATAGGTAAACACACACACACACAGACACTTTCTGTTGTGTACCATATCCATTGGACGTGAATAATCATGAAGAAGTTTTTACTGGTTTAATAGGATATATACACTTAATGGTATGTGAGGTCAGCTTTGGTTTATTTGACACTTAAATGTGACAGATCATCTTCAATTGTCCTTTTCTTGGTGGGCACAGGAAGAGGAAGATGAGATGAAGAAGAGAAAGTTATTTCTGAGAGCAGTACCCGAAAGCACCAGACAAAGTTATGTGTATGGAAATTCTTTTTAATTTGAGGGAATCCAAATCTCATTTTGAATAAAATCTAAACCCAGGTGGCAAAATCCAACTGAACCACTTTCCAAAAAAACTGCTTAGACGAAACCAAAACACACCATAGAAATAATTTTTGACACCATTCCCCCACATTCTTGGTTGTAAGTTTTATAAGTTTCTATTAGTTAATGTTTCTTATTATGTGTTAAACACAAGCAGGGGAAATATAATTTCCTTTACTTATCAAAAACTTGTAAAGTCAATTTTCCTGTTTCAGTAAGGTCCTATTATGATATTACAGGCTGAACTCTTGAAATCTTTTAATATTTAAACATTTGCTAAGCGACCAGGCTCTGAAAAAAAGTATACAGAAATACTAATTTCTCTTTTTTAAAATATTAAAAGTTAGATCATAAATATTTAAAACTTATTTCTCCAACAACATTGGATTGGTCTTTTAGATAAATACAGCACAGAAATAGAATGACCATAGTGAATATTAAAGTTGAATATGCTACAAGTCCCGATGACAAACATTCTTTTCTGATAAATGATTCCTTTTCTGTGGAAATAGGGCAAACACGGGCAAGATTAATAATGCAAAAAAGAACCATTCTTTGTTCAGAATATTCAGTAGTAGATGCCAAAAAAGCATCAGCTCCAAAGCAAACAGTGATCACCTCTAACAGATTATATATGAAAAAAGGTAGGCTGCTGGGCGACATTTAGAGATAGCTTTTGTCATAAGAAACACGAAAAGCATGTGGGCCGTAAAGCAAAAACATACGTATATTGTCCATAGCAGCACCTGCTCCATTACAGTTTATTTCAGAGCTGAGAATTCCATTCAGCCCCTAGATGGCAATACTACCAAGCACTTTCGGTGGCATGAGTGCTCAATGATTAACTGACATTCAGTTATCCAACACACTCCAGGCCGCCATTTAAAAAATAACAAAACTGATTTCATTATAGATTCTTTTAATAAACATTTATAGCCAGATCCTTGAAAGCAGAAGTACTGAAAATGTTCTGGCTTCAAAACCTCCACCAACGAATGTGGAAATATGACCCGCAGGTCTCAAGTTGAAGTTCACGCCTGCCTGACACAGAAATGTTTACATGTAGACTCCTACAAAAGGTGATTACAACAGTTGTTTTGCTTAATTTGGTCTATATATCTTCTTAAAATATAGAAATAATCACATATCATAAATGTACAGGAAACGTGAAGGAGAATTTTTCTATCATAAATTTATACTGAGACAAGTTCCCATATTATGTCAACTTGTTATTTCTGCAAAACTACAACACACACACACATGCTTTAAATAAACCTCAGTGATAGCCATACTTTTTGTCAATATTTAGTTAAGTCCACATAAAAAATAAAGAAAACTTCAAAATGGCAAGACAATCCCTAACCGATTTATTCTTTGACATTTTAGGAAATCCTTTATATTATTCTTCCCTGAATGGATATCTAACCCCAGAGGTCACTATTTTAGAAACCAACTGTAAAATCTGGGCACAGTTCACTCTATGGATTAGGTTGAGTCTTGTTTGTTTACTCAGTTACTTGTGATTTTCCTTAAATTCAGAATATTTGCTTGAGCCCTGTTGACCTTACGTGATTTGGATTCCATTCCTTCCTTTGGGGACGGAGCATTCTGTCCCACTGACTGGGAAAGTCCTCATTAAAAACTTCCTTCTTTTCGCTCCGCTGCTGCCCCTTTTCTTCCTTCCCTCTGGAGATTATCTTAATTCAATAAGATTTCTTTTCATTGTCATTGTTTTGTTTGTTATTTCCCTTTTCTGTCCTACTGATTCTTTTGAGATATATATATATATATATATTTGTTATCCCTGACCTTTGGGCTACCTAACTTATACCTTCTTCCCTTTTGTCTTTGTCCTGTCCATGTCTACAACCACATAATATTGCTAATTTTTTTTTAATTCTAAAAGTATATTAACCACTTCTGTTAGGCAGCCGAAGAAAAGAATGACTCAACAAAGGAAAACAGGAATAATTCGTTCTCTGCAATCTAATACATACAGATCAGTGAGTCCTTTAATGAGACATAAAGACAAGACTCTCTGGAACACTCCGCCAGTTGAGGTTCTGCTGGCAATGTGAACTACACTTTAACCTCTCAACTCTGCTCCTGGGGGCACGTGAAACTACTTGGAGTCTTTGGCAGTCAGACAATTTTACACCATCTCCTCTGATTATTTTTGATTACTTGAAGTGCCCCAAAGGTGGCCATGGGGTCAATAGGTTTATGTAGGTTGAAAATGATCAAAAATTACCATTGATCTGTAGCTGTCAATAAAAGGCTGCATGGGGAGACTCCCTGCACAAATGTTTAAACTGCATAAAGCAACCTAACTTAGTCATCTTTGAGTCCATTGATCTGATGATCCAGCAGTTTCCAGAGCCTTCCCTCTGGTCTTTAAGGTGCATTTTCACTGAACCCATTTACCTTGGCCCTAAGGACTCTTTTTACCCTGCTCCTGGTAATGAACTAAAACAGTGATGTCTCGGCACTGCTGTGTTCATCAACAGAGTCTTATGTGTGCTTATTGCATTTGGAAGGGGTTAATCTTCCTGGTCACCATCAACTTCATTTCCAGCCAATGGGGTTTCTTCTGGCTTCACCCCTTATCTTGGGCTCCGTATTTAAAAATGGGTGACTCTTGGCTTATAAATCCTAACCCAGTTGTAGGATTCCTTTGCCTCCTTAATTCTCACGAATGCCAAGACCCAGAGAATACCTCATATTGAAAGTTTGCTTATTTTGCACAGAGAACTTCAGGGAAATCTAGATTTAAATATATTTACTTTTGTTTTCTTCAGTTGAACCACTTGGATGCTGCGTCTCCGTTTTATCGTAAGTTACAGTTTATCTTGTCATAATGATAAAATAAAGGACTGGTTATTGACAAGCTTCTGGTTTAGTTACCACTGAAACACGAGAAATGAGAAAAGTTCCCATTTAGCATCACCTGAAATTCATGGCTTTGAGCCGCGTACATCCAGTCAATTGGATGACTTTTACATATTTTAGTGCCTAAAAAATCAACACAAAATATTTTTCTAGATTTCTGAAAGCCAAATAATTTGAGGCATTGTCAATCTATATTCCTTCCCATTCATAAAGTTAATTTTTGAGTTCTCCAAAAGTTCATCAACATATTTCTATCTAGTACTTATTTTGTAAAAATCCAATCAGTCTTAATACAGAAATGCTCTTTGTTACCCATCCCCAAATATCAACCTTAAGTGCTTATCCATGGTTATCTAAGCATGGACTTCCAAGCCTGCAAAATGTTAACACAGTCAGAAAATTTCCACTGATTTCACGTGTATACTGACTTTATGGGTCAGTATAAAATGCCATCTCTGTCTACAGAGCTCCTGGCTGGTGGGACAAAGAAGACATTTTTTCATGACACACACATACACGTAGAGTTGCTCCAGAATGAAAGATCGACTGACAGTACAAGAAAGGAAGAAGAAAACACCCTTTGGGTTCATGATCTATTGCCATGTGTGTGAACAGTGTGTCTATGTTAGGTGGCGTTGCTAAGTGGCAAGACAGAGTTGCCAAAATGGTCAGGGGAAACATTTAGTATTGTCGGCCAGCAGCTCCATTCAATTCTTTAAACCCTTTTGAGCATCTGATATGTACAAGATTCAGTAAAGTTGGTGTGGGGATACGAGATGGAGAGCACAGGCTTTTTTTTTTTTCTCGCGGTACGCGGGCCTCTCACTGTTGTGGCCTCTCCCGTTGCGGAGCACAGGCTCCGGACGCGCAGGCTCAGCGGCCATGGCTCACGGGCCCAGCCGCTCCGCGGCATGTGGGATCCTCCCGGACCGGGGCACGAACCCGCGTCCCCTGCATCGGCAGGCGGACTCCCAACCACTGCGCCACCAGGGAAACCCGAGCACAGGCTTTTGATGCTTAGGAACTTTTAATCTAATAGAGCAGATCAACAATATATACAGATGCACACAATTCAGAGTGTAGTAGATGCTATACTGAGCGCCAGGGAAATCAGGGAAATACTGAAGAGATACATACTTCTAATTGGGAAAGAAGGTGAGGGGCGGGGGAAAACTTCGCTGGCATCTGATGTAGGACAGGAAAGATGTAGAGTTTGAGTAGATGAAAATGTGTGAGGGATTGGAAGAAAGAACAGAAGGAAAAAATGCAGGATACATTTGGAAAAGAGCTAAGAGTTGAACGTAGCTGAAGGGTTGTGGATACAGGGCAATAGTGGGGATTAAGGAAGGGAAGAGACTGGTGGTAAGATTGGACAGGGCTGTGAATGTCACCCTAAAGGTTCTGGACTACATTTGTTAGGAAACAATGAACAACAGAACTCTGCCATGCAATTTGAAGGAATAATGGAAGAACGTTTAAATTTTGGTCATGGTTAGTGACTGATAAAATAATAAATCTGTTAAGATGAATTCATTCATTCATTTAATTATTATTCAGCCAATAAAGTACAGACTGTCATATTTAAAAGTAATAGGAGAGTATTTTCTTAGGAATACGATTTTGCAGCAACATGGAGGGACCTAGAGATTATTATACTAAGTGAAGTACACCAGACAGAGAAAGACAAATATCATACGGTATCACTTATATGTGGAATCTTAAAAAAAAAAAGATATAAATGAACTTAAATCATAAATAAACTCGCAGACAGAGGAAACAAACTTATAGTTACCAAAGGGGAAAGGGAGGCAGGGAAGGATAAATTAGGAGTTTGGGATTAGCAGATATAAATTACTAAATATAAAATAGATGAACAACAAGGGTAAATTAGGAGTTTGGGATTAAAATATACACACTACTGTATATAAAATAGATAACCAGCAAGGACCTACTGTATAGCACAGGGAAATCTACTCAATATTTTTAAATAACCTATAAGGGAAAAGAATCTGAAAAGAATACATATATATGTATAAGAATACATGTATATATATCTGAATCACTTTGCTGCATATCTTAAACTAACACAACATTATATATCAACTATACTTCAATTAAAAAAAAGAGAAAAAATAGATATGCTATACATTGTAAACTTACAATTGGAACATTGTAAATAATGTTAACATAAAAATGCCCATGGGGCTTCCCTGGTGGCGCAGTAGTTGAGAGTCCGCCTGCCGATGCAGGGGACACGGGTTCGTGCCCCGGTCCGGGAAGATCCCACATGCCGCGGAGCCGCTGGGCCCGTGAGCCATGGCTGCTGAGCCTGCGCGTCCGGAGCCTGTGCTCCGCAACGGGAGAGGCCACAACAGTGAGAGGCCCGTGTACCGCAAAAAAAAAAAAAAAAAAAAAAAAAAAATGCCCATGGTCAGAGATATTATACATGAGTGACTACGGCAGTTGTACAAAGAGGTGGAAGCCATTATTCCTCAACTGTATATAATTAGGCCAAATGTGTGCCTGTTCAGCTCATAATCTTCAGAGACAAAATTTCTTCTCCTATAAATTAAAACATGATAACATTTAAAAAAAGGAATAAGATTTAAAAAAATTTTATTGAATATTTGATCCATTTCAAAATTTGAAATTATTCTTTGCAGTGTTTGTCTTTTGATTGAACTCAAGGTGGGGATTATAACAGCTGGACTGAATTGAAGACAATTATACTGTCCTCTGTCCTGAATCACATGTACCTGGTTTATGGTTTTTGCTGGTAGTGGGGACATGTTTGTGTGGAACCATCCATACCCTTATACTTTATACACATCAAACAACTAGAAGGCAGCTGGAAAAGTTTAGGGATACTGTTGATGACAACAAAATAGAATGAAGCTAATTCAAAAGTTCAAACAAGTGTGAAAGCATTCCTAGCTCTGGGTTCTAACTGATGTCAGAGGGCTCAATTGGAAAGATTTCAAGAAAGTATAAATGCATATCCTCCCGTCAAGTAATTGTGATATGTATTGTTACATAACTGATTAGTCGGGGGTCATCTGTTGTAACAACTGTAAATTTCAAATTTAAAATGTTCAGCTTAGAGTTTTCATGTGTTAGTGCTGTGTGTACTTTCGTGTCTTCCACAAATATCTACATTCAGAGAAGAAGAATGACATGTGAAAAAGGGGGTATTTTCTTCTCTCATTGAAGTACATCATTCATTTTGTAATGGGGGGGTCAGTGCAACAAGAAGATTCAACTCATTTATAGATAACGCATTTATAGATAAATGGGCTCTATCAATTTAATCTATCCATATAAAACAAAAGCTAGGGTTCTTGCAAATGGACGATGAAGCCTCAGTTACCATAAAAACTGGGGGAGAAAAAAGAAAGGTTTTGAAATGGCTCATTTTTCAAAGGAGAAGAGGAAAAAAAATTAAATTTGTGATAATTAAATTTTAAAGTGGCAAATCAGTCACACTAAATATTAAAAAGCAGTCCTTCTGATCTATCAAAATTAAAAATGTGTATACTCTGTGACCCAGCAATTCCACTCTGGCAATCTATTTTATGGCAATACCAGTAAAACTGTACTAAACTGCATTGAACAGAATTTCATTAATTCCAGCCAGTCTTATGTTTATTCAGCCCTTGATTAAACACATATTTATTGAAGGTTTCCTGTGTACTAGGCACCCTCCTAAGCTCTGAGGACACAGCAGAAAGCACGGGAGACAAGGACATACCCTCCTGAGTCTTACATTGTAAGGAGGGAAAAAGTAAGGAGTCCTACATTTATACAAGAAAATGGAGAGAGAGGGAGTGTGTGGGTCAGAGAGAGAGAGAGAGACAGAGACAGCGAATTAGAAGCTGTGATAAATTATGAAGGAAATAATTAGAGTGATGAACTAGTGTTTTTTAGGTGGTAGGGAAGACTGAGTCTTGGTTTAAGAAAGGTGGGTGAAGATCCTTGAGGAAGTTCCATGTAGGCAAGACTACAGAAGAAACCATGTGAAAAACCAGGGGGGAACTTTTTTTTTTTTTTTTTTTGCGGTATGCGGGCCTCTCACCGCTGTGGCCTCTCCCATTGCGGAGCACAGGCTCCGGACTCGCAGGCTCAACGGCCATGGCTCACAGGCCCAGCCGCTCCGCGGCATGTGGGATCTTCCCGGACCAGGGCACGAACCCGCACCCCCTGCATCGGCAGGAGGACTCTCAACCACTGCGCCACCAGGGAAGCCCCAGGGGGAACTTTTAGGCAGAAGGATGAGCTTGAGATTTTTGCTGGCAGAGAGAAGTTAGTGTGAGTGAGGCCTGTGAGGGAGGATGACCTGAGGTATGGTCAAAGTGATGGGCAGGTGCCAGATGGTGGATAGCTTTCAGGCCAAGATAAGAGTTAGAGTCTGATGCTAATTTCAATGGAAAATTATTGAAGGCCTTTAAGCAAGGGAGTGACACAATTTGATTTAGGTTTTAAAGAGATCATTCTTCCTTCAAAAACTAAAAACAGAGTTACCATATGATCCAGCAATCCCACTCCTGCACATATATCTGGAGAAAACTCTAATTCAAAAAGCTACAGGCACCCCAGTGTTCATAGCAGCACTATTTACAATAGCCAAGACACAGAAACAACCTAAATGTCCATGGATAGATGAATGGATAAAGAAGATGTGGAATATATATATATATATATATATATATATATATATATATATATATAAAATGGAATATTACTCAGCCATAAAAAGAATGAAATAATGCCATTTGCAGCAACATGGATGGACCTAGAGATTATTATATTAAGTGAAGTAAGTCAGACAAAGACAAATATTATATGATATCACATATGTGGAATCTAAAAAATGGTACAACTAAACTTATTTACAAAACAGAAACAGACTCACAGACATAGAAAACAAACTTATGGTTACCAAAGGGTAAAGGTAGTGAGGAGGGATAAATTAGGAGTTTGGGATTAAAATATACACACTACTATATATAAAATTGATAATC
This sequence comes from Stenella coeruleoalba, assembly GCF_951394435.1. Taxonomy (NCBI): domain Eukaryota; kingdom Metazoa; phylum Chordata; class Mammalia; order Artiodactyla; family Delphinidae; genus Stenella; species Stenella coeruleoalba. The sequence continues at coordinate 137,829,923 of NC_137169.1, forward strand.
AGCAAGGATATACTGTATAGCATGGGAACTATATTCAATATCTTGTAATAACCTACAGTGGAAAAGAATCTGAAAAAGCACATCATCTATATATCTATATATCTATATATCTGAATCACTCTGCTGTACACCTGAAACTAACACAACATTGTAAATCAAGTGTACTTCAATAAAAATAAATAAATTAAAGAAGATCACTATGGCTGCTGTGTGAAAAATATATGTAGGGGGTTGTATTAGTCTACTCAGGCTGCCATAACAAAAATACCAGACTGGCTTAAAAACAGAAATTTATATTCTTGCAGTCTGGAGGCTAGAACACCCAGATCACAGTGCCATCAGGGTTTCTGGTGAGGGCTCTCTTCCTGGTTGTAGACTGCTGCCTTCTCGCTGTGTCCTCACGTGGCTTTGCTCTCTGTGCACATGGAGAGAGGGAGAGATCTCTTGTGTCTCTTCCTCTTCTTATAAGGACACCAGTCCTATCAGATTAGGGCCCCACTCTTACAACCTCATTTAACCTTAATTACTTCCCTATAGTCCTATTTCTAAATAAAGTCACATTGGGGGTTAGGGGACCAACATATGAATTTGGGGGGAACACAATTCAGTAGATAATGGGGGTCAAGAGGGAGTGGCTTTTGCAGAAGTCCAGGGAGGGCTGATAGTGGCTTGGAGTAGTGTGATAATGTCAGAGATGAAACTAACTGAGTGGACTTATACTTTGGAAGTAGAGCCAGCAGAAATCCGTTGGAGTGGGAGGAAGGGACAACCAGATGTATAGAAGTAGGAACAGAATAGTAACATAAGTCTTCTGAGAAGTGTGGCTGTGAAGGAGATCAGGGAAATAGGATGGTAGCTGGAGGGGCCTGTGGGATCACATTTAAAAAACAAGGGAGATGCTAGAGCATGTGTGTATACTGTTGGGAATTCTCTAATAACAAGAGAGAGACTGATGATGTAGGAGAGGTATACTATTTTTTAGAAATCAGGACTTCCTTTTCACTTTGCATGTGGAAACTAGGTTAGCTAAAATTCTGTGTGCGGCAAAGTGATACAGGTATGCTTGGGTATCAGCCAATTAACTTGCAGTTGGCTGTAGTCTCCACAGCAAAACAATGCATATACTAAGAGCTACCATCATTGATGGTCAATGCTCTTTTCAGAGATAAAATTTCATCAGAAATGAACAAGGCCTTTATCTATTAGGAACAAGGTAATTAAAAAAAATTTTTAGAGTTTTCATTAAATCGTTACTTTTGATAAATTGCGACTTCCATGTGAATAGGATACAATGACAAGTTCCCTGCCCAATGGTAACAAAAGTTATCAGTTTACCATTTTCTTGTGTATCCTTTCTAAGACAGGATCATTATTTTTGATAAAAGTTTTTGCTTTTACTGCGTCAGACCTGGTGTAAAAAGGACTTTACATGCATAATCTCATTTCATCTTCACAACAAAGTTCTGAGGGTGGTAACATTACAGATAAGGAAACTGAGGCTTAGATAAGTAACTTGCCCAGAGTCACAGTTCTAGTAAGTGGCAGGGTTATGCTTTTACTCCTGTACTATATTGACTTCAAATGTTCTTGTCAACTGCATCAGTGGTCCTAATGTTTTGATCTCAGGACCCCTACTTCTTAAAAATAATAGAGGATTCCCAAAAGCTTTTGTTTCTGTGATTTATATCTACCAATATTTGCTATATAAAAAGTTAAAATTGAGAAAGTATTAAAGGAAAAGAACACAGAAGCACATATTCTGTTAGCCAGCAGAGAAGAAGCATCATCACACATAATGTAGGCTCTGGAAAACTCCACTGTACACCTGTGAGGGGATGAGAGTGAAAAAGACACATAATGTCTTCATATTATTATGAAAATATTTTTGACCTGGCAGATCCCTGAAAACGTTTCTGGGACTCTAAGGGGTTCACGAACTATACTGTACCACTTAACTGCATTATACTTGGCTTTAACTGACAGTTCCAATTAAAGATTAATCAAAGATTTGTTTGAACTTTTATGCAGTGAAGGGAGGAGTCTTATATTTCCAACTTTTGATAGACACACTCATAGTACTTGTGATTCAATATGAAATATCCATGTATACATAAGTCCTATTAGTAAAACTTTTAATTAAGGGTAAAGAGTCAAAAAATTATAACTGGATTCTACTCCAACAGGCTAATTTTGTAGTTGAAACTAAAATCCAAACGGCCTAAATTACCTGTACAAGGTCCTACAATCCATCAACACTAGATTTGCAACTGAACTTGAGATTCCCAACTCATATGTACACACTCTTTTCAATTCAAATTATTTGTTTGAAACAAGTTGTCCCAAATTTCTTCGTCAAAAGCATTGCTCCGTGTGACAGAGAATGGGTTTGAATTTATTCACAGATCTACTTCCTTTATTAATGGATCTTCTACTGTATTATATCTGTCTGTTCACTTGTTTGTCTTCCCACTGCAAAGTGAACGAAACGCTTCGCGTCAGGACTGTTTCTTAACCTTGCTTTACTCTGGTTTCTTCATATGTAAAAAAGGAATAGTAATAGTACCTATCTTTTTCAGTTTGTAAGTTTTAGTGAGTTAACTTGTAGAATAGTTTCTGTTATGCAGTAGGAATTTAATAAGTGCTAGGTTTTATTATTATCCTAAGCATCTAAGAGATGCTTCTATGCATAAGATATTCAATAGATATTCTGGAAGCTATGCATAAATAAAAGGTTGAGTCTAAAGTACTGAATAACTCACAAGGTATTTTTAGTGCATAGTACCCTGGCTTATATGGAGAATATATGGAGAATGATTTTGAAAAATGGCGTAGCATCTTATGAATGTAAGTAGATCTTTTAGGTTAAATCCATAAACACTACCTTTGTAAATGTTTGCTGTGAAGACCTAGTAGGTACTGGATAAATATGCATTGGCTAATTGAGTAAATTCTTCCTTGTTATTGACGTCAGCTATTTGGTCTTTAGAAATGTATTTACATATATATGTATATACATATATGTGTGTGTATATATATATATATATATAAAAACTGGATCATATAATAATGAGCATGATTTTTCGCTTTTACCTATAGGGCATGGAATATGATACCGTTTTTGTGTTCTTACCCTGACTTTGGGGGCTGAGCTGAAAAAGACAATGTCTTTCTCCAATGAAGAATAAATCATACTATTAGGTAGTATGGGACATTTACAAAGGGAGGTTGGTGCTAATAAACTCAAAATGATACTTTTCAGAGGGTCTTGGGTATTAGGATGGCAGATACTCATTTAGTCCTCACGGGCCAGGTTATCCTTGGAAATAGGAAAATGTGAACCAGTTTATGATAGTAAATGTGAAAGTGTACATAAAGTGGGCAATTCGAGAAAAATAGGAGAACTTAAACAAATGTACTCAAATATATTAATCAGTCTTAAAATAAAAATAAATAAAGCCCTAAATCAGCCCCTTACTTCAAAAAGGCCCAGGTCCAGAGAGTTTTACCAGTGAAGTTTTTTGTTATTGCTTTTAACTAAATCTGCAAGTAACAGATAATATTATGTATAGACAAAGGGTTCCAGAAAAGAGGTAAACTGGGCCACATACCAAACTCATGACATGTCATCAAGAAAATATCAAAATTGGACAAGAACATAACAAGAAAAATGTGTTTCTGTTGACCAAAATCACTTGAGATGAGATGAAAAAGTCATAATATTAGCAAATAGAGTCCAACAATATATTTAAAAGAGATATCATGACTGTATAAGATTTAGCCCTTAGAAAAGTTGATTCCCATATGACCATCTTAATAGAATTAACAAAATTCAACACCCGTTCATGATAAAACCTCTTTGCCAGGTGAAAATGGAAGAAATTATCCTTAGTCTGATCAAAAACATTTACTAAAACCATACAGTAAATTATATTGGGCTGGCCAAAAAGTTCGTTTGAGTTTTCCCATAACGGTTTATGAAAAAACCCAAACGAGCTTTTTGGCCAACCCATATTTAACATAAAAGCCTTAGAAACCTTCCCATTAATATAACAATCAGGTAAGCCAGAATTCCCTCTATTCATTATTGTACTGATAATCTAGGCAATGCCACACCAAAAAAAAAACCCGATTCTCTGACATAAATCATACCAAGCTTTTCTCAGGCCAGTTTCCCAAGGCAATAGAAATAAAAGCAAAAATAAACAAACAGGACCTAATCAAACTTATAATCTTTTGCACAGCAAAGGAAACCATAACCAAAATGAAAAGACAACCCACAGAATGGGAGAAAATGTTTGCAAACGATATGACCAGTAAGGGCTTAATTTCCAAAATATATAAACAGCTCATACAACTCAATAACAACAACAACAAAAAACAACCCAATAGAAAAATGGGCAGAATAACTAAACAAACATTTCTCCAAAGAAGGCATACAGATGGCCAACAGGCACATGAAAGAATGGTCATCAGAGAAGTGCTAATTATTAGAGAAGTGCAAATCAAAATGACAACGAGGTAACACCTCACACCGGTCAGAATAACCATCACTAAAAGATCTACAAATAACAAATGCTGGAGAGGGTGTGGAGAAAAGGGAATCCTCCTACACCGTTGATGGGAATATAAATTGGTGTAACCACTATGGAAAACAGTATGGAGGTTCCTTAAAAAATGAGTTGCCGTATGCTCTAGCAATCCCACTTCTGGGCATTTATCTGGAGAATACTATAATTCAAAAAGATAATGTACCCCAGTGTTCATAGCAGCACTGTTTACAACAGCCAAGACATGGAGGCAACCTAAGTATCCACTGACAGATAAATTGATAAAGAAGATGTGGTATATATACACAATGGAATATTACTGAGCCATAAAAAAGAATGAAATAATGCCATTGCAGCAACATGGATAGACCTAGAGATTATCATACTAAGTGAAGTAAGTCAGAAAGAGAAACACAAATGTCATATAATATCACTTATATGTGGAATCTAAAATATAACACAAATGAACTTATCTACAAAATAGAAATAGACTCACAGACATAGAGAACAGACTTGTGGTTGCCAAGGGTGAGGGGGTGGGGGATGGATGGACTGGGAGTTTGGGATTAGCAGGTGCAAACTATTATATATAGAAAGGATAAACAACAACATCCTACTGTATAGCACAGGGAACTATATTTAATATCCTGTGATAAACCAATGGAAAAGAATATGAAAAAGAATGTGTGTATATATATATATATATATATATATATATGTATGTATAACTGAATCACTTTGCTGTACAGCAGAAATTAACACAACATTGTGAATCAACTGTACTTTAGTAAAATAAATTCGTCATGGAATATACCTCATTTCTTTGAATGCTTGAATTTGAAGGAATCCAAGACACACTGTTATTTTATGTATACCTAAGAAAGGAAAAAATACTTCCAATTGAATGAACATACAATGCTTTTTTAACACTTGGAGTTTTTGTTTTATATTTGTGGAAAGACACCTTTAGACTTGCATGGGTATAGGTTTTTTTTTTTAAATTATATATTAAGCTGCTGCTTCTGTGCCTTTCTGTTTATACAATAACTTTTCATTTTAATGCGAAATCATGGTGTAATCTTTTTGAAGACATTTTAAGTGGCAATTAAACTCAACGTGTGTAGTACCGACAGCATACATAGCTCAACTGAAGTGACAGGAGTGTGAATGGCATTGATCAAGTCCGTGCAGGCACAGGAAACAAGTATGTAACAACTGTCACCTACGTTGATGGTAAGACTTAGATGCATGTGATTTCAGAGAGAGATGGAGAAATGTGAACAAATGTTCACCATAAAAATCAAGGAGTTTTCTGTTCTCTGTTTTCTGAGTATCCTTCCTGAATAGAAAAGTGTACTCTATGGTCAAAAGCCAGTGCACAACTTCTAGCCCATTTATTTTAGCAAAGTGAACTGACTTGTTCTTGGCGACAACGATGGGACGAGAAAGCTGAAGCTGGTCTAGTTAAAGGGCAGCCGAAACATACCGCCACTCTGGCTACAATGGGACCAGTGATAACACAAAATGAAAACCAGACTGAGAACTCACAGATGATGTTGTGAGGATGGTAACAAATGGAATACATTAGGACTTCGGCTGTGCACACAAAACAGTGCCGAAAGACACATCTGACCACTACATTCAGCGCTGCTGCTGCTTTCAAAGTTATTCTTAGCATATGTTCTGTGTACTTTTTCATCCTTTTCCTAAAGAGTTTCTCAAGGGTTAATCACACTGAGTGCTTGCTATACAGCAGGCATTTTCCAAGTGCCTAATGTATATTACATTGTTTAATCCTTAAAACAACCTCATGAGATAGACACTGCTCTTATCCTCATTTTCAGATAAGGAAATAGATGTAAAGACAGTTGAAGCAAATTGTCCATGGTCATATAATTATAAGGGACAGAACCAGGATTTGAGTTGAGGCCTTCTGACTATAGAGTCTGGGCTTATAACCTTGAATGTACCCCCATTAGTCCCACCAGACTTTGGAAGGTGGAAGCCAGCCTATGCTACTTCTTCATATGGAGAGGGTCTCATTTCTTCTTTCCAGGGACCCAGGAAAGGCATCCTCTGCTCTCTGACCTGTTTAATGTTCTGGTTTATGGGATGTCAGACTGAATGATAATCTCAAGAGGAATCAAGGGGAATAGAAAACTTGCTTCCAAATAAACACAACGCCAATAGTTTGCCTGCAAGTCAGGAAAAGCAGATGTTATAAGACTAAAAACTGATAACACTTGAGGCTAAGAAAAGATATTGTAAAGGTAGACCGTCTTCCACAATTCATTTGTGCCAGGCTCCAAAGGGGTTAACTGTTATCAACAATCAGAGCCCAGGTGTTTTCTGCAGAAGCTGGTGGCACGCTGAAGCAGTTGTGTTGTTGTTTTGAAAACATTTTAATAGGATTTAAAATTTCCCCTTTTCTTTGGATTTTTCAGGTAATACTGGAATTAAATTAAAGCATTAAGTCAACCAGCTTAGTGCAAAGCAAATTATGTCAGGTTCAGCACTGAGGGTTTCGGCATGGAATATCTATTGACTCAAGCTTATTAACTTGTAAATCCTCTAGTTTTAGATTATGATCTATTGATTATCTGCTTTTATTTGCACTTTAAATGAATAAACAAAAGGAAATGATCACGGTTTAGTCATTACACCTTAAGAGAAAATGTACTTAAGCTAAGCATACTTAATTAAAAATGAAAACAACTTTTATTGGTTCTGAGAGCTAGAAGTTGTGGTTCTTATTTTCATTTAGGCAAATCAAAGATTGTTTTTAATTTTGCATAATCATTTTTATTAGACCCTTGGACAAAACAGAAAAAAAATTTTCTCACTGAGGATAGACAGTGTGCTGTGAGTTCGGTATTTTGAATGCATTATTAAAATTATTCTATAATCTATCATTTTGCTTGTCTTGTCTTAGCAAAAAGCCAGAAATGATGTCTTTAGTGCAGGAGGAAATTCTCTGAGAAGCCCTGTGACTAATGTCTGGGGAATGAGGTAAACTCTGAGAGTCGAAGTGCTTTAATAAAAAAAGCAGTCAGCGTAGAAGACCGGAGTTCAAGTTACAGCTCCGTCACTCATACTAGAGGGACCTTTGGCAAATTACCTACTTTTTCTGAGTCTTGGTTTCTAACAGTTAATCTATTTCTCATGGACTTTTGTGAGGATTAAACGAGATGACCTTTCTGAAAGTGCCTGGTACATAGTGGCACTCAATAAAAGTGCTCTGAATCAGACCCTTGCTAATAGAAGCAGCTAAGGCAATGGAGGGGAGGGGGTATGGGGATTTCAAAGGGCACTTGTTTATTTATTTATAATTGAAGTATAGTTGATTTATTTATAAATTTGATTTTATGCTTTGTTTAAAAAAATCTCAGCAAAGAAAAATGCTGAGATTGGTTTATGGTCTGAGAGTCAAATCCACAGTCGAATATTGATTTAACAACTATTCTTTTCTAGCATGGTGCTAGGCACTAAAGGGAGTGGAAAAGAAGTACAAAGCATGCAAATCTTGGATTTCTGGAACTGCAAGCCGTTAGGAATGCAAGACTCACATTTGTGAAAGCACTGTAAAAACACATGAAAACTAGCACTAAAGGTATACATGTAAGAAGTCATCATGGGCTTAAATTAAGCAGTCACAAAAAACTCCACAGACAGGATGGGCTTTAAATAGCAATAGGTAGGAAGTGTACTACGTATATTAGATAGAAGAGTAGCACAGTATCATTCAACGCAAGATTTAAGCAAATTAAAACAAATTTAAAATTCCTAGAGTCTTGGAGTCAGAAGAGAATTTACAGTTAACCATTTGACCTTCATATATGATGCAGAAATCCCAGAAGACTGAGGGTAGAAAGGCAGGGAGGGGAGGCATCCTTTCAAATATAATAAGACTAAAGATCAATTTGCAAAAGTTTTATTTACTGTAACTGAGACTCTGGAATCTGCTAATTTGGAAGAGAAATGCTTCTATAATGGTTTCACTGAACTGAAGTTAGAAAACTGTTGTCTCATCATTTGGATTACCTTCTGCCACTAGGCAAGGAGGCAAAAAAAAAAAAAAAAAAAAAAATGCAGTGGCTGGGGTGATTGATAGGATAAAACAGAGACCTCCCTCTCTTTTTTTGACCACCTCGCCAGGCTAATGGAAGATCACTGCAAGCTTATGGATGCAAGACCACCAAGAACTCAGATCCTTCAGAAATGAGCTTGGTTGATTGAGCTCATCAGCCAAATAACCCCAATTCATTAGGGAGATAAGAAACGGAAATCATAAATATCACTACTGGCCTCATGACCTGTTACAGAAATAAAGTCTATGGACTGTACTGTTTTCTTTTTTGTTGTTGTGTCATGCATATAAATATGCATTCTCTTCTTTTAGTCCAATATCGTATATATGATGTTTTGGGGTAGTTACACTTACCATTTATTTTGGGGGCTATAGATTATTAAAATGGGATTAGGAAAAACACTAGAGAAAGATATGGAACATTGTTAAGAGTTCCTGGGCTTGAAGCTGGATATAGTGATTGGAAAGAACTTCTCTCTATTTTGCAACGAATGTGTCTTATTCTGGTTTACCTGGAATATGAGGACATTTTGAAAGAGTGTATGGCAAGAAATGAAGGTTGTTAGATAGCCAGAGGATGGACTGGCATTCAAGGAAGACTTCATTACCAGTATGTGAATGTTATGGACCCAAAGAGCAGATTTGGAAACTGGGAAAATGTCTACATTACACAACTCATCTGGTAGTTTAGCCTTAAGTCCCCAAGCAACGAAGTATTTACCCATCAAAGGGATGTCAGTGGTTGAACGTGAACTTTAGGAATCCTAGGCTGAAGGTCAATGCACATACGATGGATTCTGGGAATTAAAGGAACACCCAGGGACCAAACCCAGACTTCTGAAGCCCAGAATATGAATATGCATCCCCATTCCAGAACTAAGATTCTTCTTCCAGTTAAATGCATGGTTTTCTCCTTCAAATCTCTGCTCTAATGTTACCTTCTTGTGAGGCTTTCCCTGGACTCCTTACGTTAAATACCACCCTCCCTATCCCAACAGGCCAACACTCTTCCCAGTCCCATGCTTGGCCAATATAACACTCCCCTACTAGGCCAGGGCAGAACCTCTGATCCCTCATCTATGATTTATTTTTTTCCATTGCCCTTATCATACCATATCAATATATACATATATATATATATACACACACACACACACACACACACATATATATATATATATATATAAATTGCTTACTTATCCTGTTTATTGTCTTTCCCCACTAGAATAAAAGCCTCAAGAAGAAAGAATTTTTGTCCAGTGTATTCACTGCTGCATACCCAGGTGGCATATTGATTGGATAAGTGAATGAATAACTGAAGTTCTGGATCAGTCCCTAGAAAGGGAAGAATGGGAGTTTTACAATGTGGAGGAGCTGGAAATATTTATCTCATTTATTTGCTTTTAGCACATCATGCTTTATGCTTTTTTTTCAGCACAGTTTATGGTTCCATGCTAAGTGGGTTCATGAATTATATTATCTGGTTTTAACTATACTACATTTGGAAACATGGGTGACTTTCAAGATTCCCGAAAGAAGGAAAAAACATGGTTCAGATATAATACTTAAATTCATAATTAATAAAGAATAAGTAAAAGTCCGGTTTGATATTTCTTACTTAAGAGACAAGCTCTTTACCAGCCATAGTATGAGATATAAGCACTGATAGTCCAATCATAGTTGACCAGAGATTTACAAAAAAATTTGATATTGTCAAGGAGACCACATGGAAAATGGATTGACATCCAGTATTTAACAATGAATCTTTTAATAAGTGTATATTGTGCCCTGAGGTACTAGCTAATGATGGTATTTCCTGATTAAGCAAATATTCTAATATTCTGATGATTTTATCTATGTCTACTGCTTTTAAAATTTCTACTTTCAATGAAAAATCTGAAAGTAAAATTAAGAAAACACTCCCTCTTACCATTGCAAGAAAAAGAATAAAATATCTAGGAATAAACCTACCTAAGGAGACAAAAGACCTGTATGCAGAAAACTATAAGACACTGATGAAAGAAATTAAAGGTGATACAAATAGATGGAGAGATATACCATGTTCTTGGATTGGAAGAATCAACACTGTGAAAATGACGCTACTACCCAAAGCAATCTACAGATAGAGTGCAATCCCTATCAAACTACCACTGCCATTTTTCACAGAACTAGAACAAAAAATTTCACAATTTGTATGGAAACACAAAAGACCCCAAATAGCCAAAGCAATCTTGAGAAAGAAAAAGGGAGCTGGAGGAATCAGGCTCCCTGACTTCAGACTATACTACAAAGCTACAGTAATCAAGATAGTATGGTACCGGCACAAAAACAGAAATATAGATCAATGGAACAGGATAGAAAGCCCAGAGATAAACCCACGCACGTACGGTCACCTTATCTTTGATAAAGGAGGCAAGAATATACAGTGGAGAAAGGACAGCCTCTTCAATAAGTGGTGCTGGGAAAACTGGACAGCTACATGTAAAAGAATGATATTAGAACACTCCTTAACACCACACACAAAAATAAACTCAAAATGGATTAAAGACCTAAATGTAAGGCCAGACACTATCAAACTCTTTGAGGAAAACATAGGCAGAACACTCTATGACATAAATCACAGCAAGATCCTTTGGACCCACCTCCTAGAGAAATGGAAATAAAAACAAAAATAAACAAATGGGACCTAATGAAACTTCAAAGCTTTTGCACAGCAAAGGAAACCATAAACAAAACGAAAAGACAACCCTCAGAATGGGAGAAAATATTTGCAAATGAAGCAACTGACAAAGGATTAATCTCCAAAATTTACAAGCAGCTCATGCAGCTCAATATCAGAAAAACAAACAACCCAACCCAAAAATGGGCAGAAGACTTAAATAGACATTTCTCCAAAGAAGATATACAGATTTCTCCAAAGAAGATATACAGATTGCCAACAAACACATGAAAGAATGCTCAACATCACTAATCATTAGAGAAATTCAAATCAAAACTACAATGAGATATCTTCTCACACCGGTCAGAATAGCCATCAACAAAAAATCTACAAACAATAAATTCTGGAGAGGGTGTGGAGAAAAGGGAACCTGCTTGCACTGTTGGTGGGAATGTAAATTGGTAGAGCCACTATGGAGAACAGTATGGAGGTTCCTTAAAAAACTAAAAATAGAACTACCATACGACCCCGCAATCCCACTACTGGGCATATACCCTGAGAAAACCATAATTCAAAGGGAGTCATGTATCACAATGTTCATTGCAGCTCTATTTACAATAGCCAGGACATGGAAGCAACCTAAGTGTCCATCAACAGATGAATGGATAAAAGAGATGTGGCACATATATACAATGGAATATTACTCAGCCATAGAAAGAAATGAAATTGAGTTATTTGTAGTGAGGTAGATGGACCTAGAGTCTGTCATACAGAGTGAAGTGAGTCAGAAAGAGAAAAACAAATACTGTATGCTAACACATATATATGGAATCTAAAAAACAAAACAAAAAAATGGTCATGAAGAACCTAGGGGCAAGAAGAGAATAAAGATGCAGACCTACTAGAGAATGGACTTGAGGATACGGGGAGGGGGAAGGGTAAGCTGGGACAAAGTGAGAGAGTGGCATGGACATATATATACTACCAAATGTAAAATAGCTAGCTAGTGGGAAGCAGCCGCAGAGCACAGGGAGATCAGCTCGGTGTTTTGTGACCACCTAGAGGGATGGGATAGGGAGGGTGGGAGGGAGGGAGATGCAAGAGAGAAGAGATATGGGGATATATGTATACGTATAACTGATTTCACTTTGTTATGAAGCAGAAACTAACACACCATTGTAAAGCAATTATACTCCAATAAAGATGTTAAAAAATAAAATAAAATAAAATTATAAGAAAAAAAATTTCTACTTTCATAGTGTAAATAATATTTGTTCACTAGTACATATTTTATAATTTATAAGTAAGTAAACATACATATAATGGAAATGTGTACTCCCAAAATTGTTATTTATAGGAGTGCACATTCTAAAAAGTTTGGAGACAACTGGACTATATTAACATTCTGCCTTCAGAAAAGCTATTACTAAGAAGGAAAACAAAGCAATATCATTTCCTTCTCTGAAAAATCAAATGCAATCCAATCACTAGCTTATCATGAATAAAGTTCTAAAATAAGAACAAGGAACTCATTTAGGTCCCGGCCTTGTAATGGACAAAGTCCTACAACGCTTTTTGGAAGATAAATGCTTAAGGATGATTTGTAAAAAAAATCTCATCCCCTTGACTAATTTCCCAGTGGGAAGTGCTGACTATTACTGATAAAAATGATACCGATGGTCATTGCCCAGATGGCACTTTGAAGAATATAGTTGGAGACGAAAGCCCTGTAAAATGGGCATGTCACAAACTCATCCTAAACCTCTATTATGCACTTGGGCTATTTTAACCAGTTACACTGTTACATGTATTTTATTCGTTCTTTTGACTATTTCTCAGGTTGAATGATTTGATTTAAATTCTCTGTTAAGCTTAAAGTCTAGAGTGAAGAAGACCAGTGCAAATGTAAGTGGTTTCGGCAAGGTATAAAATATTTACACCGCCTCTCACTCCCGTGTTACTTACAAGATTGCAAGTAATCAGTTACACCACAAAAGGTACTGGGCTGGGAGGGAAGCAGGGAGCTCCGGGTACACAGGGCATTTCCCATCCCAGGGAAGCGATGTTCAGTTATCACGGTGACTGTCATCTTAACAATTGTGCAAGTGCATCATTCACTGCGGGTGACTCGAAACAGATGAAGAGGAGCTGAAAAATGGAAGAATTTTCCTTGTCTCGTGTCTCTCTGATAACCAGGCGGACTACAGCGCATGAAAGATGAGGCCTGCTCAATTCAAACCAGAGCACGTAGTCACCATCTGGGCATTTTAAAAGCAGGACACATGAAATGCCTAGATGTATCCCCCAACAGGGTGCAATAATACAGCAGTAAAAAGAAAACTATGTGAACTATGGCCACTTTCACACTTGCAATCATTCTAGTACAAGAAGAGGCAAGGATTTTCCAAAAACCTTCCTAAGATGCTCAGATGCATCTTAACTGCTCACCCGTTTGATGCACAGGTGGTTTCTTGTCTTAGCAGTGGCACGTGGCATGTACACATAACCAGCAGAGGGCACTCTCCTCATGGAAAGAAAAGGGTCAGACCATTTTCCACGGAGTACCCGGCAGGAGGGCTCAAAAATGAAAATACTCAGTAGACCACACACCCTAAAATAGTCAGAAACAGTCACTGCTGAAACAAATGCTGACTTCTAAAATGATATATTTGGCTTTCAACGGTGTACCCAATTGAATCGTTTCTTCTAGATGCTGTCAGATGGAAACTTTATCTTTCTGAACTATTAGAATTACTAAGTTATTTAAAAGTTAGGAAACAAAGAGCATTCATACTATCTTTTTGCATCTTTGAAGATGAGGTAAGGATTTCTTATTTCTGGGAACCTCTACAAGCTTCTACAGATCCCAAGGCATACAATCTAGTAACACTGCATGGTATGCCACTACTGCATCAGTTAAAAGAAAACCCTCGAAAATTCACTCTCTTCTAGTTTATTCTTCTGATGTACCTTTTGAAATAAGAGAGAGAGAGAGAGCGAGAACATTATTTATAGGAATAAATGTCAGCTAGTAGAAGCGTTACTCTTTGGCCACAAAATGAATATTTGTAAGTTAATATGTTTAATACATATATTTAAACGGAATTTTAATTATGTAGACAGATTGTTTTATAATCCCTGCCTTAGTTCATTCATATTTGCAAAAATGGGTGTTCACAACATCAGGTAAACTCACAGGCTCCTCATTTGCTGACTTGCAGCTTGATGAATAGAGAGTCTGCAAGATGGCATTGCTTATCGTAAAAAGAGGCACCAAAACACCCTAATGAAACTAATAATTGGGAAGAATTTAAGACTGTCTTTCTGCCTTAGGAAGGAAAGAAACTCTAAGGAAACACAAATGAGAGAATTAAAGAGAATACATTTTAGGAAGAACATTTACCAGAGAATCTTTCCATTTAAATTTCCTTGTTTCCAGTTGAAACTCCAGGTACATTTAAGAGGAAAATGACTCCAGATTTTTTCTGGAATTTCCCAAAGAATTTTATTATTTTTTGGGGGGGGTGTCTCTCGTCATCTATCATCTTTTATTCCACTCCTTGCTAAGAATTCTTATCAGCCAATCTAACCATTCAATTTATCCTGCCTATTTTGTAATGAATAAATAGCACATACCATTAATTGGCCACCTGGGGTTCAAAGAGCAGAAATACAGAGTTGGTGTCTGAATGCTGTAATATGCTGACAGCAGACTGACCACACTCTATTTCACAAGATTTAAAATCAAGCGTCCTCGCCCCAGTCGCCCCTCCCTCACCTCCCTCCATTTCTTGACCGTCTGTGAGGCTAATATAATTTTTTAAAGTGATTTATTTCTAACAGATGTGACCATCCAGCCACAGGGACCTGGATGCACAATGCCTCTCACAACTTTAATTTCTGGATATAATAAGCATATATTCCACTAATACATAATTATCACTCTGTTAAGAAAAGGATGCCAAGGCCAAGGCATGAGGTACGATGACCAGGTACTTCTGGACAGAAAGGACAAATTGGTGGGCCCTCCTGAGGCCCTGACTATGCTCAACCTAAACGTGTTATTATTGTATTTCTAGAATATGGTCGGTCACAAAGGAAGAACATTATCACAGTTTAATGTACACAGCAATATTTAGGAAGCTAATTTTAGGTATACATTAAGATTTTTTGTAAATCAGAAATGACACAGGATAAGGTAAGAAAAGATGGTGGCACAGGTCCTACACAGAGAAAGCCTAGAAGACAACCTCAGAAGAGTGATTGGCTCTTCCTTCCCCTCGTTCTTCAAGCGGCTCTGTGGCATCTCAAGGGCAGGCCTCGGGGCTGTGTCCTCACCCACTTGACTGTGGTCAGTGCTCTAGATGTGAATGCTGGGGAGGTGGCCCCAGGCAGTTCCCCAAAGCCAGTGAAGACCTCACAGGCTTACCTGATGAGGTTTGGGTTGGGACCCAGCACTGTCCTTGGCACAGTGAGGCATCACCTGAATGCTGTGAACTTTACGTGATATGTTAAGTGAGTTTAGTATCGCAAGTCAGCTTTGGAGACAAAGCCTATTCTAATTTTCCCAACCAGTAGCCTGCCTTTTCCTTCCCCACTGCTGTCACCTGGACTCTTGGGTCAACTGCCACAAGACCATTCTGTTACTAATGTGATTTGTTAAGTGGTACATGCTTCTGGGAAAGAGTTGTTAGGGAAGGAAGGGGGAATAAAGAGAGAAAAGCTTTTCTTTTTTTCCCTTTAAAAATATTCTGGTTGAGTCCAGACAGTACCCTCTCAATACATGAGCACAATGACATCTTCGTGTACTGATTTTTCTCTCCATCAATCTACTTCAGGTCATAACAACCACCATTCACTGGGTTATCTACTCTGTTCCTGCTACCCTATGGGGAGCTGCCCCTCTGAGGGAGACATCACCACACATAACCTCCGCAAAACGCCAAGACAGTCACTAATCCACACATGCCTGGACCCCTAGACCCAAGCCACTGACCCCCTCACTCGACAGCTTTGCTAGGCATTTGCTGGGAGCATTTTGAATGAGTATCAGCCCAGCAAATGGGGACAGATTGGAAAAATATTTCCCTCTCAGCCTCCTGAAGCAGACACGTGCCATTGGATGTTTATAAACCAGCCTCCTGCTTCTTTGCCTGAATAAGGAAATGTCAGTTTCTCTCCTCTCCTTCTGTTTGAATCCAACCCATTGTTTAAGACACAGACCTCTCCCCAAAGTCTAAACTTCTCAGTCCAACGGATCCTTTAATTCTTTGAATGTTTTTTTTTAATAGATCTTCATGGGTTGTTGATTATAACCGCTTCACAATACCATCTTAGTTTCTGTTGCACAACAAAACGAATCAGCCATACGCATATGCATGTCCCCATATCCCCTCCCTCTTGAGCATTCCTCCTGCCCTCCCTATGCCACATCTCTAGGTCATCGCAAAGCACCGACCTGATCTCCCTGTGCTATGCGGTTGCTTCCCACTAGCTGTCTATTTTACATTCGGTAGTGTATATATGTCGATGTTAATCTCACTTTGCCCCAGTTTCCCCCTCCCCCTACCCATGTCCTCAAGTCCATTCTCTACATCTACGTCTTCATTCCTGTCCTGCCTCTAGATTCTTCAGAACCAATTTTGTTTTTTTAGATTCCATATATATGTGTTAGCATACCACCTCACTACAAATAACTCAATTTCTTTTCTTTTTATGGCTAAGTAATATTCCATTGTATATATGTGCCACATCTTCTTTATCCATTCACCTGTTGATGGACACTTAGGTTGCTTCCATGTCCTGGCTATTGTAAATAGAGCTGCAGTGAATATTTGGGTACATGACTCTTTTTGAATTATGGTTTTCTCAGGGTATGTGCCCAGCAGTGGGATTGCTGGGTCTTATGGTAGGTCTGTTTTTAGTTTTTTAAGGAACCTCCATACTGTTTTCCATAGTGGTTGTAACAATTTACATTCCCACTAACAGTATAGGAGGGTTCCTTTTTCACCACACTCTTTCCAGCATTTATTTTTTCTAGCTTTTTAGATAATGGCCTTTCTGACCAGTGTGAGGTGATACCTCACTGTAGTTTTGATTTGCATTTCTCTAATAATTAGTGATGTTGAGCATCTTTTCATGTGCCTCTTGGCCATCTGTATGTCTTCCTTGGTGAAATGTCTATTTAGGTCTTTTGCCCATTTTTTAACTGGATTGTTTGTTTTTTAAATATTGAGCTCCATGAACTGTTTGTATGTTTTGGAGGTTAATCCTTTGTCTGTTGTTTCATTTGCAAATATTTTCTCCCATTCTGAGGGTTGTCTTTTTGTCCTCTTTATGGTTTCCTTTGCTGTGCAAAAGCATTTAAGTTTAATTAAGTCCCATTTGTTTATTTTTATTTTTATTCCTGTTACTCTAGGAGGTGGGTCAAAAAAGATCTTGCTGTGGATTACGTCAAAGAGTGTTTTTCCTATGTTTTCCTCTAAAAGTTTTATACTGTCTGGTCTTACATTTAAGTCTTTAATCCATTTGGAGTTTATTTTTGTGTATGGTGTTAGGTAGTGTTCTAATTTCATTCTTTTACATGTAGCTGTCAAGTTTTCCCAGCACCACTTATTGAAGAGGCTGTCTTTTCTCCATTGTATGTTCTTGCCTCCTTTGTCATAAATTAGGTGCGCATAGGTGCATGGGTTTATCTCTGGGCATTCTGTCCTGTACCATTGATCTATATTTCTGTTTTTGTGCCAGTACCATACTGTCTTGATTACTGTAGCTTTGTGGTATAGTTTAAAGTTGGGGAGCCTGATTCCTCCAACTCCGTTTTTCTTTCTCAAGATTGCTTTGGCTATTAGGGGTCTTTCGTGTTCCCATATGAACTGTAAAATTTTTTGTTCTAATTCTGTGAAGAATGCCATTGGTAGTTTGATAGGGATTACATTGAATCTGTAGATTGCTTTGGGTAGTATAGTCATTTTCACAATATTGATTCTTCCAATCTAAGAACATGGTATATTTCTCCATCTGTTTATGTCATCTTTAATTTATTTCATCAGTGTTTTATAGTTTTCTGAGTACAAGTCTTTCACCTCCCTAGGTAGGTTTATTCCTAGGTATTTTATTCCTTCTGCTGCAGTGGTAAATGGGAGTGTTTCCTTAATTTCCCTTTCTGATTTTTTGTTGGTGGTGTATAGGAATGCCAGAGATTTCTGTGCATTAATTTTGTATCCTGCAACCTTACTAAATTCATTGATTAGTTCTAGTAGTTTTCTGGTGGCATCTTCAGGATTTTCTATGTATAGTATTACATAATTGGCTAATAGTGGCAGTTTTACTTCTTCTTTTCCAATTTGTATTCTTTTTATTTCTTTTTCTTCTCTGATTGCTGTGGCTAGGACTTCCAAAACTATGTTGAATAAGAGTGGTGAGAGTGGACATCCCTGTCTTGTTCCTGACCCTAGTGCAAATGCTTTTAGTTTTTCACCATCGAGAATGATGCTTGCTGTGGGTTTGTCATATATGGCCTTTATTATATTGAGGTAGATTCCCTCTATGCCCATTTTCTGGAGAGTTTTTAACATAAATTGGTGTTGAATTTTGTCAAAAGTTTTTCTGCACCTATTGAGATGATCATATGGATTTTATTCCTTAATTTGTTAATGTGGTGTATCACATTGACTGATTTGTGTATATTGAAGAATCCTTGCATACCTGGGATAAATCCCACTTCCTCATGGTGTGTGATCCTTTTAATGTGCTGTTGGATTCTGTTTGCTAGTATTTTATTCAGGATTTTTGCATCTATGTTCATCAGTGATATAGTTTTATAATTTTCTTTTTTTGTGACATCTTTTTCTGGTTTTGGTATCAGGGTGATGGTGACTTCGTAGAATGAATTTGGGAGTGTTTCTCCCTCTGAAATATTTTGGAAGACTTTGAAAAGGATGGGTGTTAGCTCTTCTCTAAATGTCTGGTAGAATTTGCCTGTGAAGCAATCTGGTCCTGGACTTTTGTTTATTGGAAGGTTTTTAATTATGGTTTCAAATTCATTACTTGTGACAGGTCTGTTTATATTTTCTAATTCTTCCTGGTTCAGTCTTGGAAAGTTGTACCTTTCCAAGAATTTGTCCATTTCTTCACGGTTGTCCATTTTATTGGCATATAGTTGTTTGTAGTAGTCTCTTATAATCCTTTGTGGTCCTGCAGTGTCAGTTGTGATTTCTCCTTTTTCATTTCCAATTTTATTGATTTGAGTCCTCTCCCTTTTTATCTTGGTGAATCTGGCTAAGGGTTTATCAATTTGGTTCATCTTCTGAAAGAAACAGCTTTTAGTTTTATTGATCTTTGCTATTGTTTTCTTTGTTTCTATTTCATTTATTTCTGCTCTGATATTTATGATTTCTTTCTTTCTACTGACTTGGGTTTTCTTTGTTCTTCTTTCTCTAGTTGTTTTTTTTTTAATTTTTAATTTATTTTTGGCTGTATTGGGTCTTTGTTTTTGAGTGCTGGCTTTCTCTAGTTGCGGTAAGCAGCGGCTACTCTTCATTGTGGTGCATGAGCTTCTCATTGCAGTGGCTTTTCTTGTTGCACAGCACAGGCTCTAGGCTCGCGGGCTTCAGTAGTTGTGGCTCACGGGTTTCAGTAGTTGTGGCTCGCGGGCTCTAGAGTGCAGGCTCAGTAGTTGTGGTGCACAGGCTTAGTTGCTCCATGGCATGTGGGATCTTCCTGGACCAGGGCTCGAACCCGTGTCCCCTAAGTTGGCAGGCGGATTCTTAACCACTGCCCCATCAGGGAAGCCCCTCTCTAGTTGTTTTAAGTGTAGGGTTAGATTGTTTATTTGAGATTTTTCTTGTTTCTTGAGGTGAGATTGAATTGCTATAAACTTCCCTCTTAGAACTGCTTTTGCTGCATCCCATAGGTTTTGGGTCATCGTGTTTTCATTGTCATTTGTTTCTATGTATTTTGTTATTTCTTCTTTGATTTCTTCAGTGATCTCTTGGTTATTTAGTAGCGTGCTGTTTAGCCTCCATGTATTTGTGTTTTTTACATTTTTTTTCCTGTAATTGATTTCCAATCTCATAGCGTTGTGGTCAGAAAAGATGCTTGAAAGGATTTCAATTTTCTTAAATTTTCTGAGGCTTGATTTGTGACCCAAGATGTGATCTATCCTGGAGAATGTTCCATGTGCACTTGAGAAGAAAGCATATTCTGCCACTTTTGGGTGGAATGTTCTATAAATATCAATTAGACTATCTGGTCTATTGTATCATTTAAAGCTTCTGTTTTCTTATTTATTTTCTGTTTTGATGATTTGTCCATTGGTGTAAGTGGGGTGTTAAAGTCCCCTACTATTATTGTGTTACTGTCGATTTCTCCTTTCATGGTTGTTAGCATTTGCCTTATGTATTGAGGTGCTCCTATGTTGGGTGCAATTTATAATTGTTATATCTTCTTCTTGGATTGATCCTTTGATCGTTATGTAGTGTCCTTCCTTATCTCTTGTAACAGTTTTTATTTTAAAGCCTATTTTATGTGATACGAGTATTGCTACTCCAGCTTTCTTTTGATTTCCATTTTCATGGAATATCTTTTTCCATCCCTTCACTTTCAGTCTGTATGTGTCCCTAGGTCTGAAGTGGGTCTCTTGTAGACAGCATATATGTGGGTCTTGTTTTTGTATCCATTCAGCCAGTCTGTGTCTTTTGGTTGGGGCATTTAATCCATTTACATTCAAGGTTATCATCAATATGTATGTTCCTATTACCATTTTCTTAATTGTTTTGGGTTTGTTTTTGTGGGTCTTTTTCTACTTTTGTGTTTCCCACTTAGAGAAGTTTCTTTAGCATTTGTTGTAAAGCTGGTTTGGTGGTTCTGAATTCTCTTAGCTTTTGCTTGTCTGTAAAGCTTTTGACTTCTCCATTGAATCTGAATGAGATCCTTGCTGGGTAGAGTAATCTTGGTTGTAGGTTTTTCTCTTTCATCACTTTAAGTATATCCTGCCACTCCCTTCTGGCTTGCAGAGTTTCCACTGAAAAATAAGCTGATAACCTTATGGGGATTCCTTTGTATGTTATTTTTTGTTTTTCCCTTGCTACTTTTAATATTGTTTCTCTGAATTTAATTTTTGTTAGTTTGATTAAATGTGTCTTGTTGTGTTTTTCCCAGGCTTTATCCTGTATGGGACTCTCTGTGCTTCCTGGACTTGGGTGAGTATTTCCTTTCCCATGTTAGGGAAGTTTTCCACTATAATCTCTTCAAATATTTTCTCAGACCCTTTCTTTTTCTCTCTTTCTTCTGGGACCCCTATAATTTGTATGTTGGTGCATTTAGTGTTGTCCCAGAGGTCTCTGAGATAGTCTTCAATTCTTTTCATTCTTTTTTCTTTATTCTGCTCCTTGTCAGTTATTTCCATCATTTTGTCTTCCAGCTCACTTATTCATTCTTCTGCCTCAGTTATTCTGTTATTGATTCCTTCTAGTGTATTTTTCATTTCAGTTGTTGTGTTGTTCATCTGTTTGTTCTAGTTCTTCTAGATCTTTGTTAAACATTTCTTGTATTCTCTCATGATGCTTCCATTCTATTTTTGAGATTCTGGATCATCTTTACTATCATTACTCTGAATTCTTTTTTAGGTAGATTGCCTATTTCCTCTTCATTTATTTGGTCTTGTAGGTTCTTACCTTGCTCCTTCATCCCTGACATATTTTTTTTCCATCTCATTTTTTTTTTCTTTTTATGAGTGGGATTGTCTTCCTGTTTTATTGGTTGTTTGGCCTGAGGCTTCCAACACTGGAGTTTGTAGGCCATTGGGTAGAGCTGGGTCTTGGTGCTGAGATGAGGAACTCTGTGAGACCTCACTCCGATGAATATTCCCTGGGGTCTGTGGTTCTCTGTTAGTCCGATGGTTTGGACTTGGAGTTCTCACCATGGGAGCCTCTGCCCAACCCTGGGCTCACAACCCAGGATCCCACAAGCCATGTGGGGTGGCAAAAAATATATATGAATAAATAAAAAAGAACAATAACAAAGTAAAAAATAAAATTATACTAGGAAACTAACAGATATGTTAGAAAGAATGTAAAAATAAAAATGTAGATGATGAATCAACAACTGGAAGGTACATCAGTACCACAATAGTAAAAAAGAGGAGCTGGGGAAAGGAAAAAAAAAAAAGGGAGAGGGGGAAGGCCTTGGCTGTGGAGGGAGGGGCCTAAGCAAGGGCAAGGTTTGGGCAGTGAGCGGGGCCAAAGCTCAGGACCCACAGGGCTGGAAAAGGCCCTGTGGGCTGTGGGGGGTGGGGCTTAGGCTCAAGGAACAGAAGGGGCCCAGGCGTGCCCCCCACCCCCGGTCTCAGAGGACAGGGAACCTCACCTGGGAGCCCAGCAAATTTCCTGGGCTCGAGTGGGTGGGACAAACGCCCTCCTCTCCTCTCCTGCTCCTCTGGTCTGGGGTCTGGGAGGGTTCCTCCTGCCTGCCTCTCCTCATCTCCCCGGCCTTCCTCTTATGCCCCCAGGACCAATGCGGCTGGGGGGCAAAGTGGGGGCCTTGGAGGGCAGGGGATTGGCCTCTAATTCTTTGAATCTTTTATAAATGGTTTTCTGTATTTCTTTTAGACAATCATATCAAGCTATTTGGCACTTCTCACTTGTGTTGCACTGAACTATAATTTGTGGCTTTCATTGATATTTAGCTTTTCATAAATAATATCTCATTTCCTCTGGGCTGGTAACTCAAGAAGTAGCACTGGGTAGTAGAAAGAACAAACTTCAGAAGCAGAGAGACCTGAAATTGAATCACAGTGTAACTGTGGGCATGTCTCTGAGTTTCTGTTTCTTCACTAATAAATTGCAGATAATAATGCTCACTCCACAAAATGGTTATTAAGATGAAATAAGATAACATGTGTAATGTGCCCACAACGTGTTTTATGTTGAAAGTTATCAGCCAATAACTGCTTATTGATTAAAATTGGAAGATATAAATGATTCCACCTCAGTTGGATTTATCTGTGAACATGTAGATCTCCTCTTAAGCTCTCCTCTATAGCATTACCAAGAAATTGCAAGAGACTCTAGAATATGATTACAGTTTGAATAGAAACAAGAAAAAACATGCAAGTTGCCTCATGCTCATTACAGAGTTTATCAATTCATGAATCCTTTCACGCATTACACAAATATTTGTCTAAGTGTGGCATTATTCTAGGTTCTGGGAATAAGGGAACTGAGTAAGCAAAAAAACCTCTGCCCTCATGGGGCTTATATTCTGGTTGGAGAGACAGACAGTAAACAAGATAAATAAGCAAAAATATATACTGCTATATAATGTTAAATATTAAGGAGAAAAATAAAGCAGGGAAGAGGGATAGAAAGTCTGTGTGTGGTGGAGGAGGGGGTGAAATGATAGCTAGGTAGGTCAGGTAAGTTCTCCCTGAGAATGATAGAAGGTGACACTTTAATCAAGACCAGAAGGAAGTAAGGAAGTCAGCCATGGGGATACCTGGGGAGGAGCTTTCCAGGCGGAAAATGCTCCAGTCAACAGATCGCTACCCCCGCCCTTCGAGCCATGAGGAAATAATAACTGGTCCTCATTAATTTTAATGCATGCTTACAAAATAGGAGAGATATATGTGTATACGTATATCTATATCTTTGCTGTTTTTCTCCTGTTTTTTTAATCTTTTAGTTTAAAGGGAAAAATATACCGTAGGCCTTCTCCCTTCAGGGAGACGGAGGAGAAAAAAGTGCTGAAAGAAAAATCTCCACTAGGACTTAAAAGTAGTTTTCCTTCAAATTTTGGATAATCTAATTATGATAAATGTCTCTCCTGACTTTTACCCTAAACTGGGTTTTGAACATCTTAGAAGTCCAAAAGGTTGGCAGAGTGCGCAATTTAGAGTAAAACATCAATATTCTTATGACCTGTATATATATATATATATTTTAAATGCCAGGTGCTTTGGTATAAAAGGTACAAAAACATTGTATGGGTTCAAGTCTTCCTCAGCTATGAAGGGTCTTTACTGTATGATTATCTTGGGTAAGTATCCCCTTAATATTGTGCCCCAAAGAACGAGATTACTTTCTTTGGGAAAAAAAAAAAGCATAATTTGTGTTTTAAATACTATTTGTCGCCGTTTAGGAAGATGGTGGGGTCTGAACACTTTCCTCCACCAGCAGAAATACTTAAAAAGGCCAACTTCTGTCAATCCATTCAGAGTTGGTTAGCTCTCTCCTCACTTGGGGCAGGATGTGTACAGAGGTTCGCAAGTTCTGGCGAGCCTTGTTTGGAAAAACACTGCCGTCGGGGCACAGGAGAGAATGAGAGTAAAGCACTGGACAGGGTTTTTCTCTCTGGAAAACTTCCAGAGGGGACCATGCTCTTGACAATACAGAGCTAAAGATGAGAGTTTTCAAGACCCTTTCTATTTCCATACGAGTTCCTTTGTATGCTGGCTTGCCTGCCATTATGTTTATGCAATTCTGACAGTGTTCTTAATGACACACTAACAGATTGTAAAACACGCTGCTGGCATTTACTTGTTTTTTATATTTTTAAAACAATGTCCTTCATGTAACAGTAGTTAAGTGCGGCAGAAGGACATCATCAGAGGCATGGTTAAACTGTAATTTACACCATTAGGAAGGCAGGAGCAATTTTTATTGTCTGGCAATTTTCTTGCTGAAATATTTGGACCATATGGCTCAATTTGTGTAATAACCTTAATTTCTGCACCCTTCAGGTCTGCCTCTATCTCCTACGGAATGGTAAAATGTGGTTTAGGAGAAAAGGCAACTGTCTATACTTAGAGAGTTGAGATTAATAACATGTCACGTCCTGTTTTTGGTGAAGGAATTCGAACAGCGGCCAGATGGTATCTCTACAAATAGCTGTCAGGGGTCTTGATCTAATCAATACAATGTATTAATACATCTCCCTTTGCTGTTTCTCCAGGGGCCCGTGCACAACATCTGGAAAGAGTGGGGGGTGCTCTGCCAAGTAGAAAGCCGACTCTTTTCAGGATCAAACTGAGCCCCGTTAATTTTTCACGTACCCTTGATAACTGTTTCATAATGAGCGATGCGTCTTGACGGATTTGGGGTTGGCAGAGAAGGCTGCCCCTGCTTTCTATCCCCATTCAGTCCACTTATTGAAACCAACCCATTAATCAAGCTATCTGGCATAAAACCTGAATGTCAGCTCAGCAAGAGATCAATAACCATCCTAAAAAAAAAACACAGAACCAACCACTAATGGGCACAGGTATCCAGCCATGACACTAGTAATTGCTTTAGCAAAAATAAAACCCTGTATCATAATCACCCAATAGGAACTTATATGAGAAAACTCATTACTTGTGTCTTGTCAAAAAGTAACATTTACATGCGTTAAAAATATACCGTAATTTTACTAGCTAGACATGGTCATTATCTTTCAGAAGTAGACAATGCATCTTTTGGAATGGATGAAAACTCTCTGATTTTGTAATGTGAACATTTAATAATCCAAGTATCATAGGAAATGTTTAAAAATGAGTTATTACACTTATTTTATTTTGTTTTTGCAGTACGTGGGCCTCTCACTATTGTGGCCTCTCCCGTTGCAGAGCACAGGCTCTGGACACGCAGGCTCAGCGGCCACGGCTCACAGGCCCAGCCACTCTGTGGCATGTGGGATCCTCCCAGACCGGGGCACGAACCCGCGTCCCCTGCATCGGCAGGCGGACTCTCAACCACTGCACCACCAGGGAAGCCCTATTACACTTATTTTAAATTCAGAGTACCTGAGGGGCTCCTTAAGATGATCTTTAGCCCAACCTGTATGACACACGGCAAACCTGCTGTGGTGAGAACTCTGATGTGACATCACGTGGGTCAGAGTTCTTCACTTTTCAGTTAGCAAATCTCTTTTGGCTTGGCAGGCAGGGATTTCTGTACTCTGATTCCCTCTGAAAGACAGACCCAATGACCTTGTCTATGGAGAGGAATTCAGAGCAGAGATGGGGAGACGGTGGCAACCCACAGCACACATTCTGAATTTATGGCTTCCTTGGTAAAGCAGTCCTTAGTGGCTCGCAGACAACAGGTGGAAACCTGTTTTGCCCTTAGGAGAGTCTAAGATTTTCATTAGGAGACAAATCCCGGGAAGTACTGCCATAAAGACAGTCCTTCATTGGCTGAGCATCTGATCAAATCCTGCCAAGATGATAGAAAGGTCTAAGGAACCATCCGGGAACTTGAAGGTGATGCCACGTCCATCTCTTCTGACAGCAGAACTAAGACTCACGATGCTGTGTTTGTTCAGTCAATGCTTTGCGGTTCTGTAGGGCGAGTGCTGGGTTTGGAAGCAGGGGTATGAGTAAGGGCTCCCCCAAGTTCTTTGGAGAATTTATAAGTACAGTCAATGCCCACGCATGACCAAAGAATTGCTTATCATATTGTAATTCGTCTCTTTCCTCATGTGCTCCAAGACCACCATGGGTCCCAGAGGGAAGAGACTATTTCTTCTTTCTTTGTCTCTGTCGTAGCTTCTGGGCATGATAGAGTATCAAAGGAGATTTAAGGTGAACAACTGATGACTGGAAGAGTCCCATAGTATTTCTTGGTCTTGATCAACCACGTTAGATTTTGTGTGTCTTGGTCCTCAATTGCAAATGACTCGCAATTTTCGTACATGCGTTAGTTTTCAGAGAAGCTCAGGTTTTCCAATTTCATTTTGTTTAACTGATGTTCAGTATGGATGAACAGAAACACCCTGACCACGGCATGTTTTTAGTGGACTTGCGTCACATCAAGCAAGAAAGCTGTCTCAACGAATGAGTTCTAGGACTAAAATCTGAGATTTGGGATCCACGATATAGGGCATCCAGAATTTTCAATTTTGAGGATGGCATTATCAAGATATTTAATATATACAAATTTAAACCCTCTGTGACAAAGAGAAAATACTCTTTTAGGGCATCCCAGTTCATAGATATGATCCCTAAGGCCAGCCATTGGAACTTAGTAACATCCAGCTACAGCACTAACAAGGTGTTTCACCTTAAACATTCTAACGAGATAAAAAGATTCATTTGCAAACCCATCACATATGTATTCACAGGTGGCGGGTGTGGGTCATTGCATTTGGATTAAAAAGCAAATGTCTCTCTCTACATGAGAGGTCACTGGCTGGTATAAGACAAAAATCTTTTCACTGTTTGGCATAATTAAAATACTCCAACAGTGGTTTCAGTAATTTAAAAATCACAGTATTGTTGTAATATTTTTCTAGGCTTCAGGAGCTCACCATTGTTTGGCCCAATCAAATCTGGGAACGCTGGAGAAGTTATCACCCATCAAGGTAATTACTTTCAAGTTGAAATAATTACTCTATCAATGTTAATGGTCTTTCAACTTCAATAAAGCACTCACCTGCCGATAATCACGGCTAACCTCTTGCTCTAATGCAATTCCCTCTCTATTTAGTAGGTTATATTACAGCCGTTACAGTGGTCACTTGTCCTGAACAGCTGCTGAATTTCACTTTGATCGGCTGTGAACCATAAAAGAATTGGTCGTCTGTGTATGATTTCCCCCTCACCCAGAAGCCCTTGCGGAGCTCAGGATGTGATCTCTTGGCTGCAACCGGGGACTCGGGGGCAGCCATCTTGCCTCAGGTAGTGGCTACTTTCCACTGGTGACAAGAGCCCAGTAGTTCAATTAACTTCTGCCCTTCACTGCCACTTACAGCTTGCTGTCTCTGCTAAATGGCACATATTCTGAATTTATGGCCTGGGCCTGTTACAGTGTGGACTAGTTCCTTTTACTTTCATATATTTTTTTAACAAGGCTCCGTGGGATTCTTGGGTGTCTAACAAGGGTTTCCTTATAATTCAGTTAAAGGCCAGAAAATAACAACATGCCTGTGTCAAAAGGCAAACAGTCTTCCCACCCACTTCTCCCGTAAACTGATAGACTGCTCTTTGGTAAAGGTGAAGTGGGTGGATGCCAATTTAGCAGCATCTGTGTGGTTTTGGGGGAGAGAGAGAGAGAGAGAGAGAGAGAGAGAGAGAGAGAGAGTGAGAGAGAGAGAGTGTGTGTGTGTGTGTGTGTGTGTGTGTGTGTGTGTGTGTATTGCCAAAAGACTGCATGTTTTGCTTACATGATCTCAGATCTAAGTGAACAGGCAGGGTCCTGTGAGTGTCATGGTGGGTAAACTGAGCTGCACGTAGAGTGGAAATGGCCTGAGGAGGACTCTTAGGGTGGTCCGCATGAGATGTTTATGGTCATGAGGGGAGACGGGTCAGAACTAAACCTCAGGGAGACAGAAAGCGCATTCTCACTCAGGGTGATTTAGAAAGGAAATAGAGCCTAATCCAATATCTGAGAAACTACCTGGAAATGCACAGTATGGTATTAGAAAATGTCTAAATTTGCAAGCTCAGAATTTTGTTGCAAGGCCTGCTTAAAATAAACACAATCTACATTTTCCCAATCATGACCAAATTCATACAGTTGCTTTATCCAAACCCCAATTTTTTTCTACATTTGCTCATTTCTTTCAGCCTCTGTTATTCCAAATAAATAGTAGGATATCTGAAGTTCTACAGCCTATTTATATTGCTATTTACAGTCTTAAAGTACTTTGCATATGCATTAATTTATCTAGCCCTTACAACAGCCTTGTGAGATAAGTAATATTTTAGTTCAAACTTGACAATTAAGTAGGAAGGCGGATCCATTTGAAGTGTACGAATGTGATCATTTGAGAAGGGAACAACATTGGGCCTTCAAGCAAAAGGATTCAACATATACTTTAGAATTAGATTCAATGGGACTTAGTGAAGGATTTGATATAGAAGTAAGGTAAGGGAGGACTCAAGGATGATCTGGCTTGAGCAGCTAGAAAGATGATGGAGCCATTCAGCTATGTAGCAGGATGTACTGGAGAATGATGAGTAGAGCTTAGAAAAATAGGTGATAAGTAACTCCACTGGCACTGTTAGACATATGTCTGCAGGACTTACACAAAGAATCAGCCTTACACCTTCAAGCCCATCTTCCTCTGAAGATCTGTAAAAGACAACTTATATAAGAGAAGACCCTTCCTATATAAGAAGATTCATGAAAAGCAAGTTCAAGAGGGGAATTCAGTAGAGAAATTTCTCCAGGTTATCTCCTTACCACTTGAGGGAGGATGGGGATACTCCATACTCCTCTCTCAAAGCATATGAAGGATATCTTAGAGAACAGCATGAAGAAATTGAGGGTGTCTGCAAGAAAGGTGAGATGGACATTCCACTCCTTTCAAGAGGCTTGCTATGGAGGTGACAAGACTTATAGGGTAATTCTGATGCAGCCACTAGGGTGAAGAAGGATCTTCCGAGATTCTTATATGATCTCAGGATTTGGGGATCATGGCCTAATGCAGAAGCTGATACCTGCAGCTCGTTCAACAAATTCTGAAGTTCTGAGGCTGGCTGCGTCTTACCCAGTGGTGAGGCAAGTAGAGAAGATAGTGCTGGACTAGTTGTACTTTCCTCTTTTGATAGAACAAGTTTTCTGCAAGCCTAGTGGATGCCAAGAAAGCAAGGAGTTTTGTCAACATGATAGGACCTGATATTGGCTGACTGCTCGGGAACGGGAACACGGAAGTAGAAGGTTGTGGGTGGATTTTTGAGGCAGTAATGGATAGGGGTGCAAGAAATTTGCCAAAGCGTGTGTCGCCTGCATCAGGAACTGTGAAGCATGGAATCTCCCATGGGAGACCTCTATGGAATCCACACAAAAAAATCCCATGAGACACCTACAAATAAGAAGGCAACAGTAGATGCATTAGAACAATATTAAGGAGTTAGACTCTGCTACTTTTTGTTTAATTTTATCTTTTCTTCCATGACCCTGAGGAAGTCAACAAGAGAAGAGAAGGGAACTGAAGAAAAGGAAGAAAAATGGACATGCCTTCTCTTCCCCACTGTAGATCCCTTAACACAAGTCAGGCTTTAGACTGGATTTTTTTTAACACCTGAAATGAGTCCCATTTACCAAAACCGGGCTGGTCCTTGTCACTGAAAGTGACTGGAAAACCATGGGACCTGCTCTAGAGATTACTGATGAGCAAGGAAGGGAGTCCTGATGAAGCTTGCTGGAATGAAGTGGTTGGAGAAAAATAAAGCCCTTTCAAGGAAGTAGTTATACAAAGTTCAAGAAGACTTACATGGTATTTCATCCCCAATAAAACCGAGCAAAAAGCAGATCCCCACTATATATTTGTGTTTGGTAGAGCATTATTAGAAAACAAGGCTAAAGATAAGGTAAGGCTAATAAATGAAAAGTTGAGGTCAAATAAAATACAACATTACAATAAAAAATGGGATGTTCCAACAAGTATTCATTGTTTTGTGTCACATCTACTCACCCATATTTTGTATCTTTTATATAAAAGAATGAATGATGCAGGTACTCATATTCTAAACTGAAAATCCCAGCTAATAGAATTGATACAGAAAGTAGAGTTATTGTTTTTATTACTATTTTTTCTTGATTTTAGAACAACAGTTACCAAAGGAGTTGTTTTAGATAGCTAGATTTCCTAAAGCATTTCTTTTGACTTATCAGTGGATCTGGGGGAAAATGCCAAGAACCATCAAACTGTAAGAGCTACAACTAATTCAAGATCATATGTAAAGAGCAATAATGTTTTACATCATACTAAGCCAAAATGAAAATGGGATTAAAAATAAATTCATCGATGTACTCACAGACTCTCCATGATATGGCAATTATAAAATATCTCATTTTTTCCTTTTACATATCTACCTAATGGTAAAGAGATCTGCGACAACCACATGGGGACATTTTGAATACCTCCTCCTTGACACTGGGCAAGGGAGTTTGGCAACTAGAATCTAGAAACTAGAGTTTGTAATTCTGGATTTTATTTCCAGATTAGAAGCCAACTTTTAGTGACCCATATAATTTGCTTACCCCTCAACACCGTATGTTTGATTCTACATACAGAGTGAGGGACCATCTATCTTTCTGGGGACTGGGCAAGTGTCTGATCTGGGCTTGATGTTTTATAACCCTGTGGGGTAAGCAGGGATATACTGAGAGCACAGACTAACAGGTAAACCACTTTTTCCTTTCCATCCCAAGTTATTTTTGCCAGTGTGATGGCAGGTGCCAGGGAGAAAAAGCAAACAAATCCTAATGGTGGCAACAGTACCGCCAACCTTGCCAGGAGTGTTCCCTGTAAATACCACCATGGAACTCTCGTGTGCCAAGCAAGGATAAATGCAGTTTCTCTCCTGACACCGCACAATTCATCGCAGAACTAATTGGGAAGGGGGTTTAAGGACTTCAACCTAAAGCTGGTTTTCAGTAGTGGAGGGAATTGGTCTGAAGAGACCCTAAGGAACTAGATATATCTCTTCCCCTTAGAAGGATCTCCGTAGGTCCAAAAAGGAGATGAAACTTTTCATGAGGTTGGGAGAAAAGCTGGTGATACAGCTCTTTCCATTTCTTCTCTCCTGCTGCCTCTGTTGCTAATGCTGCAGCTCTTGCCAACACATATGCTCTCCACCCCCATGGAGGGCCCCCACTGCCAGTTCTCCATCCACTGCCACCATCAGGAGGACTCATGCATTCATTGCACCTGTTTTATGTGGCTCTCCCAGCCACATCCACCTGTCTGTAAACAGCTCCGGGGGGACTTTGGGACAAGCTAGGGATGGCAGTACACTACAGGCAATTTATTGGTGGCTTCTCATGCAGGGATGGGATCCCAAGATAAACAAGAGCCTAAAGGAGGGGCATCAGTGACACTTCTTGCAAGTCTGCGGATTGAATTGTAATCCTGGATTGTGGGAATGGATTCTGTATCTCGCTAACTGAAAAATGTAATTCCTTTGCTCTGGTAAATTTCAGCCAAAGTGGTCAATGAGATAAAAAGTTGGAAAAATTTCCTAGGGCAGGCACAGAAATGGAAAGAGACAGTGAAGATGTTTAGTGGGTATAGGAATTGAAGAAATAGTAAGTATAGCCAGGAAGGCACTCCAAGAGATTTAAAAGGGAATCATCAACACATGAGCAGTAGAAACTCGGAAGCAAAGAAACTTAAAAACCTGAAATGCCTAGTAGTAAAAATCTGTGCCTCAGACTTGACTACTCATCTTCCCCCAGAGTCTCTGCCCAATAGACCAGCTGCATGGGAGACACTGATAACACAGATAAGAGCAGTATTGAGTACTGACATGTTGAATAGAGTACTCAATGACTATTGGCCAAATTGGATTGAATTGTTGATAACCTGTTCTTGACCCTGAGGGCCCAGTATGCTAGTATAGAGAAATCATGCTGTTCTGAACAGGAAGAGATGGACCTAAATCACAGGAGGAGGGATTTGGCTAGGATAAAAGGAACATTCTTCTCTGATGGTGAGGAATTGGAATTAAGAAACTCCCGAACCTCCTTCTTTAGGTATCTTTAAAAAACGGTTGAATACATTCTCTTGGGAATGTAGGAATGGATGAAACTCAAAGACAACAGCTTATTTTCCTGATTATTTCTTTCAAAGATGTCAGTCTATAAAGAGTCATAGTGGCCTCCTGCTCTGGAAACTTGGCCTAGTGACCAGAACGACATAACACTGGCCCGATTGCTCTGTGGAATATGTCCTCGACTGCTAACAATAAGTTCAAATGGGACTTTTCCTGATCAACCTAATGAAATCTTCTCTTGGGACCCTAGGGCCAAAGATCCGGATTTTGGGGAGCTACTTTGAACACACATACACATTCAAAAATGGAATGCAGAAATATTGTTTCTTGATTATTATGGGTCTTCTCTTTAGCTGTGCAAGGATTAATCTTTAGAAGAATGGAGGAAGACAGCAATACTTGGCTGGCAAATGGAAATTATGTTGGGGAGGGCTATATACAAAGGGCCACGTAAAGCTTAAAGCTTGAGGCCATAGGCCTTCCACTTTTTCAGGAACTTTTTTTAGTGTGATAAAAATAGAACCAAGCAGATTAAATAAAGAACAGAGTTCACTGGATACTTTGAGTCTTGGGTTGTAAAATGAAACTGGCTATGAAGGGATGACTTAGAGGATATATCAAAAGGGAGTTCTCATAGAACTTTTTGGTAGATTAAACGTTTAGGCTGAAACCTCTGAAAGCCATATTTTGAAAGATCAGAGGTTTAAGCATTGCAACATTGATGCCTTCAATAAAAATATATTTAAATTAAGTTGCCTCATTCAGAAAGATCTTGTCAAGGATTTTTCAATATTTTTCTTTCAGGGTGGAAGTTAAGAACATGAATTCCAGGAATATAGTGAGAAGTAATAGATTTCCCCATGGATCACATATCAACTAAAAAAGAATTTCTGCACTTAAGAACACTGCTTCTGATGCTTATAATGAGGGCACTAGAATATGTAATATGAAAGACCCTGATATATAAAGATAATTAAATGTCAAATAAAAAAATAAAGTACCAATTCTGAATTCTAAATAAAATGAAGATTTCTTTCTGATATAAATTGCAGCAAGCTTTTTGGACCCACCTCCTAGAGTAATGAAAATAAAACCAAAAATAAACAAGCGGGACCTAATGAAACTTAAAAGCTTTTGCACAGCAAAGGAAACCATAAACAGGATGAAAAGACAACCCACAGAATGGGAGAAAATATTTGCAAGTGAAGTGACCGACAAGGGATTAATCTCCAAAATATACACACAGCTCACACAGCTCTATATCAAAAAAAAAAAAAAAAAAACCAACAACCCAATCAAAAAATGGGCAGGGGGCTTCCCTGGTGGCGCAGAGGTTGAGAGTCCGCCTGCTGATGCAGGGGACACGGGTTCGTGCCCCGGTCTGGAAGGATCCCACGTGCTGCGGAGCGGCTGGGCCCGTGAGCCATGGCCATTGAGCTTGTGCG
The DNA here is from genome assembly GCF_951394435.1 of Stenella coeruleoalba. Classification (NCBI taxonomy): domain Eukaryota; kingdom Metazoa; phylum Chordata; class Mammalia; order Artiodactyla; family Delphinidae; genus Stenella; species Stenella coeruleoalba. The sequence goes on from NC_137169.1 coordinate 137,864,139, forward strand.
TCCAGAGCCTGTGCTCCACAATGGGAGAGGCCACAACAGTGAGAGGCTCACATACCTCAAAAAAAAAAAAAAAAAAAGGGCAGAAGATCTAAATAGACATTTCGAAGACATATAGATGGTCAAAAAGCATATGAAAAGATGCTCAATGTCACTAATTATTAGAGAAATGAAAATCAAAACTACAATGAGGTATCACATCACACTGGTCAGAATGGCCATCATTAAAAATTCTATGACCAATAAATGCTGGAGAGGATGTGGAGAAAAGGGAACCCTCCTACACAGTTGGTGGGAACGTAAATTGGTACAGCACTATGGAGAACAGTATGGAGGTTACTTAAAAAACTAAAACTAGAACTACCATATGGTCCAGCAGTCCCACTCCTGGACATTTATCCAGAGAAAACCATAATTCGAAAAGATACATGCACCCCAATGTTCACTGCAGCCCTATTTACAATAGCCAAGACACGGAACCTAAATGTCCAGTGACAGATGAATTGATAAAGAAGATGTGGTACATACATATAATGGAATATTACTCAGCCTTAAAAAATGAAGTAATGCCATTTGCAGCAACATGAATGGACCTAGAGATTATCATACTAAGTGAAGTAAGTCAGACAGAGAAAGACAAATATCACATGATATCAGTTATATGTGGAATCTAAAAAAATGATACAAATGAACTTATTTACAAAACAGAAACAGATTCACAGACTTCACAAACAAACTTATGGTTACCAAAGGGGAAAGGTGGGGGGCAGGGATAAATTAGGAGTTTGGGATTAACATATACACACTATTATATATAAAATAGATAATCAACAAGGACCTACTGTATAGGACAGGGAACTCTACTCAATATTCTGTAATGACCAATATGGGAAAAGAATCTGAAAAAGAGTGGATATGCGTATGTGTACAACTGAATCACTTTGCCGTACCTGTGAAACTAATACAACATTGTAAATCAACTATACTCCCAATATAAAATAAAGATTAAATTTAAAAAATTGAAGATTTCTTTAATTTACACACTGCTTATTTCTTAATTCTATGAGAAATTTGAACATAGGACGGTGAGAAAATATTGTACTTCATTCATTTACGAAGATTCTTCTGGAGTTTCATGAAAATATGTTTGCCTCATCTTATTTAAACATTTTGATAGATGTTATACTCTATAAGATAACCTTCATATAAAGTGGGCTGCCAAAACTGGAAGCATAGAAAATGGTCTGGTCTTTGACAATGGTGCTTTACGATGTCTGTTCTTTCTTACTTATGAGGGGTTTCACACTTAGCAAGGTCTTGGCACGTTTTGAAAACCCTATGTATTTGACTCCCAAGACCACAATGTTTCATCTCTGTGAAGGAAATCTGAGGGTTTCCTGCTGATCTCCCAGAGCATTTCTTTCTTTTCTTCTCTTTTCTTTTTCTGTTAATATGTGCTATCTGCCAGTCATTTTTCTCAATGCTGGGGAGAGTCAGGGCAGCCAAGTAATATCTCTCAGACATAACTTGGTTAATTTTGTGTTTCACAGATCTTCACTAAGATTTTTAAAAAATATTTTTAAATAAAATAATGGAATAAACCGTCACTGGAAAAAGTCAAAACTAAAGAATCATATGAAGTAAAAAGTAAAGGTACCCCCTCTCCCTACACGTTGCTTTATGGGTAAGTTGCAGAGTATTCCCTTGTCCCAGTATGTCTCCTCTCTCTATTTACAATATTCCAGAATGTTTTACACAAATTATGTCACATTTACACACTTTCCAGAGCATTTCTTGCCTAACACTTTTGGTGTATGATATTCTCACTTGTATTGTGGTTTGCAGCTGGTAGGTGGTAGGGTTTGGGACCTGAATCCCAGTGTGGTGGATATTATGGGCTGTAACCCACTACTACTCTTACCTTTTTATGTTCAGTTCTCATCTCTGCAGTATTATAACAGAGAAAGCTCCCCAAGATAAGGATCATCCTATTTTTGTATCTCCCATAGAATGTCAGGCTATGCCAGGGGTAAAGAAAGCTCTCAGGAGACACAAGGTAGACTGAATTAAGTTGTGTTATGGGCCAGAGGAGGCCAACCCTGAAAAATTACCACTAAGTTATAGTGCATGTGATGTATATGTATAACTCTGCGTACCTAGACAGGTCTACCTAGAAATTTAATTTTCTTTTTCCTCAAAGAGCCAATAGTATCACATCGACATATGTGACATGTCTAATTTCATCTGAGCCTCATCCTCATGAGGTGTAGAGGGACACATTTAATATTCCCATTTAATGGATTTGGAAATCACGCAAAGAGAGATTCACGTATTTGCTGGAGGTAACACAAATTAACCGTGGTTTGAAAACTGGTCTCCAATATCTCTTATACTTAGTCCATGGCTACGTTGCACTTTTTGCACTTAACCATTTTCATATATATGTTTAAGCCCCAAGTGAAGAAAAATGACAAGGCAGATAAGAAAATCAATGTCAACATATTAACCAGATAATCTAAGTATCTGTTATACTTTTTTTCTGAAGTTCTTACCGTCACGGTGAAAGCGTGCACAACAGAGAAGTTCAACGTCGGGTCATCGGTTCTCTCTTGGTAGACCACACGGTACTGGGAGATAATGCCATTGGGAGATTCTGGCTTCGTCCAGTTCAGTAGAACTGAATGAGCACCAGTGGCTTGAGCCCAGGGCGCTGGCAAATCTTGAGGTGGGGCTTCTAGAGTCCGTGCTGATGACCACAGACTCTCCACAGTGCCCCTGGAGTTACGGGCTCTGACCCGATATTCATAGAGCGTGAAAGGCCTCAAAGTATCTGCATTGTCAATAAATTCAAGGGCTCCTTCTGACCAGACAAACAAAAGGGATTCCTCTTCAAGGCCAGCAGGACGTCTGGAAGGAAACCAGCAAAACAATCAGTGACACGGCACACTTCAAAAGAAGGTTTGTAGACAGAGTAAGGAATTGCTTTTTAGAAGAAATTTTTACAAACTCAATTTTTCAACAGTCCCATTAATGAAATGAACATGTTAAGTCTAATAACAGGAATTTGCTTTAGAGCTCTTTAAAGGGTAAAAGTCAAATTTATTTCCTATGGCTTCTCCAAAACCTAGTAAAACGCAGAGTATGCTCAAAAAATTCTTTCAACTACCTGAGAAGGTGATTGTTTAGGTCCATCTTTAGATTTTATTGATGTTAAAACTAGGGCCCATGAAGTAAGTCACACAGAGAAAGTAACTGAATCATTTTGCTGTATACTTGACACTAACACAATATTGTAAATCAACTATACTTCACTCCTCCCCTTCCCCCCCGCAAACCTCCCCCCCAAGTCCCATGCAAACTCTTTTGGCACTTAACATATAGAGCATTAAACATCTAAGTAAGACAAATGGAATTGTCAGTTGCTGGAATGACCCCAGATAGCTAATATTTCATTTGGAACAGATATTTGCTCATCTGGGTGTAAAATCATGATGCAGACCTGACCAGAATTGGAAGTTCCTGAGGAATCCTGGTTGGTCTCTTTCTGTGTTCTCAACATCTAAGCCCAGTAGGTTTAATAGTTTTTCTTTTAATTGAAGTATAGTTGATTTACAATGTTGTATGAGCCTCTGGTGTACAGCAAAGTGATTCAGTTATACATGTAGATACATTCTTTTGTATATTCATTTCTATTATGGTTTATCTGAGGGTATTGAATATAGTTCCCTGTGTCATACAGTAGGACCTTGTTGCTTATCTATTCTATATATAATAGTTTGCATCTACTAACATCAAAATTCCAGTCAAAATTTTTTTTTGAGTGAATGGCCAAAAGGCATATAATTCCATGGCTTTTCTGCATCTTTGCCTCGTCTCTATCAACTCTACTTTTCTACAAGGGTAAGTATTCTAGGTTGGGGAAGAATGTACCCAAGGGATGACCCTTTCCTCTTTCAGCTTCATCTCTAGTTGAGAAGAGAGTGATGAATAAATCAGTATTTTCCAGGCTGTTAGGAGTATTTAATTAACACACTCTTCAGATGCTGGCATATTCACATGCTGCCACATCAGATTAACCATCAAAACGGAAAGGGTTATTAAGACAAAGTCAATGACAGTACCTTTCACGAAAAGTCAGGCTATTTAAAATCTTTGGCTTTGGGAATTTGATGATCCTCAAGTTGATAAGTCACTATGACCCAGGTATGAGCAATGACAGTCTACCTGCTGGAGGCTGTGGAGGCTTCACAGATACTCCCCGTGACTTGCAATTATGGTTAGTCCACCCACCACATTATTCCTTGCTACCATGCCTGGGCCAGACTCTGCACTCCGTGTAGGTTTGCAGGGTTTGGCCTTTGTACCTGCTGCAGATACCAGGTACCAGATGTGTCACTGGGAGGGATCCATTCTAATGAGGACCACAGGGCTCACAGCCAAGTATTCCTCTCAGTCAGTTTTTTAAAAGGTGTTTGCTGGGAACATAATATAGCAGGCAAACATATGAACTTCTATGGGTAAATAAAACTTTCTATTTTGTCTGGCTTCAAACTTTCTATGACAAGTCAATGAACTTTATTAAATTCTCATGAATTCCCACATCGAGGTGTAGCCATGGTTGTCTTAAAACTGACGTTCTATTAAAAAAAGAAAAAGAAAAAAAAACAAAACAAGAAGAAAAAAACATAAAAACACACATACACACACACAACTGACAATTCTTTAAAAAATTGCCTCAGAGTGTGAATTTTAAAAATCTATACTATGTAAGAGATTAAGTATTATGTTAGCCCCAAGTTTATCCACCAAAACAGTTAAAGGATGCAGCTGGGTTAAGTATTTCTTATCACGACTGAATATTTAATTAATATTACAGTGAGGTAAACAGTCCATTTGTGGTATTAACAACAACAACAACAAAAAAGAACATTTTTATGTCTAAATGAACTTTGAACAGAAGATGTTGAGTAGATGACAATTACTCCTAATTTATTTAAGATGTAGGCTTCAACTGTGTTTAACTGGAAGTGCTTCCTCCTGAACAGTCTATGTTTAGGGAAATCACATTTTCAGTTCTCTCTGAAGAGTCAAATGATTAGTTCTTCTATACTTAAGTTCATTGGGGAGCTACTTCAATAATGCACTTTTCCAACTAGAGTTAATTTAATGTTGCTTAACACTTAAGAAGAAAACAAAAATAATTATTAAACTAGGAACTATATATTTTAAAGGGCATTCATACTTCTGTTGTTTTCATGTGGTATAACCTTTTAAAGAACTCCCTGCTCTCTTGGAATGCCAGAAGTTCTCAGTGCTTATCTTCAAAAGTAATTAAAACAAAATCCTATAATTCAGTGTATTTCCCATAACAATTTAACATTATGAAACTGCCAACCTTACCTTATGAAGAATATTAAGAATATTCTTAATTTAAATAAATAGCCAGAAACACCTGTAGTCAGAGGAGATGGATTGTAAGCCTTGGCCTTGACACATCATTAAATGACCTTGGGCAAACTCACCTGTGTTCTCTAGTGTTCATTTCACTTTGTAAACTGGAGTCAATGATCTTATAGGGTATAATGTCTAGAATTTTGGTAAGAATTAAATCAAGTAATGCATGTGAAAATTACTGGGTCAAATGTAATACACAATACAAAGGAAGTTATCATAGAAATGATGTCCAAAGCTGTAAGAGGGTGTGGAGAAAAGGGAACCCTCCTACACTGTTGGTTGGAATGTAAATTGGTACAGCCACTATGGAGGACAGTATGGAGGTTCCTTAAAAAACTAAAATAGAGCTACCATAGGATCCAGCAATCCCACTCCTGGGCATGTATCTGGAAAAGATGAAAACTCTAATTCGAAAAGATACATGCACTCCAATGTTCACTGCAGCCCTATTTACAATAGCCAAGACAGGGAAGCAACCTAAATGTCCAGTGACAGATGAATGGTTAAAGAAGATGTGGTACATATATGCAATGGAATATTACTCAGCCATAAACAAGAATGAAATGATGCTATTTGCAGCAACATGGATGGACCTAGAGATTATCATACCAAGCGAAGTAAGTCAGAAAGAAAGACAAATACTCTGTGACATCACTTATATGTGGAATCTAAAACATGACACAAATGAATTTATTTACAAACAGAAACAGACTCACTGACACAGAAAACTAATGGTTACCAAAGAGGAAAGGTTGGGGGAGGGATAAATTAGGAGTTTGGGATAAACAGATACACACTTTTATATATATATATATATATATATATATATATAAATGAATTGCTTTGCTGTACACTGGAAACTAACATAAAATCATTAATCAACTATACTATAACTAAAAAAAAGAAACGATGTCCAAAGCCTGTATTTGGGAAGACAAATCCAGCAGTTGCGTAAAGGCTGCATTGAACAGGGAGTGACAGCAGTCACACAGTGAAAAGGTCATCTCAACAGTCCACATGAGAATAAATGTGGATCCTGAACTAGGTCGATGGTAGAGGAAATGGAAACATGGGTGATTTAAAAAATGCTTTGGGAAGGTTGAATCATCCAGCTTTCCTGAGTGGGTGGTTGTTCTGGTGTTGAGGAAAGAGATTCAAATACCCTTCAAAAATTTTAGGACTTAATTGCATTTAAAACTCTTCAGTGATTCGCCATAGAACTGGCCTGTGCTGACCACTGCAGATTCACCTTCTGAGATTTCTATTCCCATTTTACATTCTGGTCAAAATCCAATAGAAAGTCTTTCCCTTGCTTCTCTCTCAAATAGGGTTACAATATCCTTCTATGTGCTTAGTCTTTTCTTTATGGACTCACTTGTCACAGTGTATTGTAATAGACTTTTTTTTTTTTATATCTCTCCTACTATACTACAAGTTCCCTGAAGTCAGACTGCATCTTATTTTTGAAGCAATGACTGGATGACTGACTGGTTGACAAGAATAATCCAAGATTTTGGTTCCAACAAGAACCACAAAAATGTTCTCATTATTAAGTTATTGTCTCTCAGCTCTAAACCTACCCTTCTATATTTGGCTTTATGACAGTGGGGCTGGGACTCTGCCCTCTACATTCCTGCTTTACTAGCTGATTCTATATTGGGATCTGCCAATAGGGGGCGCCAGAGGGTGATTAGAGAACTGAAAGGAAAAGGGAAGGGGCTCCTTCCTATTTGCTTCCTGTTTGCTTGCTGATTACATGAGCTTCTCTGCAGCAAGGATTCTTCACCTTGTAAGCAGTAGATCCTTCTCCCTTAGGAGCAGATGATTCAAATATGACATTTTTCCAACACTTGGAAATCCAGCTTCATCTCATGCCTCCTCCTACAGACACCTGCACCAGCTGACAGGTGCCCCCTCCTTGGATGTCTGGGTTCCAGCATCATAGGTGCTCCCCTCTAAGTTTCTAAGTTTTAATAATTCAAGCCGTTTCTCTTTGTTGCCTCAGTCCTAAGGGTATTAGCTCTTTCCTGCAGTTGCCACCTCTATGATATCCTCGAGTTCTCTTTCATCCTTTCAGTTACCTAGTTAACAAATTTACAATCAGGTAGTAATTATTTATATTAAATTCTTTCTATTAAAATAATTGGTGTGGGGCTTCCCTGGTGGTGCAGTAGTTGAGAGTCCGCCTGCCGATGCAGGGGACACGGGTTCGTGCCCCGGTCCGGGTAGATCCCACATGCCGCGGAGCGTCTGGGCCCATGAGCCATGGCCACTGAGCCTGCGCGTCCGGAGCCTGTGCTCCGCAACGGGAGAGGCCACAACAGTGAGAGGCCCGCGTACCGCAAAAAAAATAAACAAATAAATAAATAAAATAAAATAACTGGTGTGGTTTCTCTTTCCTAGCAGACCTTGATTGCTACAGAAAATGAGGATGATGTTCACAGAAAGAGGGAAATAGGAAAATTGTAAAGAGGGTAATGATAGATTTGCATCTGGACTCACTGAATTTATCATTTTGTCTTTATCACACCATATTACATATTGATTGTAAAAAGTAATTAGAAAATAAAGATGAGCAAAAACACAAGAATCATCCGTAACCTATCTCTGAGATAAGCACCGTTAACTTTCTTTTGGTGTTTAACATTCCAGACATTTTTCGTGCACATATAAATGTAAAAAAAATTCCATGTATTTAAAGAGAAACAGAATCATACTAGGTGTACTGTCGTGCAATCTGCTTCTTTTATTATCGTGAACCTCTTTCCTTGTCCTTAAATATACACATATAACTGCCAGATTTGTCTTCCCCAAGCATGGCTGTGGATGGTCCATCTTGGATAACTTTCTATTTTTTATTGTGCTTTATGTTTAACACAGTACTTTCACATACATGATTTCATTTAATTCCTATGAAATTCTAGAGGTTAATTATTTTCTATGTTTATCAGCCTAACTTACATAGAAGTGAAAGCTTAGGGAACACAGTGACTTGCCCAAGGTCACATAACTTGTAAGTGGCAGACCCAGGACCTGGAAGCCATATCTTCTGACTACAAATGCCATGCTTTGTCCATTCTGTCACACTGCTTCTCTATTTTACTCCAAATCTTTAATGGCTCTCATTGTTTCCAAATCAAAACCCTGAACTCCTCAGCCTAGTATTTAAAGTCTTCCAAAATCTACTGTCAAGCCGACCTTCTAAATTCTCCCTACAAATAACAAAGTCTCCAGCCAAGCCTGAGCACGGAACCCTATGCCTTCGGTGTTGGGAATTTTGCTTATTCCAGTCATTTTATTCACCTGCGATGTCTTTGCCATCAGTCTTTGCTTACTAATATTTTATCTACCACAAAGGAAACAGAATACAAAGTCCTGCAATGGATGAGACGACACACGGGAATTTTGTATAGGTGGCCTTTCAAATCAGTAAATTGTAAAATAATGTTGACAAACTAGATAGCTTAAAAAAAAATAACGAATGCCTAATTGATACAAAAAGAGACATGAAGTGAGAGTGTTTGGGAAGTACATTCACCAATCAAGAGAGCTTTTGGTTGCAACCTGTAGAGTCCTTGTCACATCAGCCAGAGAAGCTTAAGCCTGCACAGTTGGAAAAGCAAGGTTTCCTGGGAGGTTTCTAGCTCTGCCTAACCACTCTTACAGATAGATGGGGTCTTCAAATTATTTTTGTACAACACTTTTACTCCTGCTTTTTAAAAACTTTGCAACTTAGCCATTATTTTAAAAAATTACTTTGTAAAGGCTTTAAATATTTATATATTCATTGAACAAATTGATTCAGTGTTCACTATTCTTTCCTCCATCTCAGATCTTCCTTCTAAACTTACTCTCTTTCATCCTGAAATACACTTGTTAGAAGTTCACTGAATGATATTCTATTTGAGGTAAATGCATGAGTCTATTGAAGGTAAATTTTCTCCATGTTATTTTATATAAGTATAATTAAGATCTGAATTCCGATTATTAAAAGTTAATTTTTCTGAGAAAAAACCCCACAAATGTCTAGATTTCCTGTCTCATTCCTTAAAACAAAATCAGTCTATTAATGTAAGATCAGAAACCATAAAACTCCTGGAAGAAACGTTAGGCAGTGAGCTCCTGGACATTGCTCTTGGCAATAGCTTTTTGGATCTAACTCCAAAAGCAATGGCAACAAAAGCAAAAATAAACAAATGGGACTAAATTAAACTAAAAAGGAAGGAAACCATCAATAAAATAAAAAGTCAACCTACTGAATGGGAGAAGATATTTTCAAGTCATATATCTGATAAGGAGTAAATATCCAAAATATATAAAGAACTCATACAGCTCAACAACAGAAAAACAAACAATCCAATTAAAAAATGGCAGAGGGTCTGAATACACATTTTTTACAAAGAAGACATACAGATGGCCAACAGGCACATGAAAAGATGCTCGACATTACTAATCACCAGTGAAATGCAAGTCAAAACCACAATGATATATCATCTCACACCTGTCAGAATGGCTATTATCAAAAGGACAAGAAATAACAAATGTTGGTGAGGATGTGGAGAAAAGGGAAACCTTGTGCACTGGTGATAGAAACATATATTGGTACAGACACAGTGGAAAACAGTATGGAGGGTCCTCAAAAAATTAAAAATAGAACGTCAGCAATTCCACTTCTGGGTATTTATACAAAAAAATATGAAAACACTAATTTGAAAAGATATATGTATCCCTATGTTCATTGTAGCATTTTTTACAATAGCCAAGATATGGAAGTAACCTAAGTGTCCATCTATGGATGAATGGATAAAGAAGATGTGGTATATATATAAGGAGTACTACTCAGCCATAAAAAAGAATAAAAATTTGCGATTTATGACAACATGAATGGACCTTGAGGGTATTATGATAAGTGAAATAAGTCAGAGAAAGACAAATACCATAGGATTTCACTCACATATGAAATCTAAAAAACAAAACAAATGAAAAAAAGAAAACAAAACCAGACTCACAGATACATGGAATAGACTGGTGGCTAAAAGAGGGGAAGGCTTTGAGGGATGGGCAGAATGGGAAAAGAGGTACAAATTTCTAGATATAAAAGAAATAAGTGTGTAATGTACAGCATGGTGACTAGGGCCAGTAATATTATGTTGCAAATTTGAAAGTTGCTAAGAAAGTAAAAAAATAGTTGTCATCATAAAGAAAAAATTTTGTAACTGTATATGGTGACAGATGGTAACTAGACTTATTGTGGTGATCATTTTGAAGTGTATACAAATATTGAATCATTATGCTGTACACTTGAAACTAATAATAATGTGTTAATTATACTTCAAGAAAACAAAAAACAAAATCCAATCTATATTTAGATATAAGGAGTAGAGCCAGAAAAGTGCTGGAAGAAATAATTGATGTGTTATGTTTAATATGATCACTAAAAGAATTTCCATAATATGTAAAAAGGATAAATTAACAAGAAACAATCTAAAAGAAAATAGTCTAAAGATATATACTATACACACACAAATATATATTAGAAATAAATAAATGAACAGCCTGACTTATAATGACCAAAATTTTAATTAAAACAACAATAATATGCCATTTAAAATACTAGGGCTTCCCTGGTGGCGCAGTGGTTAAGAATCCTCCTGCCAATGCAGGGAACACAGGTTCAATCCCTGGTCTGGGAAGATCCCACATGCCGCGGAGCAACTAAGCCCGTGTGCCACAACTACTGAAGCCTGCACTCTAGAGCCCGCAAGCCACAACTACTGAAGCCCGCATGCCTAGAGCCCGTGCTCCACAACAAGGGAAGCCACCGCAGTGAGAAGCCCATGCACCGCAATGAAGAGCAGCCCCCGCTCGCCACAACCAGAGAAAGCCTGTGAGCAGCAACGAGGACCCAACGCAGCCATAAATAAATAAACAAACAAATAAATAAATTTATGAAATGCTGAACTAGCAAAGATTTGAAAGATTGTTTGGTCCCAGTATTGATTAGAGTTTTCAGAATTAGAAATTCTCATATACCATTTTTAGAAGACAATTTAGCAATCTCCAAAATTTAAAATGCACAAAATTGGATCCTGCACTTCTAGTACTAAGAATAATTTTCCATATGTTTATTGTAAAGATTTTTTTGGAGAATTGCTTTTGTAATGAAAACTTAGAAATCACTGATTTTGCCAACAATAGGAGACTGGTTAAATAATACATGATACACATCCATATAATAAAATATTGTTGAGTCATTAAAAGAAATGAGGGGGGTGTGTGTGTATGTGTGTGTGTGTGTCCAAATGGTCAAAGAAAATTTGAACAATTCCTTATTTAAGGGAAACTATAAATAGAAAACATCAATGTTACATATATTAAAATTAATAGTAGTTATGTCTATCAATGGGAACTATATACATGGGTAAGTCATAAAAAAGGGATGCATAACCTTTGTAATATTCTGTACTGTTAAAAAGTTTTTTTAAAAACATTATTTCTAATTTAAACAGTCATTAAATTTTTATTTTGTAAGGCCAAGTTTCAATGACATCAACTTCATCCATGGAAGTCTTCCATAAATATTCCAGACAGAAAGAGTCCCTGTCTCCTGTAAATATTTTGGTAAATATTTATATTTCTCACATTATATTGCTCATTGTTTTGTTTGCTTAGTTTGACTTACATCTCCTACTATAGTAAAAGTCCTTGGTAATAGGGCTCAGATCTTACAGTAGTTATGAATATTATCTGTCATCTATTATCCATCTATCTATCTGTACCTATCTATCTATCTATCTATCCATCTTCACATCCATACTGTCTTTCCACATAGTACAAACTGATTGCATAAAAATTCCTTCACCTTTGAATCAATGCCCTTTTTTCTTAGTTTACTCAATCAGCTTAATTATTCATTCTAAAAAAATATTATTTATGGTACCCTGCTTGGAATGTTCTTCCATATCATCCATCCATTCAAACTGTCTCAGATTTTATCCTTCAAAACCATACTCAGTTTTTCGGAATGTTTAGTTATTTGAATATTTGGAAGGTTCATCACTTATTTTTACTTTTACGGCATTTAGAAGGTGTTTTAATATATTTTTGTCTTTTACTGAACATTGATCCAATCTTTTTCTTTATTTAGAGCCTGCTTTTGAAAATAAAACCCCATGCATTTTTGTCTCTCTTAAAATGGAATCTCCTAGTGGGAGATCATTTTATTACGTATTTTGTAAAGTCTTAAGAAAAAGAGTTTGGTGGATTTTGTAGATGGAAGTTGGATTTTGTGGGTGGATTTTGCCATTTACAAGATTACAGATATAAAATAAAGGGGAAATACTGAAGAATCTTTATTATACAAGCCAAACTTGCTATGAGAAGAAAGCAGATGCCCAAGATGGCCTTATGTATGCCCTATCAGTAAACAGGTTGCAAAACGCCAACATAAAGGTTGTCCCTATTGTAGGAAATCTCTTTTGTAACTCACATTGGTCAACAAAGTAGCCTAAATATAAGATCATGTTAACAGGTGAACTAACCAGAAGCAATCACATGAATAGTCTTGTCCTTACTAGCTTATTTTTTGTTTTGTTTTTTAAAGTCATAAACATCTTACCTGTTTATTAGGGCAGATCCTTTTTAACAGGATGCTATCTAGAGGCAACATTTAAACAATAGATGGGAATTACTGAGGGGAAATGATTTGGGGGCTTGGAGAGAGCAGAGACGAACATCTTCAAGATGGGATTGGCAAGTTGGCTTCCCGCAATTTAATGAAAATATCTGCATAGGTCAAACCCCGTCTTTGATTTGAGCTAAATGGATTTCCTTTGGTGGCGATAGAAGAAAGAGGAGGCAAATGATGAAACAGAAATTACATGCCCTAACCTCCCCAGAAATACCGTAGGCTTGTGTCTATAACTATACGCGGGGCTCTATGGAGTCCCAGAATGAAAAAGAACTCTGTGTCTACATTCTATTTCTGTCCTTACAAATTCCTGATTTTTTTTTTTTTGCAGCTATCTAAGAAAAATTTGATATTGTTGTTGTCTAAGCACATTTAAACTTCAGCTGAAATAACTGCCAAGTGATTCATGCCTATGTAGGTGAATATAACGATTGTATCTGGAGCCCCAGCGCACCATTTTCATTTCACTTTAAATAAAAAACAAAATGTATCTATGTCAGTCAGTGCCCTTCTCCTGTACTCAGAGGTATCAAACAGGCTACAATTATGATTGTGAAATGATTGTGTCACACTGGAGGAAGGTTTATTGCTTTTGAGTCTGCTAGGCAGTAACACATTCTGTTTCATATTACTCTTTATATCATTGTTTGGCTGTGACTAGAATAATCAAATGCCATCAAATGCTGTCAAATTCAATTTACAGTATTTTTCATTGAAGCGGGCTTTCTGCATTATATTTCTTGTTTTCCCTCTCTATAGCTGCCATGGAATAGTCACTGTAATCATGAGCATTATTTACAAAACCAACAGAGAGAAGCCTCTTCCTGGTCTATAACAGATACTTTATTTCCCTTTATTCAGAATAGGAATTTGATGTGCTTTTCTCATACAATTAGCATTGAGTAGATGAAAGAAAACTATTCCAAAGATGGGCATTGTAAAGGCTGCACTAATGTGTTTAATGTAAAATGTAAATTCACATTAGCCATTTTTACATGTTCATGTGTATTTGAATCAGAAATATTATTCTTCAAATTAATGTTTGCTGAGAAGAAAACATTTGGCTTGCTCATTTATGGCAATGTGATTTACAAAACCAGAAATGCAGTAATACTTTCTCCCTTCATAATTTTCCTTACATTCCCATAGCTGAAGATTGGTCTGAATGAAAGGGTTTCAATATCTGAAGTTGTAAGACGAGCCTAAACTAAGTTTCACGATGTGTCCAGGGTGTAGGACTAAACAAGGGAAGACATGAAGCTGCAGGAGAGACTAACAAAGGATGCTGAAGTGGGATGAGGATCTGAGAAAAAAATGTGTTGGGCTTTGTATGCCTGATTTAAATAGATGGCTTTTGGAATGGGGTTTTCAGCTGCAAATTTTTTGTCTGCCGGTGTCTTTCTTAGAAAGTGTCTTTTCCATCTCAGTGCTATGATCTGAATGATTGTGTTTCCCCCAAATTCATATGATGAAATCCTAACTTCCAAGGGGATGGTATTAGGAGGTGGGGCCTTTAGGAGGTGATTAGGTCATGAGGGTGGGGCCCTCATGAATGGGATTAGTGCCCTTATAAAAGAGACCCCACACGGCCCCTGCTGCTTCTGCCATGTGAGGACACAGTGAGAAGATGGCCATCTGTGAGCCAGGAAGTGGGCCCTCACCATACAGTAAATCTTCCAGCACCTTGATCTTGGACTTCTCAGAATCCAGAACTGTGAGAAATTAATGTTTGTTGTTTATAAACCACACAATTTATGGTATTTCTGTTATAACAGCCTGAATAGCAAACTCTCAGTTGAGAGGTTCTCTGGTCCCTTTCCTCTGTTTTTGTTTTACTTTCTCCTTTCTTGCTCTCTCTCTTCCTCCCTCTCCCTCCATCTCTCCCTGTCTGTCTCTTTCTCTCTTTCCTCTTTCTCCTCATTATATATTTGAAGAAAACATTAATTTAAAACTATGTCCATGCTGATCAAATGAAAACTGGATCAAGTAGCACAATACCCTTCAAACCAAAATGCCCATGGAACCACCATCTCTCTCTCTCTCTCTTTCTTTCTTTCTCCCCCTCTCATTCTCACTCTCACTCTCCTCACTTTTTCTCCTTCTCTTCCCCTCCCTTCTCTCTTTTCTTCCTTTTAGGTGGTTATACTTAATTAACTCTGTATCATGGTGAAAAGAAGCTGCATTAACACCATCTAGCCAGGTGAGTGGAAACCTCAAAACAGAGGGGAACTGCAAAGTGAAAAGTGTCATCTTTTAAGGATGAGAAAAAGCCTTTCCAATCTCCACATACTAGGTGGTGAGATATAATTAGAATTTTTGTCCTAGACCTGGTTCTTCCTCTGGAATGAGTATGTCTCTTGGTCAATGAACCTCCAGAGGACAGCTGTACCCTTCTATCAAAGGTAAGGCTTCTTGGGCTATGAGGTCTCATCTTTCAAAGAGGGCTCAAACAAAAATGTTACATGGTAGTTGTGGCTTTTTTCCTTGGATAATGTGTAGAAGTTTCCAATACCAATTTTAGTTTCTAGTAGGTGCTTCAAAACACATGAATTCCCATCAATTCTCTTATGGAAATAGAAAATGTATTTGATTTTACAGTCCTGGAATAGTACACATTCTTAAATAATCAACAATAATAGTAATAGTCAATGTTACCTGTGAATAAAGTAGTTGATGATGACTCCATTTGGTTTTTTAGGTGGCGTCCATTTAACCATTATGCAAGCTGATCCCAGTGCCTTAAGAACAGGAGAATTTAGATCCATGGGGGCTCCTTCAGCTGTTTTGACAAATATCCTACTGCTAACTCCACAACCTCCTTGAAAAAAAAGAAACCCAAGACTTTAATAACTTGTCAAGCAGCGAAAAGAATTACATGTACATATAGAAGGGTACGAATATCATGACAATCATTTTATCTGAAATTTAGTATACACACAAATTTTGTAAACATACTTTAGACTAGTATTTAAATCTCTTCAGGATTTGAACATTTAAATAAGGAATCACTTTTGGGAAATCCATTAATTTGGGATTTGGGAAATGGATTTGGGAAATCCATTAATTAACCACATTTTTTACACAGGCATAGACAATAAAGCTTATGCTTGTCTGAACTGAGGTTTCTCTAATTTACTGCAGTTATTCTAGCCAAAAAGTGAAAATGTGCTTCAATTTTGTAACTGTATATGTGACCTGAACATCATGTATGCTCTTAATAGTATCTTATTTTTGCTAATATTTAAAAATAATGATTGTTCCCTCAACACACAAAAGTCAAACAATGAATTTCAAGGATATTGTTTCTTCACAGCATAGCTTTAGGGACACAGAGAGGCAGAAGTTGATTTTTGCATTTAAATCAAGAAAACCTTAATTTAAAGCTATTTCCATGTGGATTAGCTGAAGAGTGGATCAGGTAAAGCAATACTCTTCACACAAAATGTCTGAGTCTGGTTTGTAGAGACAAGTGGGCAAACTGACTCAATTTCAGAGATGAAGCATAGGAAAATCGCAGACCCCCTAGTCCTAACCAACTCTACGGGAAATAGTACTCATTTGGAAACAGAAGTTCCTAAGGACAGGAGTTTCATGTTGAGTATAAGGTTGGTAAATTTCTTTAATCTAAGGTGAAGCAACTTGTTTTGAGTTATACTTCTTCTCTCTTAGCAGTTGGGTGTTACATATTATATAACACCTGGAGGTATCTAGGAAGTGAGAGAGGCTCTTCCTTAAGACCACACAGATAGATGACGACTTCATTGACCACTAGCCTAAGCCATGACACTCAAGGTGACAGGTTAGGTACACGAGACAGGTATCAGGGAAGCACTGTAAAATATGTTGATTCATTTGAATGTAACTCAACTTCTAAATAATGTCTCCCTTCCTACTCTCCCACCCCTAAATAAAACTGAAATAGAACCAAGGTGAGTACATTTCCTATGAGATTTTTGTAATGCCTATTTTGTTTTATATTACCAATGATTATTGTATGTGCTCTAGGTGCTTTTCTTTTAAAGGGCCTTATAAAACAAGACTTTGGGGCTTCCCTGGTGGCACAGTGGTTGAGAGTCCGCCTGCCAATGCAGGGGATGCGGGTTCGTGCCCTGGTCTGGGAATATACCGCATGCCGCAGAGCGGCTGGGCCCGTGAGCCATGGCCGCTGAGCCTGCGCATCCGGAGCCTGTGCTCCGCAACGGGAGAGGCCACAACAGTGAGAGGCCAGCGTACCGCAAAAACCAACAACAACAACAAAAAACAAGACTTTGCAAAACCACCATTTTCCTATATTTAAATATTCATGATTTAATGTGCAGAAATGCATAATGCTTCACTCAATGCCAGGCTCTGATTTGTCTGGGTAAACAGTCCAGTACCAATAAGAAATGAAATGTTAGTCTTTGTATTTGAATTGAGAATCTCTTCCTTTTTAAGGAATTTATTTTTAAATAAAATACTTTTAAATAAAAAAAACCCTGGACGAGTGGCTGAAAGACTTTCACCATTTTGACATGCTTGTATCCTTGTCTCATACTGTGTGGATGGAGTCAAATTTTCCAGAAGGATGGACTGATGATGACCAGCAGAGAAGATCAGAGGTGCTACACTTCCAGCGTTGAGTAAGACATTGTACTCCACAGGTATTTTGGGGGTGAGGATCCCTTTAAAGAGAGAGAGAATAAAAACATGTATGTCTGTTTGGTCAACAAATGTTCCTCTTTTTTTTAAAAAATGTTCCTCTTTTAAGAAAAATGTATGTTTCAAATTTTAAACTTAAATGTATACTATTGCTTAATATAGTGATTAATAACTGCATGAAACTTAAGTTGGAAAATATTAGAATGCCTATTCCAAAAGTAAGAAATGTTTATCACCCATTTTTGAAAACAAATGAAATACAATAATTCTCTTCAAAGATATACTCTACGGGCAAATAAAAACGAAGGCATATTTCAAGGCAAATAAATACAAGGCAATTAGAAATGGTCATATATTTTTCCTAGGCTTACTTACTCTTAAAGTACATAAAAAACCCCACCAGTTTTGCTTGTGACAGTAATTTTTCTGTAGGCATTGTGTATGCATCTCATCTGACACGGATCCTTGACATAATAGCCCATAAAGTATCCAAATCATAGTCTACCTAGAGAATTCCCAGTGCATTAATTATTGAGTCAGGACAGTCTACTCTGTCAGTGAGACTTACGGACCTAAATGTATATGAAGTTTGGGTTCAAAAACTGTCATTTTTCACAATGCCTCCTAAAGAAAGAAGGTCCTGTCAGTTTAGCCTCTTTACAATCTATTCATAGAATTAAGTGCCTGTAAGTTTTATTTGGCCATGAACAAGATGCACACTTTCTTAAGGAGAGATTATAAGCCTTGAATGAAGAATATATTGAAACTTTAGGCCCACTAAAGTTTCTCATTGATCTGACAGCTTCTAACATGTGGGCTTCCTTACTTACCTTTGTAATGCTTAAGTAAGTTTCTTTGCTACAGAAACAAGGAAATCTGTAGCACAGGACTAAAGAATGAGGTCTAAAGAATGAAATGTGGTTTTGCTTTTTGTAGCTACAACTCCAATGTATGAGGGGCAGAAGAGCTAGCAAATACCAGAGGTGTTCAGTATTTTGTGTAGGATAGATGAAAACAAGGATCTTCACCAGAAGGACTCATCAATCATTTCCTTTGGAAAGGTGCTAGATGGTGCTGAATTTGGCAACCCAGGCTGAGAATTTTAATTTTAAATTTAGAGCATCCTAATGAAACTGTTGCTTTTGTCCTTACAGCTTAACTTACTGTTATTCTATCATCGATTCCTAAATTCTTCTCTCTGGCTTTATACCCTTCCTCGTGTTCCAGATTTGTATTTTGAACAGCCTCCTTCCCAGAGACCTCAATCTTAACAGGTCCAAAAAAGAATTACACTATTTTCCACTCCCAAACCTGTTATTCTTCTTTGGTTTCCTCTCTCCATTTCCCTATGCTGGAGGCCTTGGAGTAAGACCCTTAGAGTAGACCCTACCTTCTTCACTCTCAAGCTCAAGTGACAAGTATATTCTATCATTTGTGTCTTCAAGAAGTTTGGGTTTTATATATAATCAGTGAACAATGGATTGAAAACATGTGAGCCAGGAAGTAGGGTTACCAGTTGGAAAGCGGTTGCATGGTTGTAGCAATAACAAAACAAGAACAGCATTTTACTGCATTCCTGTCTTATGCCAGGCAACACACATTATCTCATTTCACATCACTAAAATGTCAACTTCATACAGCTGGGGACTTTGTTCTTCTCTTGAAGGTAGTTTCAGTGCTTAGATTTTAGTACAGAGCGGTAGCTCAAATGTTGATTGAATGAATGAATGAAACCACATGACAATACTGTAAGGTAAATATCACTACCATTTTTTAAAATGAGAAAACCAAGGGCCAGAGGAGAAACCTGTTGCAGATATCACACAGATTAATTGGGGTGGCCAGACTTGAACTCAGGCCCATTTGATACCAAAGCTTATCTCTATATTTATGCTGTCTCTTGATAATAAAGACTTGGATTAGGACAATCGGGGGAAAAAGTGAAAGGATAATTTTAAGAGAACACGTATAGACAGGCAGAACAGGTCTTGGACACTGATTAGATACAGCGAAAAAAGTGATGGAGGAATTAGAATGACCACTGATGGAACGAAATTATAGGTAAATATTTAAAGTTCTGAAGAGCAGGTTTCCCAAACCAGGATACACACGCCCTGGACATTTGTGGACTTTTGTCCAAGTATTTTTGGAGACAAGGACAAACATGTCCTCTTTCCCAAAATCAATTTGACTTGTAAAATTTGTGAAATACACAACTCCCCTGCCCAAGCTAGGGAAAACCAGCAGAATCCCGCTATCCCTTGTTCACAAAATTTGGGTGTGGATTTTTCTCCCTAAAAAGCACAAGACTAGGAAATTTTATGTGTAGTGAGTGATGGGAACTTTCTCTACTCAGTTTTTTTAACTCTATCGTCACTTCAGAGTGAACTGTACACCAGCCGAAAACGTTTATGCAGACATAACCAGTGTGTTGAACAAGTACAGATACTATTCGTGGTGCAGTCAAAACACAATTTAATTTTTGTCACTTACTATTGCTTTAAAATGAATTTGTTATGTGTAATCTTCCTCAGACATGGGATGAGAAGTTGGCTAGGACCACGATGCTTCTGCTTAGTGTCAGGTAATAGACAATTCTATATTATTTTTTTCAGATATCACAACAAAGATTAATATGTAGAAAATTTAAGTAAATTCATTTTCTCTTTAATGGTATAGTGAGTACATGTAATTAGCTCATTTAGAAGATATTCTTCAAGGCTTAATTCTCAACTGCAAGACAAAACTGGGAATGTTTTTTACTGCTCCCAACAAGACTGCTATAATTACGAAGTTTGAGAGTTGTATGAAGGGGGTTGATTACAGAGAGCATTGGAGACTCTGAATTTATTAATAGGTGAGGAAAACTTAAGTACTGTATTAGAGGTAAAATAAAGAGCAATATAATCAGGTTTTTTTTTCCCCCCCACTAAAGATGTTCTTTGGGGAGAATTGCTTGAGGTAGTAAAAGAGATTGAAGAGTGAATCAGTACCCTCTTGGTTTGCAATTTGACCTTTCACAGCAGGAAGATATGCTTATGGGAATATCCATCCAGAGTATCTTGGCATGTCACAGCATCCCACCTCAGATTTGGGCATTTCTCCTTATCGTTACCCTGACATAGTCTATAAAGCAGTGGGAAGAAAAGGTTGCTGTTTGTACACACATATATATGATGAAATGAAGAGAGGAAGAATTGCCTGGACAGTGGGGTCGGCTTTCTTCAGATTGACTTAATATCCTGAAATAGAACAGCATACCATGCTTTAACTAAAGAGATTAATAGAAAATGTACCCCTGAATGATAAATTATACAATACATTATTGGGGGATGGAGACAAACACATTGGAATTCAATGCCAAATTTGCATGAATTTTTAAGATAAAAAGCAAGACCTTAAAAAAGTTGCAAGGTTATGGTGATTGCTTCAGGTTTTTTCCAAACCACCTGGGACTGCATGTTCATTCTGTCTTCTCTGATCTTAGGGTAGAACTTGTAGAAAAGTTTGACAAACACACATTTGAAAAACATGCCATGAGTCTTGAACTAGATAAACCACAGAATGGAGTCAGATCAAATCCCTCTTCTGCCTTCATTTGTCCCTGGTAAATTACCCACCCTCTACGGATGCCAGTCTCTTCAGCTGTAAAATGATGACACTAATAGCCACATCTTAAAGTGCTGAAAGGATTAAATTAAAAAATTTATGTAAAGCATTTTAGGTCATTACTGCAAATAGAAAGTACTGAATAAATGACAGACATCTCCACAAAAGGAAATGGAACGAAATGCAAAAAACCCCCCAAAAACCCACAGTTATGACACTGTTTTCATGTGCCTTCTAACACTTCTGAACCCATCTTTATATAAAGCTGCTATTCTAATTACAATTACAGCAATGCTATATTGAATCAAGTAAATATCTTTATAACTATCTTGTTATGCTAGTTTTATTTTTTACATATACTTGGATGTGGTCAACTTGTCTTCCTGTAACGATATCCTTGTCTTTATTCTCAGAAGTAATTTAGAGTGGTCTTCCCTTTGATTTGTCTGAGGTTGCACCTCATTATATGTCTTTAGTCTGTACCTACTGGTCTGCTTCCAGTAACTTCTCTGCTTAAAAGGACAGGACTCCTAGGAGGTCAGGAAACAAAACTGTACTTCCACCACATCTCAAATATAGACATAATCTTGATCATGGCTGGTCAAAGCATGAACCCAGAAAAGGCAATTTTCCACATCTTGGTTAATAAATGTCCTTTATATACACCTATGAGGTGTTGAAACAGAAAACGCTCCTTGAAGCTGTGAACATGTCAAGCACTGACACGCATTTATTTAGGAAGAGGGCCCCCTCCACTGTCATACTTTATAGGACAGTGACATGAAAGCCTCCTGTGTTCCTGCAAACCCTAGACCATCTGCAATGAGTCTGAAACGACCTAGCCCCCTGGTATTCTGATGACTAAATGAAATGAAATGGGCATATTTGTTAAAGTCAGCTGGCAAGCCACACGACTTGGTGAGTTCCTGAGTTCATAAATTTATGTCAGAGCAAGACGAGCAGTGGAAACTCACGTGAACCAATTTACCCGAAGTGCAAATGGCAGTTTTGTTATTTGGTGTCAAAGTTACCAGTTGCACGATGACAAGCTGCCATAACACATTTTCCTGTTCGCTAAAGAACAAGGATTTCGTTGGTTAATATTCCTGGCGAGGCTCCTTTTCATAATTTACAACAACTAGATGCTGATAGGTTATTTAACATTTATGAAGTTAAGATGTAATCAGAAAAACCCTGATTATCTTTACAAATAAAAAAGTTAAATTATTCAACTTTTTTTTCCTCTGTGGCTTCATTTCACAGCAGGTGCATACTTCACAATGGGACAAGTCAATCAAATAAAGCTTTTCTAAAATCTTTTTTTAGGAGCTGGAACAAGAACGATTCTAAGAGGAAAACTATTAATTCGGTTTGATAGCCACGCTTGCTTCAAACCACGGGCTGTGCTTCACAGGCTATGCTTTTAACAAATTAGCCCAATGTCTCCTTTGTAGAGATAGGGGTATCTTGGTTATGTCCTTTGGGGGCCATGGAAGTGAAACCAGACCCTCTTGAACACACATCCATACCAACTGTATGGAAATTTTACGTAGTTTGTATAATAGTTATCATTTTATGCCTCTTCTACCCAACTAGATGGTAGGGTTCTTGACAAGAAGGACGATGCCTCATTCATTCTTTTTAACTCTCAAAATGTCGCATCGTGCCTCACTCCTGAGAGGGTCCCAGTAAACATTTTCACGTTTGTTAAAATGAACAGATGAATCGATCCACTCAAACGTAAATGAATTACATCCTTTGAAATTTTAAGCTGCAAACAAAATGATTCTACTGGGTTATGGGATGAACTGCCCTTGAACTACTTTGTCCTCATTTACGTTTGCTGTATCTATGGCCATTTTTCTTTTTTTAAGTTTTGAACTGGATCATAGTACAATGCAGAAAAAAAAATCATTTGCTTTATGTACTGTTTAGTGAAAAAATATAGTACAGTGGGTTTGCTCATAGAATTTGGAGTCAGATTCATTGTGGGTTGGCTCTGACACCTATGTGATGAATCACCTAGAGAAAAAAGCTTTTAACATCGAAATTGACTTTTCTCATTAGCAACACAGGGAGAACATTGGATGTACTACACGTTGTTATGAACATTAAATAGATATGTGTTAATCTCTTGGAAAATGCCTAGCACATATTAGAACTCAATAAGGTGAGATAAATTTATTAAACACCCAAAGCAAAGACAACAAAAGCAAAAATACACAGATGGGACTACGTCAAACTAAAGAGCTTCTGCACAGCAAAGAATGAATAGAATCAATAGAATGAAAAGACCACGTATGGAATGGGAGAAAATATTTGCAAACCACGTATCTGATGAAGGATTAAATATCTAAAGTATACAAGGAACCCCTACAACGCAATAGCAAAAAAAAAAAAAAAATATCCAATTGAAAAATGGACAAAGGACCTAAAAATACATTTTTCCGAGGAAGATATACAAACAACCAACAGGTACATGAAAAGATGCTCACTATCAATAATCATCAGGTAAATGCAAATCAAAACCACAGTGAGATATCATTTCACACCTGTTAGGATCCCTATTACCAAAAAGACGAGATAAATGCTGATGAGAATGTGAGAAAAAAGAACCCTTGTATATCACTGTTGGGAATGTAAACTGGTACAGGCACTATGGAAAGCAGTATGGAGGTTCCTCAAAAAATTAAAAGTAGAACTACAATATGATCCATCAATTCTACTTCTGGGTATGTATCCAAAGGAAATGAAATCATTATCTCAAAGAGATAGCTGCACGCCTATGTTCACTGCAGCATTATTCACAATAGTCAAGGATTAGAAACAACTAATGTCCTAAATGTCCATTAATGGATGACT
The DNA here is from genome assembly GCF_951394435.1 of Stenella coeruleoalba. Classification (NCBI taxonomy): domain Eukaryota; kingdom Metazoa; phylum Chordata; class Mammalia; order Artiodactyla; family Delphinidae; genus Stenella; species Stenella coeruleoalba. The sequence goes on from NC_137169.1 coordinate 137,888,392, forward strand.
GGATAAAGAAAATGTGATATATATACAATGCACTGTTGTTCAACCTTAAAAAAGATGGAAATCCTGCCATTTGCTACAACATGGATGAACCTAGAGGGCATTGTGTTAAGTGAAACAGACAGAAAGACAAATACCTAATGGTATCGTTTATATATGGAATCATTAAAAACAAAGTTGAACTCATAGAAACAGTAAATGCTGGTTGTCAGGGGCTGAGAGAATGGGGGAAATAGGGAGAGGTTGGTAAAAGGGTGCAAACTTTCAGTTATAAGATGAATAAGGTCTGAGGATCTATTGTATAACACGGTGACTATAGTAAAGAAAAGAAAAAAGAGGAAATATATGAGATGATGAATGTGTTAATTAAATCAATGGTGGGAATCCCTTCACAATATATACGTGTATCAAGTGATCATGTTATACACTTTAAATATATCACCATTCTATCTGTCAATTATACCTCAGTAAAAGTGAAAAGATAAGTGAAGTAATGTAATATGCAAAATAAACTACAAATCATTGAAATGAGTTTTACATTTTCTTCTGAAACTCACCACTACTTGTCACTTGGTTATTACCCTTATAAGAAACCCGAAACAATTACCAATGTTGAATCATCCCAATTAATGCAACATGAATTCTTTAAAAAGCTTAATGCCAATTTTGACTTTAAATGGATAGTATCTGATGTAATACACTGCAGTTGATGAGTTCACTGAACACCAAGATGCTTAATGTCTACCCGCAGGCCATATTGTGGCTAGCTACCCTTTAATCAAAACTTGATTAATAAAAATCATTTATATTCCTAAGCAATATTAATTTAAATGATTTCTCAGTAGAAGAATTGTTGCCAATTCTTTTCTTTAATGGACTAAGAGATAAATGTGACAGGAAAAGCACCATTATTTCAATATTATGCATTAAGCCTAAATAACTCACCATCTTTAGTGAGAAAAAGCGGGTGTTGAATCCAATGATATTGTTAATTAGAAGATGATTAAGGGCTAGGATAGATCAAAACAGAGTCGTCATCTTGATAAATTAGAAAGTCCCATTATTACCTTCAGAGTTTAAATAATTTTGAATGTTTGGATTCTGAAATGGCAGGGATGCCTATCTCCATTCTTACTCTGAGTAAACCACTTACGTCCCATGAAGTATTTTCTTTTTCATTTTTCTATACATTTTCAACCACTAAGGTAGCATATATCCTTTTTTCTCTTTAATATGAATGTGTAAATTCTGACCCAAGGTTCAGAGCTTGTAAAAGGTGAGAAGAAATGTTTAGGAATAAACTAATCTGGTTTACGTTGTCTGTAGATTCAAATAAGAACAGCCAGCATATACCCAGTGCCCACTGAATGTGGGCTTCTATAGGAAATCAAGTGTTTGAATAATTTTAAACAGCAGAAAATCCAAAATTTATTTATATTTGCCTGAATGATAAAGTTTAGAAGCTTACTCAACATTTTTGTTCCTTAATACTTTAGCAAACATTTTATAAGGACATGTTGTTTGTGTATCATCTGATTTGAAAGTACAAATGATGTACAGAAGAGCGGAAATCTTGTTTTTTTTTTAGTTCGGAGAGTTTTGATAATCTTACCGCTAACTTTTGTCAAGTAATAATGAGAGAAAGTAAACCAGGATTTACTTGGGAGGTAAAAGACAGTCTACAAGGGGCTTAAAATAGTCTTTGAATAATCTCTCTGTAGTTATTTGAGAAATGACTCTTTTCCTTTCCCACCTAATTAAAATCTTCCTGGACCTGGAATCTAGTTTTGCTAAGTCACGTCTACCCTTTCTGCACTTCTAGATGGGTCAGTAATGGCTTCTGGTTACTAGTTCCCTCACGCCTCAGGAGATAACTATTGCCAGGTAGATATTTTCCCTTCAGGGGCTCATCATTTTCCACCATTAATTCTTCTGGTCATGACACGCCCCACACAAAAAATTTTCTCCCCAAATCGTTTGGTTTTCCCCAACACCTAGCTCTGCTTCTTGGCCCTCTAGGCTACTATTTCAGAAAACCTAGTTGCTCTATCGTAAATCTAAAAGACTTTGGGCAATAAATGGAAAGTATGATTTGGATTTAAGAGTTAAGCCAAAGACAGGAAGGAATTGCTCTTATAAGGCAGCAGAAGAGCGCAGACATGAATTTGAATTCAGGCTGTGTGACCTTGAGTAAATTATATTACTTCTTCAAGATTCAAGTTTCTTATCTTAATATTTTGATAATGATATTACTTGTCTACCATGGTTTGCATGAGAATTAACTGCAGTAAGGCAGGGAAAGTGCTTATCAAATTGTTTAGCACATACTAGGAATTTAAAAAATGGCAAATATACACAAGTAATGTTAATGAATATATGATATTTATCACAATTTCCCTTCCCCTGAATATTCTCATATACTCTCTGGCCTGAACCCCTTTTACTAACAGGATTTATAAACAATAAGGCAATTTATAGATAACACTGATCATTAACAATGTGTAAACTGAAAGCCCACATAATTGCACGGGTCATTTTCTGTTGCCAGGCAACCACAGAGATAGTTTTCTCCCAGCAACTTACCTGTGTAAGGTCACTCTGTCCTTACTGACCACGAAACAAAATACGTGTGAAAAACAATCAGTTAACCACTATTTTGGCTTTGGACATTCAAGGGAAACTGGTTTGATCTGCATTTTCAGAGATTTATTGTAACTGACCACTTTTGACCACCCATGATGTGGGTGATCCATGGTTACTAAACTTGGAGCACATCAGTGTCATCTGCCGAACTTAACTCTAGCCCAGGACATTCTTATTCAGTAAACTTGGGGTTGAGAATCTGTCTTTGCACAAGCTTTCCAGGTGATCCTAATGTTCACTCAGGTTTGGGAACTACAGGTATGGACTGTTTTGTCCATTTTTCAGCTCTGTGTATGATGTAATCACTTTGCAATGGCAGGAGGGTATGATGAATACCTAGAAAGCTCTCGACTGTCAGCAAATAAACAACCTCAAGTTATAACAAGTTTGTTTTCTTCCTGTTTAAAATATATATTTGTGACTATTCAGGAACAGAAAATGTTTTTATTATCCAAATCAAAACACAGCATGAGGTACTTTCCAATAAAATCAACTGTAGATTATACACAAGTCAAAATCATCTCCCTGTTTACTAAGTTCAAAATCCTTCTAGGCACCAGGAAAAAAGTTTAATTTAAGACTTTAATCTTTCCATATATTACAGGGTTTCTGTCATGGAGTTTGTGCATCTGAAACTAAAAGATTGACAGGCCTGGATATTATGGATTTATTAACCGCTGGTTACATGGTCAGAGCTAGTGTGTAAAGCATTTCTACAATATCCCTTAGGCTGGACGGGAATGAACAATTTCTACAAAATTGAGGTAGACAAGAGTTAAGGTGACATTAAAAAAGCAAAACTTATGCCTTATTTCACAATGATTCTTTTCTAAATAGAAACATTATACTTTAAACATGAAAATATGATATTGAACTCAAAGAAAAAAAATGACAAAATTCTGGGAAATTTGAAAGAAATCTTAAAAATTTACAAACCCGATCTTGCAATATGCAGTTTTATGATTTTGAAAGTGGAGGCCTTGGGACCTAGAAGATTTTGGGGCAAATACATATTTATTTATTTAACATCTTTATTGGAGTATAATTGCTTTACAATGTGTGTTACTTTCTGCTTTATAACAAAGTGAATCAGCTATACATATGCATATATCCCCATATCTCCTCCCTCTTGCGTCACCCTCCCACCCTCCCTATCCCACCCCTATATGTGGACACAAAGAAGCAAGCTGATCTCCCTGTGCTATGTGGCTGCTTCCCACTAGCTATCTACCTTATGTTTGGTAGTGTATATATGTCCATGCCACTCTCTCACTTCATCCCAGCTTACCCTTCCCTGTCTCCGCATCCTCAAGTCCATTCTCTACATCTACGTCTTTATTCCTGTCCTACCCCTAGGTTCTTCAGAACCATTTTTTTTCTTTTTTTTTTAGATTCCATATATATGTGTTAGCATACGGTATTTGTTTTTCTCTTTCTGACTTACTTCACTCTGTATGACAGTCTCTAGGTCCATCCACCTCACTACAAATAACTCAGTTTCATTTCTTTTTATGGCTAATATTCCATTGTATATATGTGCCACATCTCCTTTATCCATTCTTCTGTTGATGGACACTTAGGTTGCTTCCATGTCCTGGCTATTGTAAATAGAGCTGCAATGAACATTGTGGTACATGACACCTTTGAAATATGGTTTTCTCAGGGTATATGCCATGGGATTGCTGGGTCATATGGCAGTTCTATTGTTGGTTTCTTAAGGAACCTCCATACTGTTCTCCATAGTGGCTGTATCAATTTACATTCCCACCAACAGTGCAAGAGGGTTCCCTTTTCTCCACACCCTCTCCAGCATTTATTGTTTATAGATTTTTTGATAATGGCCATTCCAACTGGTGTGGGGTGATACCTCATTGTAGTTTTGATTTGCATTTCTCTAATGATTAGTGATGTGGAGCATCCTTTCATGTGTTTGTTGGCAGTCTGTATATCTTCTTTGGAGAAAAGTGTATTTAGGTCTTCTGCCCATTTATGGATGGGGTTGTTTTTTTTTTTTTTTTGATATTGAGCTGCATGAGCTGCTTGTAAATTTTGGAGACTAATCCTTTGTCAGTTGCTTCATTTGCAAATATTTTCTCCCATTTTGAGGGTTGTCTTTTTGTCTTATTTATGGTTTCCTTTGCTGTGCAAAAGTTTTTAAGTTTAATTAGGTCCCATGTGTTTATTTTTATTTCCATTCTCTAGGAGGTGGGTCAAAAAGGATCTTGCTGTGATTTATGTCATAGTGTTCTGCCTACGTTTTCCTCTAGAGTTTGATTGTGTCTGGCCTTACACTTAGGTCTTTAGTCCATTTTGAGATTATTTTTGTGTATGGTGTTAGGGAGTGTTCTAATTTCATTCTTTTACATGTAGCTGTCAAGTTTTCCGAGCACCACTTATTGAGGAGGCTGTCTTTTCTCCACTGTATATTCTTGCCTCCTTTGTCGTAAATTAGGTGCCCATATGTGCATGGGTTTATCTCTGGGCATTCTGTCCTGTACCATTGATCTATATATCTGGTTTTTGTGCCAGTACCATACTGTCTTGATTACTGTAGCTTTGTAGTACAGTCTGAAGTCAGGGAGCCTGATTCTTCCAGCTCCATTTTTCTTTCTCAGAATTGCTTTGGCTATTCATAGTCTTTTTTGTTTCCATATAAATTGTGAATTTTTTTGCTCTTGTTCTGTGAAAAATGCCATTGGTAGTTTGATAGGGATTGCATTGAATCTGTAGATTGCTTTGGGTAGTAGAGTCATTTTCACAATGTTGATTCTTCCAATCCAAGAAATGATATATCTCTCCATCTGTTTGTATCATCTTTAATTTCTTTCACCAGTGTCATATAGTTTTCTGCATACAGGTCTTTTGTCTCCTTAGGTAGGTTTATTCCTAGGTATTTTATTCTTTCTGTTGCAGTGGTAAATGGGAGTGTTTCCTTAATTTCTCTTTCAGATTTTCCATCAATAGTGTATAGGAATGCAAGAGATTTCTGTGTGTTAATTTTGTATCCTGCTACTTTACCAAATTCATTAATTAGCTCTAGTAGTTTTCTGGTAGCATCTTTAGGATTCTCTGTGTATAATATCATGTCATCTGCAAACAGTGACAGCTTTATTTCTTCTTTTCCAATTTGGATTCCTTTTATTTCTTTTTCTTCTCTGATTTCTTCTCTGATTGATTTTACAGATGGAGATAACTGAGACTCAAAGAAACTGACTTATTTAAAGTCAGCTAATAGCTGGCACAGAAATATGATATCGCTTATATGTGGAATATAAAAAAATGAACTTATTTACAAAACAGAAACAGAGTCACAGATGTAGAAAACAAACTTATATAGAAAACAAACTTATGGGGAAAGGGCGGGGGAGGGATAAATTGGGAGATTGGGATTGACATACACACTACTATATATAAAACTATATAGTATAACTATATAGTTTAACTATATAGTATAACTATATAGATAACTAATAAGAACCTACTGCATAGCACAGGGAACTCTACTCAATACTCTGTATGACCTACATGGGAAAAGAATCAAAAAAGAGTGGATATATGTATATGTATAACTGATTCACTTTGCTGTACACCTAAAACTAACACAACATTGTTATAGTTGATAACACTGTATCAACTATACTCCAATAAAAAATTTTTTTAAAAAGAAAGATGTTTTCAAATCCTTACTAAGTGTGAAATCTTCGGATTAGCAATGACAATTTAGGTGTGTAATAATATGAAAATGATATGTAATTTGATAAACTAGGGGTCCCCAAACCCCAGGCTGCAGATGGTACCAGTCTGTGGCCTGTTAGGAACCAGGCTGCACAGCAGGAGGTGAGCGGTGGGCAAGCCAGTGAAGCTTCATCTGCCGCTCCCCATCGCTCCCCATCGCTCGCATTACTGCCTGAACCATCCCCCACCCCATCCGTGGAAAAATTGTCTTCCACGAAACCGGTCCCTGGTGCCAAAAAGGCTGGGGACCTCTGTGATAAACCATGGAACTTCCTGGTCACTTGGCTAGAAAATCATCAACTTTGCGTATCACCCTGGATTTTCTTTATTGCTCTTTGCAAACTTGTATGGTAAAAGACCCTGGACTGAATCTGAGAAGTCTCCAGTCAATAGGCTGAATCTGGTCTCAGGCTGGCTCTGTGATGCCTCATTTTACTTTGTGGAGCAAAAATACCACGGTACTATAAGAATGCCAAGGAGAAATACGCTAAAAGGCTGCAAGTTGGCCATGCTCTTCCATGAAGGTAGAAATCAATTCCATAAAAGGATATGTAAGTTTGTATATTTTTCACAGCAGGAGATTTGTATTTATTCCTGTTAAAATTAAGAGCAGAGTTCAAGAACAGCTATGCTTCTAATACTGAGATCTGAATTATAGTACTTTATGACACATCCCGGCGCTATGGATTATTCTTTCTTGTTTTGTTTAATATGTTGCATGTTCATTTTAATACAAAGGTGGATGAAATCATTTATACTTTATATCTTAGAGCAACTTAAGTTTTTCTTTGCTTAGAAAGCTCTTCAGAGATTTTCTCCTGCAAATTTGTCCCCCAAAAGATCCTTTTTTTCTTTGATCTGAGATTATGACATCAGAAGGATGTTGGTTCATGAGAATTTAAGTTTTATATACTGGGTTGGCCAAAAAGTTCGTTCAGGTTTTTCCATACCATCTTACAGAAAACCCCGAACAAACTTTTTAGCCAATCCAATATTATGCCTTTATGTTATCTTTATGCCTAAATTACATGTTTTGACTGAGTTATGTGTTCAGTTCAATGCAAAATATGTCTGTTAATTATTTTATGGAATGGATCTGCTGATAGCCCAAATGACTGTTAACCAATTATTTTCAGTACCATGTTGAAATGTGGCTAAACTTAATCTGATGGGGACAACAGGGGTTTGTGTTAATTTCATGTTTCAATTTCATGTTAAGGCTAGATATTAAAAATAAACTCACATATCTTTGAAGTTCATTTAACACCTTAATCAGTTTTAAATTTTACTGAAACAAAACTTCCAAATATCCCTAATGTTAAAAGACAGAGCAAGCAGATTTCACTCTAATCCTTAATCCACAGTGTTAATGCAGTCAGAGTTTGACCTGAGGATGGTGATTATATTCCAAATATAATATTGCACTAAACCACAAAAGCAACCTACTAGGGACTCAATGGTTTGTTGGAGGCTACGCAGCTTAGAGAGGTAAAATTCAGCTACTATATAACTGGTCACAACTCAAGATACATGGGTGGAGCGGTCTATTTTCTTTCTGAATTCTCCATTCACTACTATAATATAATGCCAATGATTCAATCTAGGGAATCCTGTAGAAATGGATGCTCAAGGTAGTTCAGACCTATGTGACTTACCTTGCATATGTATGAATAAGAAAAGAGATTTTTAGGCTCTGGTCCTTGAAAGAAAGCGTTGCTTTGATAGAAAAGTATATATCTAGGTATCTATATATCTTTATCTATACACCTACACCTATATCTATCTATATGTATGTACATAAATGCTTACACATGTATTCACCCGTGAGTGTAGTTTGGTTTATTCTGTTTATATTTATCCAGGAGACAGAATATGTCCTTCTGATTTACTAAATTCACATTTCCAGTCCTATCTCCAATTAATTTCCTCTGAAATGTTTTATGTACACATGCGCGTGCGTGCGCATGCGTGTACACACACACACAGGTTTTATTTCTTACCTGGTGGGGTCCAAGCTACATATATGGAATCAGGCCCAATTACTGTGATGTTATATGGAGGCTGGATTTCTTCTGGTGTTAATATAGGTGTCTGTATAATGTACTCATTACTGGGACTGCTGCCACCTTCAGTAGTGGCTTCCAGCTTATAAATGTACCTATATTTAAAAAAGAAAGAATTGTGATAAGGCAATGCACACGATAATTGGACAGTGATTGCTGGCTTTTCTATCTATTGCTTGGTTCTAAATTTGTGACAAATTGCAAATTCTTTGTTCCCCATCCAGAGACTTTACCATAGACCTTATAATTTTTCTAGCACAGGGAACATTCTCTCCAGGACATCACTATTTCGGACCCTTTCCCATTTTATTTTATTTTTTCTTATTTTTTTTAAATATGGGCATTTTAAAATGTAAATTTATTATTATTATTTTAATTATTTAATTAAGTTTTGGCTGTGTTGGGTCTTTGTTGCTGTATGTGGGCTTTTCTCTAGTTGTGGTGAGCAGGGCTACTCTTCGTTGTGGTGCGTGGGCTTCTCACTGCAGTGGCTTCTCTTGCTGCAGAGCATGGGCTCTAGGCACACGGGGTTCAGTAGTTGTGGCATGTGGGCTCAGTAGTTGCAGCTCAAGGGCTCTAGAGCACAGGCTCAGTAGTTCTGGCGCACAGGCTTCGTTGTTCTGTGGCATGTGGGATCTTCCCGGACCAGGGCTCGAACCCGTGTCCCCTGCATTGGCAGGTGGATTCTTAACCACTGCGCCACCAGGGAAGTCCCCCCCCATTTTATTTTTAACCGTCGAGTAATTCATTGCTTTTCTTAAAGATTTCAGGAAAGTCTTGGAGTGTGCTGGTGGATTGTGGAGGATTCAAATGAATGTTCTCCAGTTTTAAATGGGTTAGAGTTCAGGGAAATATGTTTAGAGAAAGATGTCTCTAAATTGATCTGCTACTCTCTACAATAAAACTAAATTGATCTCTACTCTCTGTAAGAAAACATCTGTTGATCTAAGATATATTTGATCTCTGCTGAGAAATGAATGGGACTGAATTGCAAATATGTGGAAGTTTTCCCCCTCAAACGACTCCTGTCTATATATAGTATAGCAAGTAGAGAAAACATTATCCCAGAAGTAAAGGTTGTTGATGCAAAACACACCTCTTTAAATCTCTTTTCTTGCTAGTTTAGGGATGCATGATTTTGAAGATCATTTGATAATTCTTAAAATTGAATACTTTGTGTATTTCATATACTAAAAAATTCTCATGTCAAATAAAGGGCTGTTTACAGTTCTAAGGAATATCATGTCCTCTGAAGACTACTGTAATGAGCTAGTGTTTGGATCTTCATCATCTGAAATGGATTAAGAGATTTCATCAGCTATGGAATGGCTAATATATGAGATTAATTAACCCATTCATTTAATATTGTTTCAGTTGGAGATGGCCTCTTTCTCAACCCTGAGAAATCTGTAATTCTCACTGTATGATTGGTGAAGTTTTCTTTTAGTTTACCTGCTGTTGGGCTCTAGGTTTTTATCAGTGAAGTTCTGCTCCTCACTGCCCCCCAGGAAAACCAAGCTTCCATTACGACTCAATTGATATTGAGAAATGAGGCCATTGGGCTTTTCTGGCAGACTCCAATATAATTCCACTGTTGTAGAATTGATGATAATGTGTCGAGGTGTCACCCAAACTCCTGGCAAAAATAACACAAGGAAGTTTTATTGCTAGGATACAGTAAGCACCATATCAAAAGTCATACCATCACTCCACATGCTATGATATTTTTATCTGTTGATAAAAAAATCTCATGGTGAGCAACAAAAATACATTTTATTTGTTCTGGAGGTAAAGTATATAATTGGGTATAAATATATAAATACTTTTCTAATGCTTTAATTATTATTAGTTTTGAATTGCCTTTAGAAAAGGAATGCCAGACAACTAGTGATGGAGACTTTCTCTATCTTGGCTGTTACTCTGAGTGTAATCAAGACCTAAGAAAATATCCAGGAATTTTCAAATTTGATGCCTGTTTACTTGGAATCATAATCTAGTATTTGCCTGAATTATGAAATTCGATGAGCAAACATACTTTGCCTGTGCCTCTCTGACACTACATGCTGTGCTTGTTTTTTCCTTTCTCTCTGGCTACTTCCAGCCTCATTTACTGGCTTCTCTTCCCTTCCTGGACCTCAAAATGATGTAGTGCCTCGGAGAACTAGGCTCTCTCCTCTACCCTTCCCTCCCTTCTTCTCCTTTCCTCTCCTCTTGTTTGGCAACACTGTCTTTGTAGTTGATCTCCATTTAGTCTCAGTTTTAAACATTATCTCTATGTTGAACACTGCCTGATACATATCGCTATACTAAAACTCTCTCCTGAGCTTCAGACACATGAGTTCCACTCTCTACTTGCCTACCTCCATTTAGATGACTAATAACATATCAAAAACCTAAAACATCTAAAACAGAACTCTTGGTTTTCTGGTTTACAATCTGTTTGTCTCCAAATCTTATCCAACTATTCATTTTCTCGGGCAAAACACAAAAAAATTATCCCTGAGGCTCTTACTTTTCTCACCCCTAAATATAATCTATCATCAAGTCCTGCAGATTCTACCCTGAATGTGCATAGTCCTTTCTATTTTTACCTCTCCTGATCCAAACTACATTTCTCCCTCTCATGGACTCCTGTGATAGCCTGTAAACTAGTGTCTGTGTTTTAAATCTTGTCGTTCTCTCTATCACTTATAAAAGCATATATAGTATATATGTAACCTAGTATAATATTCATAAAATATACAGCCCTTTTGAAATTATTCATATAGTATAATTCCAATTCCTTACGATAACCTGTACGGCCCTACATTTTTCTGGCACAATTCTCTTCATCATTCACGAAGCTCCAGCCACACCAGACTCCTTTCCAGCCTCAGAATGTTTCAAGTTCTTTCTCACCTCTGAGCTTTTGCACTTCCATTCCCTCTGACTGGAACACTTTTGTTCATGACACCATGACAACTGTGCATTTTATTCTCAGATTTCAGTGACCCGTGTAAATATCACCTTATCAGGGAGGTCTTATTGACCACTATTCCCTAACTATAACTTTAACCCTATCTAAAGTGATCCCAACCTTGTTCCTCTCCATCATATGCCCTTTTCTATTTTCCTCTCAATGCTCATAACATCATAATCATCTTCTTCCTTTGATATCATCATTATTTTTTGTTTTTATGACTGTGTGGTCTATTTCTTTCTCCTGCTTTTAATACAAAGTTAGCTGCATGAGGGCAGGGGTCTACTCTGTGTATCTTTATGGATAGCACAATGCCGCATAAATATTGAATAATTTTGTTGTAAATTTATGTCCCACAAATTACTATGTTAAGTATTCTATGGAATACAAATGCGACTAAGATATGGCTCATTTTTATGAGGAGTTTATACCTTCTGTATAAAAGATAAAATGTGTACACAAACAACTGTAATTCAAGGTCAAATATTTAAGTAGTCTTATCAGTGTAAAAATGTATTGATGGAGAACCTAGCGATGAGAAAGATTTTCATGTTGTCATCTGGTCATGCTCTGAATAGACTCTGTAACTCTCTTCTTCAGCTTTTAAAAACTCATTTCAATATTAAGTTCTCAATAATCAATAGTTTTCGGTTGATTGTACCTCCTGTGTAAGTTACTCAGGAAAGGGTAAGATTTCAACACTTCTATAAGAAAAGGACATTCAAATGCTATTTACTTAGCAGCATTCTGAAAGAATCAAGATCGATTTAAAAATGGCTCAAACTTACTGATTTTCTAAAGAACAGCTTAATCCTGAGAAGAGAGTAGTTCATTTTGTTCTGAAAGCTCACCCCTATGTTAGGTACTTGAACAAATCCACAAATCATAATATACATTTATGTTTGGGTCTCTCTGCCAACAGCTGCTGGATGACTCACCCAGCTAATGAGAGCTCTGATTTAATCGTGATATTAGTTTGTTGATTTAAAAGATAAAGTATAAGGCTGTAGTTCATAACCCGCTTCCTGCAGTCCTGTCTTCCTTACCTTGAAGGATGTATTAAAAATCACCAAGGTGTGAGAAAGGCTACTGCTTAGTTTCTGCTTTGAATCAGTCAATGCAGTCTGTGGAAATGCAGGAGTTAATGAGATAAAATGAAGCCACATTTTGGTGTTGCTTTGTGTTTTAAATAAAAGTTGAGTTTTATATTTAGATAAGCTGGTGAAAGCTCTGTTCATGTTGGCAATAACCCTGTGTCCGTTGGTTTGATTTATAAGATGAAATTGGAATGTGTAAAAAACGAATAAGCCCTGTGTTTTCACTTACATCATGTTATGGAGACTCTCTTATCTTTGGCAGCTGCAAGAAATCTTTGATAGGATAAGACCCGCCTTCGGTGAGAGGTCTTAGTAAGTCCCAGGTGAAGAATCTACCTCCCTCGCTGAGCCTGGGTCTCAGTGACATCAGAAAACCTATTCTACGTAATGGAAGGGCAGAACTGAGGCTGTTCGAGGGAAGGAAATGGATGGTCATGAGGGAAATCATCTAGAAGTGGGGTGAGGAGCAGGTAAACTAGCTGAGAGGTGTAAGAGGGAAAGGTCAGAAGGACACCTTGGTTGGTCTCTTGACATAATAGCTACTAAATAAGGAACATGTCCACTGGCTTTGTTTTAACTTTGTCTTGAGTGTCATGCAGTATTACCCATTCCTTATGTCCCTACAAATTCCAAGTCAAAAATCCCAACACTTTTTGTGGATTGGCTTTCCCTTGGAAGTTAATCAAAGGAACCAGTTTTGTATTGGCTGATGTCAGAAGTGCATTGAATTCTGGGCCATTTATTATTTGTTCATTTGTGGATTCAACATTCTACTCAAGTTAGTCATTTTCTATGTTGGGCACTGTGAATGTGGGGATAAAGATATATAGTCTTTATCCTCCAAGGAACCTATAGTATCGTGATGAATAAAAATGGGTAAATAACAATTTATAGTCCAGTTTGATAAGTGCTTTAAGAAAAGGAAGCTCAGTGTGCTATTAGAGCACTTAGCCATGGTACCTAAAACAGGCTGGGAGTGAAATGGGGATGGATGGGAAGGGGATGGGGTCAGAGGAGATTTTCAGAATGGGTGACATCTGAGCCAAATTTTGAAAAAATGGGAGTTAGCTGAGTGAGGATGTAGGGAAGGGTATCTGGAGGCTGAGGGAAACCCACACAAAGTCCTAGAGATAGGGAAAGCATGGTACAAGTTCAAGTATATTGGCATGACTGGTATATTAAATTGCATGTGGGAAAGACCAAAAGTCTTGCCAGACTGGCAGAAGTTAAAACTTGAGGGGTCTAATTTGATTTACTAAGAAGATATGGATTTCTTTCCTCCTGGAAAGAAATGGGATTTTTATGGAGGTAATTAATGTGAGTTATGCCTATTTTGGCAAAACTGTTAAAAGAATTGGGATGGTGATTTGAGAAAGAGGAGAAATGGCCAGAGGCAGGGAGACTAGTTAGGAGGCTCTGGAGAAGTTGTAGGTGTCTGAACTAAGGCAGCGACAGAAGGGATGGAAAGGAAGAACAACATTTTAAAAATCCTTAAGATTTAAAATTAATAAAACTATGAAGAATTGTCTACTATAACTTAAGGAAAAGAGAAGCATTAAGAATGTCAGTTTGGGGGCTTAGATGATTAGATGGTGGTATTTGAGAGAGGGAAAAGGGAAGAAAAGAAAGTTAGTGGGGAGAGCGATTTTAAACATTGAAATACTGAGGTTGAAATATTTGTAAAACACTTAAATATAAACATCTCGTAGACTGGTAGACAGACGGGCCTTAAATCTGCAAGTGTAGGCTTTGTGAAAGCTCTAGAATTTGGGAGCTCTCCACCTTCATTAGGAATTCCAGCTAGTACTGGAGAATTCCAAGGGAGAGCATCAACACATAAAAGAAGGGCAGAGGAAGAGGAATCCGGAATGAAACTGAAAAAGACTGGTCTTCTTTTCCTTTTGCTTTTTCATATTATCAATGCTAGAGGAACGCATGCCTGCAATTTTGCATGCTTGAACTCTAAAAATGAACGAGAGCTTGCCGGTACGGCAGCAATCCTGAAAAGAGAGCAATAATCCAGTTCAAGCTCTTCCCACTATTTGACTATGGAAACGCCATTTTTCTAGTAGGTTAAAATCGGAGAGAATTAGGTCCAACTTACCAATGGGGTCATAATGTGCTTTTTTTTTTTTTTTCTTTTTTAGATTGAAAATGAAAGAAATGAGGAGCTCTCAGGGTAGCTAGGAACAAATGCTTCTTTTAATTCTCTCCATATCCACTTAGACACCCAAATGTTAGACCTTCAAACTATGGCTGATTCACTCAACGAGACCTTTTAAAATTAGTTATATTGGGATTATTAATTTAAAATGATATGTTTATTTCCACTTTAGCAAAACAACACAACTTAATGTTACTGCTGATTAGTTCCCTCACAACCTCCAAGTTAAGCACTCCGACTACATTTATTTCTCATACAAGTTATTCACAATTGGCACTTACACAGCCAGAAAGTGGATTCTAAATCCATGTCCGTTCTGCAGAGGAAAGCTCATTTAGTTTATTGTTCCTTTGCACAGTTATTTGTGTTAAAGTAAAGGTGCATAAAGTTAAAAACAGAAATCAAGTAAAACATTTCTCATCTCATACTCCCCAGCACTGTTGAAAGCTATAATGTTTAAGTCATGAAATCTGAGCTCTTTCAAGAAATCTTCTTTTTTTTGGACAAAGTGAGAATAGAGATGCATATTTTCTAAGAATTTAAATATATGGATTGGATGAGTAAACTGGAGAGACCCTGCTCTTTCATCTGGCTGAGTTTCAGCCAAAACTGGTTGATAGATTCTTTAGAAATTATCCATTATCATCAAAGTATCCATTTGACAGTTTACCTTTCCAAAAAATCCACTGCTGGTTTCTTCCTTTCATAGGAACACTAAGCTTTTTGACATGAAACATTCTTTATATAGAAAACATCATTAGTGAATTCCTGGTGAGGAGCCATATGCCCCATATGTGGAATTTTCCATTTTATTCCCCATTTACTGGTAGGAAGTTCAGGTCTAATATTCTGAGGTACAACAACCCCTTCATTAGAAGAGTAATGGACAAGTAGTTCAGGACTGTCTGATGATCATTAACGTTATATTTCTGTTCAGAAACTTAGTTATGCCTCTGTTTCCCCACATGGAAAACAGGCAGATAGTAGAGATTAACAAAAGAATTAGTTGATCACTAGCCCAAGCTTTTGCACACATTTTTCTCCTGCAAGTAAATGATACTACCCATCCCACTTCCTAACGCACAGACCGTTGTTATTATTTGGGTGCGTATGCTGCCAGAATCTTTCCTATGCATTTATTTATTTATCTATAGAAATGAATATCGTTTTCTATGTGTTGTTTTATAAGGACACCATACATGAATGTAGTTCTATAACTTCTATTTTATATGTATGGATCATCTCATTCCTTTAAACTGATGCATGGAATTCCATAATGTGAATATACCTGAATTTAGTTAGCAATGCCCCCACTCAAAGACATTTCAATTGCTTCCAGTATTTTGCCATTAACCAAACGACAAAAAAGGCTTCAATAAACATCCTGGTGCATGCCTCCTTGTGCAGTTGTGGAAGTGTTATTTTCTGGCATAGATAATGAAATTGAAACTGCTGTGTCATGGGGAAACATTTTATGGTTAATAGACATCACCAATTTGATCTCCAAGGTGATGGTCCCACTTTACATTCCCTCAAGCTGTGTATTTCTCCTCCTACCATTCATTTGTCAAAATCCTTGTTCCTTGTGGTCCATCTCAGAAGGCATCTGCTCCCTAAAATCTTTCTTGATGCCTGTGATGGGTTCTAATTTCTCCCTTCATAGATTAACCTGAGCGTTCTGTTCATTTATTCTTTCTTCACATCACCTTTAAGATTCTCTCTCTTCATACAGACTTGGGTACTTGTCCTATCACTTCTATTTGACTGTAAGTTCTTGAGGGCAGTGATATTTTAATCAGCTTCAATAGGGAGCATGGTGCTTGTTATATTTTAGCTGCTCTGGGAATATTTAATCCTTGATTTTGGGAGGCATTTCGTATCCAAGTAGATAATAGTGTTTTTCCATGTAAAACCACATCTAAAAGGTTTAAGGAATTGAAGGCAAACTGCCTTGGGAAGCTTATAGTTTAACTAAACTTGAGAAATAGGAACTTACAATTTTATTTAATTTTGCACTTACAGACTTTATTCCTTCTTCCTTGTTTGTTAGGAAAGAGTTTATAGAGTTCACATCAAAATACCAAATGAAAACTTCTTCTCCCCAGTCATGGGTATTTTTTAATTACCTTGAGGGGCTGCCTGCAGAGTCTGACCTAGAAAAGGCTCACTTGAAGTGCATCCAGCAGATGTACAAGCTCTAAGTGTGAAGCTGTAGTTGGTGTATGGCTGCAGACCTAGAAAGAGCAAAAAGAAATCAAGTACCTCTTGAGAGGATTATTTATTATCAGGTAAGCACGAGCAGTCACATGCAGAGCTGTAGATACGATATCCAAAAATTTTAAGAGCAGAAAACACTCTCTAAGGGAGAGAGGAACTTCATAAGCAGCTCAGTATTAATAGAAATTTCATTTCTCACTGGTAAAATAATAAATTCTCAGCCTTCGAAGAGATCTGAAAATTCATGTCATCCATCCACCCATTTTACCCTCGATTCCCCTGTACAAGGTGTCATTGAAGGGGCTCCCCTGGCTAGAGGATCAAAGTAGTCCATCTCCCAAATAGCCCCCTCTATCTTTAGAGAGCTCTACAGTTCTCTATTTGGTTTGAAAGTCCTTCCTTATATTGTGGTGGACTCTTTCTATCACTTCCACCCGCTAGGGACTTATAGAACAAATCTAATTTCTTTTCCACATGACAGTTCTTCAAATATTTGTAGACAGTTATCAAATCCCCCCTGACTTTTCTCTTCTCTAGGCGAACCACCCCAGTTTCTTCAATTGCTTCTTATATGAACAGGGGCAGAAAAAAAAAGTAAAAAGAAGGTTAGAGTCAACATTTTTTAGCCCCAAGCCATATTCAGCTCATATTAACACCAACTAACTCTTTTTTTTTAAACTTTGCATTTCTTCACCATATGTTCCCATACTGTACCATCTTACGCTTACTTCTGTAGTTTTTTTTTTTTGGGATATGTTGCTTTTGTCTTTACATGTCGATTAAATACACTTTGATGAAGGGATACTGCTTATTACTTCTTTTGTATTCAGATGTATGAGGTAGGGTGTAGCACAATAATAGCTCAATAAATTCTCAGGGGAAAAGAGAATGGCAATCCATTTACAATAGAAGTTACGTATTGTCAGACTTCAATGCTCTGTGGCCAGTGACCCTGGACAAGTTACTTAGCTTCACTTTGCTCTCATCTGCTGATCTGTAAAGTGGGGAACCATTGCATCTAGCTTCTAAGGCTGTTAAGCAGATGGGATGGATTACTTAGAGAAGTACTTTATTTTAGCAGACGCAACCTTAAGACTCAGCAGCATTCAACAAGGATACATAGAGGCTAACATTTCTCGCCTTGATTCTTGGGAAAACTCAAACAATGCTTTACAAATATTTTCTTAAAAAAAGAATAGGACTTAATCTCTAACGTCAAATATTGGGCTAAGTTATAACATGGATCCAATAATTACTACACTTATTTTTTCATGAATTTAGAACTACATTTTCACATATTTTGTTCTTTTGGTGAGGTGACTCTTCCTCCAGAGACATTTATAAAGTCACACTGTCACTTTATACAGATCTGCTCAAATGCTACATTTTAAAAGATTTTGACCGCTCTGTCTACACACCATAACCAGCACTTTTTATCCTCTCAAATTACTTTCTTCTTTCATAGCCTTCGACATTATCTGATGTTTGATTATATGTCTGTTTATCTATTGTTTGTCTCCACCTCCATGATGTAAGCCCAAAAAGAGCAAGGACTTTGTTTTGGCAACAACCGTATCCTTTGAATGGTGACAGGCACAGAGGAGGTGCTTGTTAAGTGAATGAAAAAATTAATTAACTGGTTCATTTAGAATTGAAGCAGTAGTCTGGGTTCTCTGCTAAAGCCATAATGTTCTGTAGCTGGTGCAGCTCCAGGATTCAGCTTCAAAGCCCTTTGTGTTTCCTTATCAATTTAATGACAAGATGTGGATACTTATTTGATTATAATCTTCCATTAGGTTGCTATGGAGGATTTACATAATTGTGATATTTACCTGATTTAGGGATGAGGAATATGATGAAAGATCTAAGCCATACCCAAGCCTTGTGTGTTTGATAAAAGCTTATGGGAAAAGGCTAAAGATGATAGAATATAGAGCTCAAGAGAAAATGGAAGGAAATATTCAAGAATGAAGGTCAGAAACTGCAGTGACTGGTGTAGTCTGACGATGTCCCTTTCTTTACTTCCATTAGTGAAAAAGGGGTCTTGACCCTTGTCACACCGTTTTATCTGAATAACTTACTTTCTCACTTAGAATGTAAGCCCTTTGAGAGTAAGGATGGTATCTCTGAGTGTTTCTTATTTAAATCATTTTTTCCCAATAGTGCCTATTTGATGTATTCAATGTCTGTTAAATATTGTTTAAGGAAGACCGAGGCATAAAAGTACCCAATAAGGATGGCAGGGCTATGATGCGATGATGTCCATGTATCCATCACAAGTGTGATTTGACCAAACAGGGCCTTCCTCATAATTCCATAGGGACTCCTGCCCACAGTATCTATTTCACTGAGTAGGAGATTCTTCTCTAGTTGCAGAATATTACTAAAATAATATAAAAAGTTAATATAATTTATGAACAATAAATATTTTCCAGATCTTTTTCCTGAACGTCAGACTTAAGTATGGCTAGTAAAAGTGAAGCGATACTTGATTTTTTCTCCAGCATATTCTAACCAAAAAAAAAAAGCCTTAATTCTGCTTCTCATTTTGTGTTCTTGTTGGTCTGGTTTCAGACTGTTGCAGGACATTTTAGGATGGGTCTTAGGAAAGGAAAAGAAAATGTCATTGCAGAGGTGTACTAAGATTGATTAGAAGATTGAGGGTATTTGCAGCGAGGACAGTAGCTAAAAAGAAAATATACTGTACATAAAAGTAGAGGGACTTCCTTGGTGGTCCGGTGGGTAAGACTCTGTGCTCCCAATGTAGGGGGCCCGGGTTTGATTACTGGTCGAGGAACTAGATCCCATATGCATGCCACAACTAAGAAACCCACGTGCTACAACTAAAGGTCCCACATGCCACAACTAAAGATCCCACATGCCACAACTAAAGATCCTGCATACCGCAACGAAGATCCCATGTGCCGCAACTAAGACCTGGCACAGCCAAAATAAATACATAAATAAATAATAAATAAATAAATGAATACTTTTTAAAAAAAAGTAGTGATTGTCTTTTTTTAAACAGAATTTTTCAGAGGGGGTTGAGTGCCATCCATTTTATAAATAGCCCAGAACACTAGAAGACAGATGTTTGGAAATGGTACAACAGTGTGAAACTAGCCCTTGAGGGATTTTTGGTAGACCAAGGAAGGTGTACCAAGGAGTTTGTTACAGGTGTTTAAATTGGTGGGGTGGGTTGGTCTAGCAGAGGATGGGGCCATAGTTAGTGGAGGAATATGTATCTTTTGGAGCTATTGGAGTACTAGAATTAAGGGTGGTGGGTAGGATGTAGAACTGAGTGTTGAGTAGAAAGCCTTGGTCAAGAAGTCAGAAGATTATCCTACTAAGTGAAGTGAGTCAGACAGAGAAAGACAAGTATCATATATCACTTATATGGGGAATCTAAAAAAAGGGTACAACTGAACTTATTTACAAGACAGAAATAGACTCACAGACATAGACAACAAATTTATGGTTACCAAAGGGGAAAAGGGTGGGAGAGGGATAAATTAGGAGTTTGAGATGAATAGATACACACTACTATATATAAAATAGATAAACAACAAGGTCCTACTGTATAGCATAGGGAACTATATTCAATATGATCACAGAGATAAGAAAGGGTGAGGTCAGGATACAGATCTGGGCAGTTGGGCTGAGAAATGTGACCCAGAACAGTTGGGTCAGTCTTCTGAGGCTTATAAGGAAAATGACATAGGTAGCTCAAAGCCCAGTGACACTTCCAGTAACGTAAAAAATCCATGTGGGACTAGGTATTTAAATACTTTCATTTGGAATATGACCACAATTCATGTACTGAGGCAGTACAGCATAGCTGTTAGGAGAACAGAGTCTGAGGTTAGACTCTTTGGGTCTCATCCTTACCTATCTATTAACTACTACCATGGGCCAGTTCTCTGACCTCTAGGTGCCTCAGTTTCCATATCTGTAAACTGCAGGCATGGCAGTATAGACTGCTAAATTGGACTACAGCCTAACTTGAGGGAAGGCAATAGATGAATCCATTATTTTCTATATTCTCTTTCTTGGGTGTTGTGTTTTTCCTATTGTTAGAGGGTTGGATTACTAGTAGGCTTGGTTCAGTCAGTAAGGAAAGCATGGACTGCCAGGAAGCATAGATGATTTACATGAACTGGATGACCTTTCATATATATGACTCTGTAAAACTCAAAAAAATCAACACATTTCAACTGGAATTTGCTGTCATTTTAAGGAAGCCCCTATTGGTAGTCCTTCAAATGAGATACATATGACATATTAGCAACAGGCAATGGAAAGGGCACAACAATTGAAAACTACTCATGAATTGATCAGGATGAGAAGAGGGAAATAAAGAGATGTCTCCAAGGAACTGTTCCGACTGTAACTTAATCCTAAAGTCAAAGAGTAGAAGGAGAAAGGAAAACATCATTCAACTGCTCAGCATTGAACTAAAAGAGTAAGAATAGCGGGGGTAGAACTGAGAAAGACAAATGCATGGAGAAAAGTCAAGTATTTAACATTTCAGTGGAGTGGGGATTACTGTGGCTGCCAATTACTTGAACTTCCCTAAAGGAAATCGTGTTCTCTTATCAAGGAAAGAGGCATACTATAACCAAACTCGTTACAATTACACTTTCAAGTAACATTCCTTTCAAGACTAAATATGTGTTAAAAAGGGACCTCAAAAAGTCTGCCTATGGATCATAAAAAGATGATCTGGAAAACAAAATCCATACCTATGTAAGTTACATTGGATGTACTCTACAAAGAACAGCTTGTTTCTAATTTTTAATCTCCAGCTGGTCAGGAAAAGGCTTTCTTGTCCATTCCAATTTCAGATAGCTAGCGCTACTTCAAAGCATTCATCCAGTTATTCTAAGTATCATCTGTTATTTTCTGAAGGATTATCAAATAATCCCAACGAATATGTAATTTCACAAGTTCCTCAATCAACCTGGTTAATAATTAGGTCAAGTGCTGAGAGACTTGAGTTACTTCAAAAAGGTTTTGTTAGGTGGTTACCAAGTATTGTCCACCCGGTGGGCAGGTTACCTGTCCTGGCATCAGTTCACCCAAACTGGATGTTTGCCCCGGCCCACCTGAACCACACATCTAGTCTTGCTGCTGAAAAGAGCTCCCTTTCACTCCCACCTGCCTGGGATCTCACTAAGTGATTCCCCCCAGGATCTCACTCCCCCCAGAGTGATCTCTGCTCATGGAGATTCCCAGGAATTTCCAGCATCTACCGGCAACCTTGTCTGTGATGATAGAGCTACACCAGGGTTCGATTTTAGATTAATCTCATTCCATGTGAAAATCTGGAATGTTCAAAACTGGTACACCAAGACATCATGGAATCACTTTAAGGTGATTTAAATTATGATTTTAATTTAAATCATAATTTAAATTAAATATTTTAAATTAAATCACCTCTAAGGTGATTTAAATTATGATTTGTGTTACAAAATTTGATTGTAAAATACTTCAGGAGCTCACATGCTAGAGTCCCCTTTTCTTGATAGTATCATCCAGCATGACCTCAGCAGTTCCCCATCCTGCTTAGTCAAGCCAAGTTCTTGACTCTTTGAGAGGAGCCATCAGCACTGTCCATTTTTGTATCAAGGCTTTGACACAGGAGTTCAGTTGATGTCTCATATGAATCGGATGTCAAAACATCAAAACGAAGAGGCTCTTGCATTTGCAAATGCCAGTGAAACAACTTCACGGCTTCCAGTTCTGACTACTTGCTACAAGCTTATTTGCATTCTTAATTCTGTATTTGGTGTGAAATTCTAGACCAAAGATTTGGTTCCTCTTCCCAATATAATAGTGATCAGATTCATCCCAAGAATTACTTCCTTAACGAGTTACTTCTTTGGCAGACTCTCTTTCCAAATATATTAACATTAAGACTATTATTAAGGTAATCCAAGGAAAGACCCTTGTGCTTTTGATTTTTGTAACACTATTTTGATAAATATTTTTCTTCCCTGGAGTCTGGTGTCGTACTAGACTGAAACCTCTTTTACCCTACATTTTCAAGCAGAATTTTCTGCTCTAGAAACCAAATGTGGCATCAGGTGGCAGCAAAGTCTGATGCTCAAATGATCCACAACAAGAACATACATCTCTGAGGAAGGGAGTTGGCTAGAACTGTCATGACTAAACAGAAGTAGTGATTGCCCAGGCAAAGTACCTTGAAATATCTGGGATTCCGGGGGAATTTTTTTTTCCTTTAAATATTGGTGTCTGGGCAGCTGTTGCTTATTATTCTTTGCCTATAATATTATATATGTAAGAAAGGTAAAAGAAAGGGAGAAATAGTGGTTGATGTTGTGCTATTATTTTTGCAAGTATTTAGGCTCAAGGTTTTCCTCGGAATTTGAAAAATGAAAATAAAATGAATTCTCCCATCTACTTTCACAGGTCTGATGCTTGGCGGTCAGTGGTCAGGTGGTAGTAGGGGAAATGCAGCCTAGAGCATCACACATGACAACAGAAGCTCCCAAAGCTGTTCTGAGGACACGAGGGCCATCCCAGTTTTCATCCCATCTGTTTCAGTTAAAGATACACACTACTATATATAAAATAAATAATCAACAAGGACCTACTGTAGAGCACAGGGAACTCTACTCAGTATTCTGTAATAACCTGTAAGGGAAAAGAATCTGAAAAAAGAATGCATATATGTATATGTATAACTGAATCACTTTGCTGTACACCTGAAATGAACACAGCATTGTAAATCAACTATACTTTAATATAAAATAAAAATTAAATTAAAAAAAGAATTATACTGCCAATAAATCCAGATTGCCAGAGACCAGGGCTGGCTTCATGGTCACACAAGCTATGCTCTAAGCTGAGTCACCCCAGCTCCCATGCTTAGAAGAGTCCTGTGCTTGAATCTATTCTTATCGTCTTGAAATTCTTAATAATTTTTGAACAAGGAACCCCATGCTTTCATTTTGCACTGGTTCCCACAAATTGTCACCCATCCTGGCTGAGATTTAGCTGTGTTTGACAATGTGATTTTTATATCCAACCAACGTGTAATCTAGTCACTCAGATACTAGTTTACTAGTCAACATTTATTCATTCAACAAAGATTTTCAAAAACTTAATATATGTTAGGTTCTGTGATAGATCACAGTACAGGTGACACAATGGCAAACGGGAAGCTGTTGCCTCTGTCCTTAAAGAGCTTTAACTCCTGGTTGAGGAACAGAGACAAAGAGAAAGGATATTCAATAAAGTATCATAAATACCATGAGAGCCAAGTGTAGCACATGATGGGAGCATATGGTAGAGTTATTTAAATGTAAAATCCTCATGTAAAAATGTCCACATTTTGGGATATTGATGGTCAAACTATGCCCTCATTTTTTTCAAAAGTGGTATGTAGTATATCTGTTTTAGTGCAATAACAGTACGTTTTCTGCTACAACTAGCCTTGTTAGGATTTATGCTATTTTATCACAGGAGGTGTTCATGAGCTTCTAACAGGATGGGAAAGGAAGACAAAGTATTCTCTCCTTGTTGACTTAATGCTGGTGACTCTTCCCCTTTAAGTGCAATGAAACGATAAGCAACTTTTAATGAATTATTTGGAAAACATTTCCCCCAGAGTTAAGAGACACATAAGCTCTTATCATGTCTGCTGCTAAAGACGACATGATTAATTCATTTTGTTCTCGGTGGCCCCAATTATTTCATTAATCCTTTCCTCCTCTCCTCTATCCCGATGGCTACATTAGGAGGCCCACGTTTCATACGTGGCAACCCAAGTAAAACAATGCCGTCACTGACATCCTGATTGCTCTGTGCAGGACCGTGGGCATGTTTAGTAATAAATGATATGAAAAGGTCTTTTATTGACAAGCTGCCACGCGCTGTTTGCATTAGCGAATATGAGAAGATGATGGCTGCTACCCCTTGGTCCCCATGGTATTGGGCTCCGTGAGATAGCAGAAAACGCTTCAGTTTACTTAGAGCATTGATAACACCTCTAAATAATTAACTGAGGACTTCCTGTCTTCAATTACTTAATGCTTTTTTTTTTTTAACATCTTGAGAGGATTATAAGCAATTTATGGATTTCACATGATGAGTGCATTTGCCACTATTCCCACAAAGCATTTACGGGATCATGTTTCTAAAGCTTTGAGGTAATTAAAAATAAGCATGGAGACAATGCGGCTGATGCTAGGTGCCCACTCTCCCTTCTGTCATTTGTAAGGACCTAGATTCTCAGGCTCCTGGATGACTAGAGCTACGGCTTCATCAGTATTCGACTGTAACTTAGGGAATGCCAAGGTTTGGGAAATGATGAGAAAAGCAAAACCTTTATCTCCAGAGGGTTCAGGCAGCTCTTGGATCAAATGTTTGAGATGGAATGTGAAATAAATTTGATTATTTTAGTTAATTCCATGAACTCAATAAAATAGTCATTCTCATCATAAAATACTTCCCTACTGAATTTGATCAGTCAGCTAACCATGGAACTGAACTTTCCCTGGCAGATAAAATGTGTGAACACTACACAGAGCTTGGGTTTTAGATCCTCTAATGCCAGGCACCATTCCTGTCCCATAGGAACTGCATATTAGGATACTGTACTTGGTAAGGTTTTGTTGAATGAAGGTTTATTTCCTCATTTAACAAAGAAATCGCTCTTTAGGGCTGCAGTGCTCAAGTGAAGTACTCTCTAAATCTGTTTAAAATGAATTCTAACAGATTATTTTTTCACTTTATAATCTTACAAAAAATAAAATTAGGTAGAAAAACTTTAAAATGTTTATCCTAATAAAAGAGGAATTCTGCCATTACGTTATGCATATAAAATCCTCTGACATGAAAATATCCATTAAAAATGATAATGAAAGGAAGAGCTGGTAGAGTGAAGGTATTTAAAGAAAAAGATTTGCAATACTTTTATAATTAAGGAGGCTATCAATCCTGTTGGTTTGAACCTCACAATTGAATTTGGTACGTCGGCACGTAAATTCTGGTTTTCTAAAAAATGCAAACCAGTACAGCTGGCGATAGTCCAAAGCCCTTGCTGGTTGAGTAGACGGATTCTGTAAGAAGAGAATTCTTTATCCTTGTATCCCAGTTTATTGTGAAACCTTTACTGCTACAAAGTCTTAATGGGCCTTAACTTGGCTTTCAAAACTCTGTAATTAACATTCCATGGCCATCCTCAGTCATTCTTTTGATTTCTCCCACTCCATTCTGTACGGAGTTCTGTTGGTGTATCATTACACAAGCTATTCCTTAACTTGTCAGTAGTACTGGGAGCTTCTTAAGAGCAACAATCTTATTTTGGAGCACTTAATATACTATCTAGAACATAGCAAGCAGGCTACATATATTTTTTTTTTGTAATTAAATGGTATTCTGATTTCCTTATAGATGGAGGCAGTGAATGCCTTGGGGACCCCGAGTAGGCCAGTTATCACCTTCATCTTTCAAATGTGGATATTAAAAACATCCCTCATTTTATAGGGAAGTGATGAGAATCACAGGAGTCAAAATGCAAATGGTTTGTTAAAATTATAAAGCACTGTATACATGCTAAGTTTTTTTTATGGAAAATAACATCATTTCAATGGCTTGTGATGATTTTCATTTTTAGTGAACTAGGATCTAAGGAACAAATCTGATCATGTAAATGGATGAGGGCTTTCTCCATCCCCATTATCCTGGGCTTAGCTCGGGATCTTCAGATCACGATCACCATGTGCTGGTCCGCAAATATTTATTAAGCACCTTCTGTAGGCTCATGACACTTTTGGAAAACAGTGGACATTTGTCCATGAGTACTTGCTTGTGTGTCAGGGAACTGTGGAATTTATTTTTCCACCTGTGTAGCAAGGCCGGGGCCTCCTCTAAGGAAAAATCAGGCATGCTTTTCCAGGCCTTTCTGCACTTCTATGTGAGTTTCGTTATCTCTGGTATCACTGCTCCCTGCAAAGCACAGGGTCTAATGGAAGGAAGGCATTCACTCAGGAGGCCTTGGAGAGAGGCTCCTGGCAATAGGGAAAAAGTAAAAGTTTGTAAACTCTTCTCTGTGTTCTCAGGATCTAAACTTATACCACTGCTTGGAATGATTCAGTAGATCTAAATAATGAGCTAAGTTACTAAATCTCTTGAAATATTCTTTTCTGTAAAATGGGGGTAATAATTCTCTCTGCCCCATAGGTTTGTGATGTGGATCAAATTAGATCGTAAATGTCAAGGGCTTAGGACAGTATTTGATACATATTAAATTCACTTATTCCTCATTTATTTAGCACTCACTGAAATGTCATGGATTGTTCTAGGTGCTAAAGATACAGCATTGAACGAGGTAGAGACGGTCTCTGCGATTCTGGAGCTTACGTTCCAGTGGAGGGGGACATAAAGAGACAAATAGAAAGCAAACACTATCAGGCAGTGAAAGGTGATGTGATGGTGTATCAGGAAAGCTGATCTAGACTTGGTGAGTCAGAAGATGTTTCCCTTCAGAAATGACATTCAGACTAAAACATGTTAATTATTATTATAATCATCGCTAGTAATTATCTGACACTATACTATTATACTGTACTATTATTATAGTATTAAAGCTAATTATAATACCTAATGTTATAATAAGCAACAAAACTAATACAATTACTATTAATTAATGTTACTAATAATAACAACAAATTGTCATAACCAGTCAACTATCAACTATTCTGTGTATTAATTACCCACGCAGCAGACAACTGTTAGCCTCTGGCTGATTTTTCTACTGCCTTCCAGTACATTCTTGGCTATCCTAGCACCATTATCTATGAGTATATCCTTGGGGAATGAAAATGCATCTTACTGTTTGTCTGAAAAAGAACTTAATACTGATGCAAAAACCCTACACATAATGCATATCAAAGCCAACTATAAATTATTTCTGAAGTTATCTGCTGTTGTGGCTTATTGCTGCCAGTGTGGGCTCTTCTATTAGCATGGATAAGTGGGACCTGACCATATGTCAAGAGAACACGTCCTTTTGAAGTGACCTCATATATCAAACGCACACCCCTGGGAGGCTTTGGCCCCCTAACCACAATGACAGACTCTTCCGGTACATTTTCCTCTTTTTTTTTTTTTTCACCTGTGACCGTATGCTGCCTCCTGTCAGTGGTGTCAGTGTAGATGAGACCTTTCCCAACCTGCCAGAGCTGGTACTCTTTAATGACGCCGTTTGGCTTAGGAGGGACATCCCAGCTCACATGCAGAGTCTCCGCACCGGGGGCCACGATTCTTGGCGGAGGGATGCTCTGCGGAACTCCTTGGGTTGTAGCTGCAACGACCTGAAAACACAGGAATTAAACAGCAATTTCTTGGAATAGTACACTAGGTATTCTGATCAATGAGAATGTCACTTTTGTTTTAAAATGTTGTTGTCTGGCCTGGCATATCATTAGCAGGGCTTGGTGAAGCACTCCCTCTTTTTTAAAATTCTTTCTCTCGCATCCTATTCAAACAATGAAATCTGACCTTGAATATATCCTATAAGTCTTTGACTACCATTTATCACCACGGGTTCAACAACAATTTTGATGGCAGACTGCAGCTCTCAGTTTAAACAAGTAAAAGCTGGCTGGCAGACTGTCTTACTAGAGAACTCTTGATAACTTCCATATGGCCCATCGGTGTCTTTGCATTTTAACAGCCTGATTTTGTACATTTTAAGCACCAGTAAATTTGGAGCAAAACCCACATCTGAACTTGCTTGCATATAATACACTTTGAACAGTATAAACGGGCAGCCTTTTCTGTACTCTTCCTATGACACCCAGGATGACTGTACAGTGTCTGCACCAATGTTCTAGAAAGAGAACCAAGTGAGAAGAAAAAAAGAATCAACCAGTGATTTACTCAATATTGTCAAAATATATTTTTGGGAGAAAATTGGCTGCCTTTGTTTTCTCACAGAATGAAGTCTGATTTCACTTTTTCACCAACTGTTCTGGCAACTGGTAGGCAGGAATTCTGCTATGCAGAAAGCACGGAATGGCTCTAGGACCGTTCGGACCCTAACTTTTGATTGGGCCAATCAGCTGCCTTCTGTTTAGTGGGTGGGGCACTCAGAGATGCTTCTGGGGTCTGTTGAATAAAAAGCAGCTCACATGAGCTGCGGCTGATGTGTGTGATTGAACGTTTTACTTGGATGCTTTTTGCACAGTGTGTGAAGATGCTGCACTTCTCAAGTTTAAACCATATGAAAACTGGGTCTCCTCTGACTAGCTTGGCATCTGTGAAATGGCTCTTTCCTTATTTTCCTCCTAACTTGTTTGATTGTTTCTTCCATTTTTCGCTTAGTAGCATCCCCAAGGGGGCTGGTCATCTGTGGTCTTTGGTTTTTGCCTCTCTCTCTATTCTCCTTACATGACCACACTCAAACTCCCTGCTTCAACTTCCCTCATAGATCTTTCCAGAAAATTTCAGTCACTTCTTATTCCAGCTTCTGACTAGACATTTTCACTTAAAGTGCCAAATAATATTTTCTTCCGCAATTCTGCTATCTGCTCCTCCTCTTGAATATATATATATATTTTTTTTCTTTTTTTCTTTTTTTCTTTTTTTTTTTGCGGCATGTGGGATCTTCCTGGACCGGGGCACAAACCCGTGTCCCCTGCATAGGCAGGCGGACTCTCAACCACTGCACCACCAGGGAAGCCCCTTGAATATATTTTTAAAAGCTTTAAAAATGTTAATCTTATTCTTTACTTTTAACTTTTCCTCCTTTTTTTTTTTAAATTGAAGTATAGTTGATCTACAATCTTGTGTTAGTTTCAGGCATACAGCAATATGATTCAGTTATACATACATATATATATATAATTTTCCAGATTCTTTTACCTTATAGATTATTATAAGATACTGAGCACAGTTCCCTGTGCTATACAGTAGGTTCTTGTTGTTTATCTATTTTACTATATAGTCATGTGTATATGTTAATCCCAAACTCCTATTTTATCCCTCCTCCCCACTTTCCCCTTTGGTAACCATAAATTTGTTTTCTATGTCTGTGAGCCCATTTCTGTTTTGTAAATAAGTTCCTTTGTATTCTTTTTTGTTTTAGATTCCACAGAAAGTGATATCATATGATATTTGTCTTTCTCTGTCTGGCTTACTTCACTTAGTATGATAATCTCTAGGTCCATCTGTGTTGCTGCAAATGGCATTATTTAATTCTTTTTTATGGCTGAGTAATATTCCATTATATATATATATATATATATATATATATATATATATATATATATATATATATATTCCTCTGTTGTTTTTTGATTTGCTTGCAGAATGCCACCATGACCGACAAACTGGTCAAGCCAGATATGCTGAAAATACCCATAATACTTTCCTTTTACTCCCCTACATATAGCTGACTACTGAGTCCTGTAGTTTTTGTGCCCTGGTATCTGTTGTATCTTTCAGATACTCTTCATCTGACCCCTGCTGCATGAATTCAGATCTTCATTATTTCTTGTCAAGGCTGTTGCAGAAGCCTTGGAACTATTTTATTTTCTACGTCAGGCTCCTTTGTCCTTTTCTCTGTTCTTCAAGAGCAGGCAATTTTTGCTGAAATGATATTTAAATAGAATTTCTAAGCTTTTAAACTGAGAAATGGCTTGGGAACTATTATGGATTTATAGAAGACCATCTAAAAAGAGTTGGTGGAGGAAAAGCGGATTAAGGGGATTATACTGGTTCAAGTTTTTTCTTTTGATGAATGAAACATTGATATTTGAATAAATTTTTCTTGTGGTGATCTCTCCTTTCAGGAGGAAGTGCTGGTACTCAGTTGAGACACCATATGGATGCCCTACATTTTTTGGCATTACAACCTGGACCTTCATATAGTCTTAACATTGGATGATTCTGTCCAGAGTTTAGACAAACTCCTCCTACCTTGCTGCTGGTGGCACAGCCAGCAACCGTGCAAGCTTTCAGCTGGTATGAATATTCCATAAAAGGTTGAATTCCTTTTGTATCAGAGAAGCTCAACGATGTTCCTCGAAAACGTTCAATTCCATCTCGGAGAAGAATGTAGTAAATAATAGGACCTAAAAGAGGCAGAGGAAGGCCTGAATTTGAGTGTCAGACTCTTTTAGCTGTTTTCAAACAAATCAGATGGCTTAGAGTTCTGAAGAAATGGGATAATATAGCATTATTTAATTTTTTTTTTTTTTTTTTTTTTTGCGGTACACAGGCCTCTCACTGTTGTGGCCTCTCCCGTTGCGGAGCACAGGCTCCGGACGCGCAAGCTCAGCGGCCATGGCTCACGGGCCCAGCCGCTCCACGGCATGTGGGATCTTCCTGGACCGGGGCACAAACCTGTGTCCCCTGCATCGGCAGGCAGATGCTCAACCACTGCGCCACCAGAGAAGCCTGCATTATTTAATTTTAAATTGCTATTATTTTGCTATGTTCAAGCAGTTCTTAATTACACTCACTCTTATGGAGGAGATGGATTCTTGACATAAATAATCAGTCAGTTGTTTCTTTCCCCTATCAAACATTTACTTTCAAAACTATTCTGCCTTCCCATAATATGCTTTGCTTATTTGAAAGCAGCTCAGGCATATGCTGGGATTCAAGGAAAATAATTTTTGGCTAAAAATTTGTGAGGGCTATTTCACAAAATGAATGATTGGTTGACACATACCTGAAGTTTCCTTTACCAGCAAATACTTTTTAGTGGTTAGATGCATGCCAATTAAACGTAGACTACACTAATTTCAATTTCCTTATGGATTTACGGGATTATGTTATTTGAATTTTAAAAATAGCTTAATACCATTTGATTGTATAGGCTTCTTCCAGTTGAGGACTATTACATCATCAAGATTATCCATTTTGGTCCACCTGGGGGGGCTCACTCCCTCAGGCACATCTTCTTTTGTTGTGGCCCTAACAGCCTTGCTGAATCCTCGCCCATAGCTATTCCACGCAGAAATCCTATACTCGTATGTCATGTAGGGCTCCAGGTTCACATCTGGAAAGACAGAGAATCGGACAGCGGGGTTTTTAAAAATTTTTATTTTCTTACCATCATATCGAAAATAAATATCAAAACCTTAAACATTTAAAAATAAATGCTCAATGCACTAATCCTATTGTATGTAAATAAAGCTGTAAAATCTTTACTTTCTGAGTCATAAAAAATATTACAAGTGCTTATTAGCTGCGGAGATATGAAACTGCACAGAACAGAATTCACCTATTTGAATAGAGAAATATGCATACATTAAAGAAATGATTGAAAAGTAAAAGTGCTAGACTAATGTACATTAGATGTTAATGCTTCCCAAGTTCATGACCTCTTTACTTCTGTATGAGGCAGGTTTGGCAAGATTCTTTTATAGTTTTATTATTATAAATTTTACCAATTATTACATTGTCAATATTAAATTATTACATGAATTATAATGTAGTTGTTATGAGATACAGGACTTGTAACTTAGCTTATCATAGTACAATTTTAATGAATAAAAATGAATTCACACTCTACTATATGTACCATGTATAGTGTACTATATACACTTCCTTCATCTTCTACCAAACCAGAACTGAAACCAAACCCCAAAACAACCAATCTAATTAAAACAACAAAACCAACCTGCTGAGATTTTTGGCCTGGCAAAACTTTTATTAGATAATGATCCACGTAATTCAACGGTGTCCCAAACATCTTAGTTCAGTTTTGAGCTTTAATAACTTCGGAAGTACAAATGCTACAAATTTACCAAAATATTCCTTGAAAGTTTAATAATTTAAATCTGCTTTCCACTTATTTAGTTCTGTGAATTTCGAAGATCTACATCTGTGTTTTTGTGTGGCAGTTTCTGGATGATAATCAGACAGGGGGATCAGAAGAGGTCCTCCTTGACTTCCTGGCCACCTGCTCTATCTCCATTGGATGCAGCATTAATTCTCATTCCATCCACTCGGGTTATTTGACCACATTCTCCTTACATGCGTCTCCTTACAATAAAGCCTGCCCTGCCTCTTTTATAGAGTTAGTATGAAAATAAAATGCAATAAGTTATGCTGCAGAACTTCATAAAATGTAAATTGCTATACAAATGTATTTCTGTCTTCATTTTTTCCAGTAAGAGGGTATTTGCTGCTTTGTATCTGTGATGACCACCAGTGGGTCCCCAGATCCCCCTTCTTTCCTGGTCAGAGACCTCTTGGCCAGAGTCTACATTTCCCAGTTTTCTTTGCAGTCTGGTGCAGTCACACGACTGGTCTCAACAACGGAAGGAGTGTGGAAGTGACGTGGGTAATTTGTGCATGACTTTCTGAAGAGGAAATCACTTGCCTTCTGTTAGCACTCTTACCCCTTCTGATGGGCTGGAACTAAGGTGTTGGGACAACTCAGGCTGTACCACTTGGAAGCATGATGAGGAAACCAGATCCTGAATGACCTTGTGAGGCTGAGCTGCCCAGACCGTCCGTCCACTCACCCACAGATGGTAACTATATTTTTGAACCTCTTGCTATAGCAGATTAAACTATTCACTGCGAATAACTGTTATTGTGTAGCCTTCAAGCCCATGTTGCCATTTCTAATTTCAGCTGTGGCAACTGTCCACATTTTATTCCTGTCCTTTCCTCCACTGTATTTCATTCTTCTCCTTTTTGACTCTCTCAAGTCTTAGCTTTACTTCTCTATTTTCCTGTGAGGCCTGGTCTTTCAAAGTTGTTCCCAGCCCATAAAAGCATTCTTTTTGCTTTAACATAAGGAATCACTTGTTGAAATTTTACCCTTCTTCAATCATCCCTCTCATTTCTCAGAGCTCTTTTTTTCTTTGCCAGAATTTCCAACTATTCTTCTTCTTTTATTTTTAACTTGTTATCTCAAAATCATTTTACATGTTACATGGGGCTAATATTCTGATAAATGAGGGTGTTGAGTTTTGGGGTGGTATGTTTGCTCAATATTTACTTGTTTTTGTTTTTTGTGGTACGCAGGCTCACTGTTGTGGCCTCTCCCGTTGCGGAGCACAGGCTCCACAATTTGCATGTGTTGCTCTCTCTGCCTGGCCGACCTCCCTTTAAACTGATAGGCTCTAACTTGCCCTTCCGTTCTTTCTTTGGGCACAGTATCCTTCTTGAAGTCTTTCCAGTCTGGGTTAGGTGTCCTTGCAATAGTCTTCCAAAGCATCCTATGCTTACCTCTATCATAGAACTTACCTGCACATCGTTTCTCATATTAGAGGTAATTATGTATTAATTTCCCTATCTCTTCATATTAGCTTCAAATCCTGATGGAATTTCCTACTAGTTTTCAAGTTATTGGTCCTCATGTACTGACTGGTTATTAGTAAGGATTTAATAAATATTTTTGATAAATAAATGATTGTAAGAACAAATGAATTTTGGTCAGCACTGGTGGTTGTAGCTTTTAATTGTCAATTTTAAAAATGGTTGACTTTTCTTCTAAATTGGTCTCAGTGGAATTTGTTTGAGCATCATTTGAGTGCTTAATTTTTTTTCATGAAAAGTAAAATTTTGTTATTTTTCATATTCAATTTATAGTGTTTTGTGGTAGGCAAACCGATCTGAAATATGGATGTTAAAAGCCCCTGCAACATTATATCAGTGGGTGGAAACAGCTATTCTCTTCTGGAGACGTCTACTGCAAATATGTCTTAAAAACCCTTCAAAATCTGGACCTTGATTACCAAGGGCAGATAAAAGCAGAGACCTGTCTTAGAAGAAAACCAAGTAATTTGGGAGTTGTTTTTTTTAATATTTTTGTTTTGTTTTGTTTTGTTTTGTTTTGCGGTACGTGGGCCTCTCACCGTTGTGGCCTCTCCCGTTGCGGAGCACAGGCTCCAGACGTAAGGCCCAGCGGCCATGGCTCACGGGCCCAGCCACTCCGCGGCATGTGGGATCTTCCCGGACTGGGGCACGAACCCATGTCCCCTGCATCGGCAGGTGGACTCTCAACCACTGCGCCACCAGGGAAGCCCCCAAGTAATTTTTAAATGAGGGTTCATGACTTAAATCTATAACTGGGAGTGGGAAGAGATTAGTGGTCCAATTGTTTTCTATCCGAGGCTTCTCCTGCCTAAAGGCATTCCAATAAATATTTTTTTGTTTGCTTACAGTGTGCTAAATCTAAAAATAAGGTAAAATTAAACAGGGATGTTCTATTCACGTGGATACTTCAATCTGGTAGGAGAGACGAGACAAGTGCCCAGATGCCTATGACACATACGTGGTAGAAGTGGTGAATGGCATGGCCGTGTGTCACAGGAGCACAGAGGAGAGAGGGGGCTGGACTCAGGAAGCCTAAACTGAGAACGTGAATTCTGACCTTGGCCTTGAGTGTGATGGTTAAGAAGAACATTGCAGGTGGAAGGAACTGCTTGAGGGAGGTTTGGAGCCCTCCGAAAGGAGCCCTATACCATGTGGAGTCCACTACATCCGCAGCTCCTAAAGGTGACATGATTTGAACCTGACTATTACCACAACAAGTTACTTTTACAGATCTGACCTTCAGTTTCCTCATCTGTGAAATGATCATACTTACCTGATTGCTTTATGGGTAATTTAAGATAAGGTTTAAAAATGTTTAGCACAAAGGGGGAGTGGCAGAGGGAGGGACTGGGAGTTTGGTTAGCAGATTGAAACCACTATATATAGGATGGATAAACAACAAGGTCCTACTGCATAGCACAGGGAACTATATCCAATCGCCTGTGATAAACCATAATGGAAAAGAATAGTAAAACATGAATGTATGGATGTATAACTGAATCACTTTTCTGTAAGCAGAAATTAACGCAACACTGTAAATCAACTGTACTTAAAAAAAAAAAAACTGTGTAGCACAGCACTGGAACTAAGTAATACTCAGTAAACTTTATCTCTATTCCTTCCTTCCCTTCCTAACTACTCCCTCTCATCCCAGTATCCTGCTTTACTGCTTTCCTTCTCAAGGTTTGTCATTATCACCCCCCATTGGCTGGGTAAGGCAGAGTGATGAGTCATGATGGAATACAATGGTTTTATTGTTTATTTGACCTCAGCTGGCTTGAATTATGTCACTTAAATGTATTCCATTTGACTCTAAACAATAGGTGTGTGTACACACACAGTTATACACACACGTCTAATTTTTCAAAACACAGACACTTAAGCAGGGACTTAAGTAAGTGGATGAATAATAAAAATGTAATAGGTGGCAGAACTATTTTGGAGATGATCCTAAAATTTACAGCGTCTTTCACCTGACTTAGCCAAGCCTAAGAATCACTATTTTGGACTAATGCAGTAGGGACTAAGATGGGGCTTGGAAATGACTATTTTCAATAACCATGAAGGTTCCTGTTCCCAAGATGATGGCCATCTTGGGGAAACACCAGGCTGCAGGAGAGCACAGTCTCTGGCCCCAGACCCAAGATCAGGAAAGTGATACTGACTTCACTGCGCAGTCTGTCTCCTCCTTGGAATGATGCCGCCAGGTCTTAGTGACCAGACAGGTTTCTACCTCTTTTCTGCTTGGAAGAATAACAACATTCATTCATGACACTTATTGAAAGCCTGCATTCCAACTTTTGAGAAAGAAAAGTAGGCTCATTGCAAATTAACTGGATATACCATTAAAGGTCACATAACTAATTCATTTCTCTGTTCTTCATTCTCTACAGGCTCACTTTAAAATAGAGTACATCCTTGGCTTCCCTGGTGGCGCAGTGGTTGAGAGTCCGCCTGCCGATGCAGGGGACACGGGTTCGTGCCCCGGTCCGGGAAGATCCCACATGCCACAGAGCAGCTGGGCCCGTGAGCCATGGCTGCTGAGCCTGCGCAACGGGAGAGGCCACAGCAGTGAGAGGCCCGCGTACCACAAAAAAAAAATAAATAAATAAAATAGAGTACATCCTTGTTTAAAGTTCGACTCTGAAAAACTTTAAACTACGAACTTTGACCAGATCCAGATTGTGCCTCTAACTGTCTGGTAACTCTCTGGCTCATAAGTATGATGGAATTAATTGATATGAGGTGAAGGAGGGAGTTGAGGTCAGAGTGAAATAAATCTGCGTTTTCAGCAGCTTTTCACTCCCCCTTCTAAGCCGCGGGCAGGTGGCTCCCTTTCTGTTACCTGTGAAGGAGAGTGTGTTTACACTTCCCATATGAACAGGCTCTTCAGCAGATGAGCACACTTCTTCGACTGATTCCTTCCCGATGGAATTGTGAGATCCTCTCATCACAGTACAAACGTGACTGGTAAAGTTGAAGTCACACCTGCCGCAGTGCGCTGTGGCTTCCATAGACGCCGGGCAGACGGTTCCGCAGACTTTGGTTTCCTAAGTCAAGCGGTAGAGGTGGGGCGGGGGGGAAGGGAATTGAAAGCGCTCATTTAGACACGTGTGGCATAGGTTTTTACGACTCTCAAATAAAATTTTCCTGTGCTGAGTTCATGAATGAACACCTCAAAATTCATAAAAGGAAATGAGGGCAGTGTGTATACTAGAAAGAGCAGTTACTTTGAAATGACACAGATCTGGATTCAAAATCCAGTTTTGCAACTTGTTGGTGTTGTGACCTTGAACGAGTCTCTTATCCCCTCAAAGCCTCAGCTTCTTCCGTGAAAGAATGGAAATTCAATTTACTATGCGGGTTTGTTTGAATGACTCAAATGAGATAACGTAAATGCCTTACACTTAGTAGATATGCTATAAATAATAACAAGAGTCATTATTTTATTATTGTTACTTTGACACTTTCCTAATGGAGTTTTAGACAAAATAAAGAATGTGAAATTTGAGAATCTGCACTTGTGCTCTTGGGAAATTTGGACTAATAAGAAGTATTCTGCACCCAAGTTTTAGAAAATTTAAATATTTCATGAACTGTCATTATAATCATTATTATTTATATTTATAAACTTTTTCTCTGGTGAATCTCTGGACATTTTATAGCTATTGATAAATACTAGTAGGCTCTAATCTCAGAAAATGAAATACTTCATCATCCCAAATTACAGGAGATATAAATAAGGCAATATTCTTATAAGGCAAAGCTCTACTTCATCTTCCCTTTATATAGGTAGCATAACTTATTTTAAATCATTTTTGTTATTTATAAGTGATCTACATTCAATCTGTCTCTTTACCTAAAATAAGTTAAATTATTTTCCCAACGATGATCAAAGTAAAGCTGCTTCAGAAAAATATAGTTGGATTTCCATTTAAGTATGGTGGATCGAACATGTGCATTTATCGTCATTTCCTCTTAAAGCCCAACCAAATGAAAATAAAGGAATATGGAAAGTCCAACGAAACAGGAAGGGAAGTAACACACGTTTTTGGCAGCTGGGAAGTGGACGGATGTGGCAGAGACAAGACTATGTGCCCAGGAATACCCATTTTTGCCTTTTCTCCCCTGGAACGCTAGATTTTCAAGTCCAGCTACAATAAGAAGAGCCATGTGACTAGAAATGTCTGTGTGACTGTGTACAGGAGAGATGCCTTCTGCATCCAGGGAAGACGCATACATGTGCAATCATCCACTCTCTCCCTTTTTCCACTGTGAAGCCCCACAAGATGGAAGCGACTTGGGTTCCTGAGATGTTGCATGGAGGAGATCTGCCAGTCTCACACTGGACTGTCACAAGAAAGGTTTAAAAAAATTCATTCTGTTGACCCATTCCATACATGAGTATGTCTGTTTTCACCTCAGCACAGTCCAGTGTATTCTGGCAAAAACACAAATTAGTACTTTGAAGTTGGATGTTGTCTTAACAACAATAACAAAACCCTAAAGTATGTGGCATTGGCTTAGGGTTAAGCAGGCCATGGCAAAGAAATACGTACTGGGCTTTGGGAAGCTGGGGAGGTCTGTTGTACTATGGCTAAATATTCTGCAGACTCTGCCCTGGGATAACTGTCAAAGCAAGCCAAGTGTTCCTGAGCTCACCACTCTGGGGAAGACATCATAGCTTAGAACGTGAGCAGTATGTGTGCTGTTAGAGCTGCATTTGGTCAAGGATTAGAAAAATGAGAAAAACGTAGAAAATAATTGGTGAAACTAAAAAAATAAAAAAAAGAGAGGGTCCACTGGAAGATATAAGCCAGGAGCCAGAGTGGGAAAGCTAAACGCAATTCTGCATATTGCATAGTGAGAACCCCAGCCCTCTTTGCTACTGGATACTCCATATGCCAGCCAGGCATGTATGCCATCCCGATGTAGGATGGAGTATTAAGGATACTTCTTTGAGTATTAAAATAGTACCAATCTTAAGCCATAATGGAAAAGAATATGTAAAAGAATATATATATATATATATATATATATATATATATAAAAATAAAACTGGATCACTTTGCTGTACAGTAGAAATTAATGCAACATTGTAGATCAACTATACTTCAATAAAATAAATTAAAAAAACTAAAATTTTACAGGCAAAAATAGTACCAAACAAATGAGACATTTCAAAGAATAAAGCAAACAATTCAAAAAAGCAACAATGGAATTAATATTTCCAGAATGATTAAAAAAATGACATTCCATGAATGAAACAAGAGTAGGATGATATAAGTAATAATCAGCAAACAAGAAAGCGCACTTAAAAACTAAAAAGCATATGATAGCTAAAAACACCCCCACAACAAATCAATAGAAGGGTGGAAAGATATAGTTAAGGCAATATCTCATCACATTGAAAAAGATGAGGAGTTAATCAATAGGCAAGAAAGAAGAAGAAAAAATTAAAACATCAGTTTAGGAAGTCCAACACCAAAGTGATCAGTGAAAACAGACAAAAGAAGGGGCAAATTATCAAAGACATAATAAAATAACAGTCCCTGGAAGTGAAGGCCATAGACCCCACCCTGCAAAAGTCCACAAAAAGTATATCATTATGAATATTAATAATAATGATGATAATAACATCTATATAGAGGCACATTGCCATGAAACTTTAGAAAAGCAGAATAAAGAGAATGTCTTAAAAACTGTCATGGGAAAAACAACATGGTTACCTACAAAGAAACAGGACTCAGAATAGCAATGAAAATTTAAAAATGCAGAAATGCCTTCAAAATCCTGTGTAGAAATATTTTTTGACCTTGAATTGTATACCTAGCTAAGCTATCAATCCAATGGGAAATAGAATTACAATAATTTCAGACTTCAAGCTCTCAAAACATTTACCTTTCATGCACCTGTATCAAGGGAGATAATTTTTCAAAAGAAGGTGGCAAAAAGGGACAACTGGAGTTCAAACACAGAAAGACCAACACAGAGGAGGAGTGAAAGGAATTCCCAAACTGACAGCTTAGGGAAGAAGGGCTGGGACAGCTGTGCAGAAATCCCACAGTGATCCAGTCCAGATTGGAGCAGGAATTGGAAGACTCCAGGAAAGAGGTCTTCAGGAAACAAAATGGAATCTATGGATTGAAATTTACCTATAACACACTGTGTGATTCAGCATTCAGAAAATCTTCTAATCATAATCATTTAAATATGAATTTTAAATACAACTGTTAATTGGCCTTCATAGAGCCAATTCAAGCCAACTTAAAAGATCATGGTTATATCCTGAACATCCTCCTTAAATAGTGGAAGCTGTCTCTTCTTGACCAAAATGAGATGCCTGGGAATCCAATGTGAGGTGGGCAATAATGAAACAGATAGTTGTGAGTGATGGTGTCATTTCTGAAACCAACAGGTTTTCTATCTTCATTCTTCAAATATGAGTGCCCCTCTAAGGAGAGTTTTTTCATACAGATGCTTCCTAGCTCGTTATTTTAAAGGCACGTTCTTGCAACATCACCAGCTCTTTAAGACCAAAAAATCCTAAGTATTTAAGAAAAATATCCTAGTCAAAACTTCTGAAAACACTGGCCTGGAATAAATTTTGGAACATAGTGTCGGATAGATTTCTTTCATAGAACTGACTGAAGTTGTGTTCAAATCAGATCGATTCTTAAAAAATTTTGTAGACAAAACCTTACTATTTTTATTGGGTGTTTTGTATGGTTATTCACTTCATGAAGTACCTACTCTCTTCCACAATTTTATGTGTAATCTGTTTTTCCTTTCTTTTTTTAATTTTAATTTTATTGGATATGGTTGATTTACAATGTTGTGTTAGTTTCAGGTATACAGCAAAGTGATTCAGTTATGCATATCTTAATATTCCTTGCCACAAAGTGCTTGCTGGGGCCTTAAAAATCTCAAGACTTATGGTCCATTCGACAGACCATGATGTCCACACAATGATTGTGTAGTTGCCTCACTCAGCAAGAGCTCTTCTATTGTCTGTGACCAAAGCACCGATTTTTAGCCACCTCTTAGTGACAAATTACTACCAAACGTAGTAGGGTGTTTGTTTTTGAAACGCCCATAATCCTTTCCTTAAACTGGTAGGTTTCTAGAGTGCTGGGTCAAGTTTAATGCTAACAAACATGGAATGGCTGTATGTGGAGCATCTCAACGTACAAACATAAATGATGCACCCACAGGCCTATTCATTTTTGTGGTTGGCTGGCTTTTGCTGATCTTGCGCTGTCTTAAGGAATATGATAGAAACACAGTGAAGTGAATCTGCTGTATGTAAGTTCTCTATGAAAGGAAAGCAATGGCCTATGGTTGGGGGGCTAGAGAAAAGAAGCTGAATTTCCCTTCATCTCCCACCACAGCAACATGCCGGCTCAGACTTTCTGTCTGCAGTAATCTGAAGTGCTGGTAAAGCTTCCTGAGAACAGCTAATCATTATTAATTCCTTTAGAATTCATTGCAATAACATCAATCATAGCGAACTCATTTGGTATTAATATGGATGTAATGTGAAAATGAATAATGCACACAGGAGTTTTTATATTCCTATTTTAGAAAAATAGTTATGAACAATGTATTTCTCTTTCCATTGTCAAATCAGCCCGAGAGGTTTTCTATCAATTACCTTCATCATCATTCCAGTTGAAATCTTGTCAGAGCAAACATATTTCAAAGGATTATATCCAACTCCATTACAGCATTTCTGGCTGTTTGGAATAAGTTCAGTCTCACAGCATTTTACTGGCACTGGGTCATTCTTTTTAACATGTGCTTTAGATTCTCCACTGGAAGCAGAGCAGCATGTGGTATCTGACATATTCATATAATCCTGCCCACAGCAGAACATCCCTGCAACAATAAAATGTTATATATGAATATGAAATAAAACAAGAGAAGAAGACTGAGGCTGCTATAAAGTTTGGTATAAAAATGTCAGACTCAGGCAGTTCCTGAAAGGGTATGAGAGCTCAGGTAGCATTTCCCTACCAAGGTGATTTAAATGTACAGGGAGGGGTCCTTCTGACCAAGAGCACCAGACACTAATTAGGTAAAGAACACACAAGAGGAAGTGTTCTAAAATCATTCAGCAGGGGGCCAAATTTCTCCTAAGCGCCATAAAAAATGATATGATTTCTGTCATGAGAACTGCCTGCCCATTTTGTGATGATAACATCTTGTTGCAGAAGGGGTAGTTAAACCACAGGAACCCAGAAGAAATCTTTAGAAATTCACAAGGGAGAAGAGGTCACCCAAGCACTCTGGGATAAGAGGCTAGACAGTGGAGAGGTAGAACTGGAGACTTTGCGTAAGCATCTTGTAAGTTTCTGCCTGCCTTTGTCTAAGATACAGATATTTGATTCTTGTGAATCCAGCAGCAACTGTAACCATTCTTTGGTCATGAGATAGATCTGTATCCAGAACCAGTTGAGTGCACTCACAGATCAGGTGAACCATTTGGCCACCATTCTTCAAGCTGCACTAGACCCATCACTGGACGTGGGTAAGAGGTTGGGGTGGTGGCCGAAAGACCTTGCAGGGAAGATCGTTGATCTCCACTTCTCGCTGAAAGACAGGTGTGCCTGAGATACCAAACAGCCTCCTTTCTCCCACCCAATTCAGTGTTAACTGCTTGTGTTCACATCATTTAGATCTTGCCGTAGAAGAGACACAGCAGAAATATAGACATAAAAGGCTGAATAAATAAACAATGTACTAGAGTCAGATTAAGCTAGAAATTAAGATGCCTATACCCCACGTCACAGGGCTATCATAGTAGAATTTATATCCAGTTATATAGCAGCGCAATGTGATGAATGATTTATTTTAATTAGAATTTTGTCTATTTATTATTAGTCCTGACTGATAACATAAAGAACCTCAACTTCAAAGGGCCCTGGGGTCCCGAATTGCTCAATCTGGTCCTGTACAAACACCTACATTATGAAAGACACTCCTAATAATAGACCAATGAGTTTTAAGTGCTTTCCAGTTTATAAAAAAAATCCTTGAAAGTAGACACTGACTTGGCACATGCCTTAAGAAAGATGTTTATCCACACATGACTCCAAAGAACACTCTCACTGATCTTTCCACTTTAAAAATATATCTCTCAATATTAAAATTTTTTTATTTATGATTAATGATATACATTGATCATAACTGCATTTTGACATCATGTTTAAAGGTGAT
The DNA here is from genome assembly GCF_951394435.1 of Stenella coeruleoalba. Taxonomy (NCBI): domain Eukaryota; kingdom Metazoa; phylum Chordata; class Mammalia; order Artiodactyla; family Delphinidae; genus Stenella; species Stenella coeruleoalba. Next base: position 137,931,799 of record NC_137169.1, read on the forward strand.
CATGGTTCAAAGTAATTGGTTTAAAAGTAAACTGTTGGGCTTCCCTGGTGGCGCAGTGGTTGAGAGTCCGCCTGCCGATGCAGGGGACACAGGTTCGTGCCCCGGTCCGGGAAGATCCCACATGCCACGGAGTGGCTGGGCCCGTGAGCCACGGCCGCTGAGCCTGCGCGTCCGGGGCCTGTGCTCCGCAACGGGAGAGGCCACAACAGTGAGAGGCCCGCATACCGCAAAAAAAAAAAAAAAAAAAAAAGTAAATTGTTTTCTTTGGTGCTTTATTAATAATTTTAGTTGTATTAACATTGCCAGGGAAAGTTCTTTCAAATAGATACACACAGCAGGGCTATCATTGTAGTCTGACTTTTGATTATGATGGGTAAAACTCACACACACACACTCTCTCTCTCTCTCTCTCTCACACACACACACACACAAAAGAAAAATCCACAGCTTCAAGTTTTATACTGTCTGGGCATTTTTTTTCCTGCTGCTTTCTGATCAGACATTTAAATACAACCTTGGATTCTTTGCTGTCATTTTTTTTTTTCTCCAGCAGTTTTCTTAAAATAATTCATGTTTCTATTTTAAAGAGCAATCAAAATCTGAACACTGGCCCTTTAGGGAGCAGAATACATTCTCCACCTCTACTCCCAAATTACTGTATGGTTTCACCATGCTTTAAGTATAAAATCAAAATGCAGACATTGACCTAATTCCAAACTCCTAATCAGTCATCTGATCGCTCTGAGGGACTTTTGACAGGTCAACTAAAATTTTGATAATGAACTGTTTTTACACTAGAAAAAAAGGATGCTTTCTTTCACAAAGAGCTTCATCTTTGTTTCACTGAATTAAAATTTAAAGCCAAGATTTCACTCACATAACAAGAAGTGACTCCCTTTCTAGTTTCTTTGGTAAACCATTACTTCTTTAATTATTATCAACCTTGTTCCAGCGTGATAAATTGCTAATTACTTAATACCCTAATCAGCGTTCATTCTTTGCACAGATAAACTGTGACAGTGCCATTAATTTAAATAGTAATTTCACTTAATGGCCAGAACGGCACACCAGATTTTTATGCAGCATTTTCTGAAGACTGCATCCATCACTGCAATATTCTGACATAAAGATGTCTGACGTGCACTAACTCACTTAGGGAGAGCAGATGTTGCCGAGCAGAGCTTGGTAGTAATTCCCATAGTGCATCACTTCAGCATGAATGAGCTGCAAATTCAGAGACAGACAATCTTCTGAAACTGCATTGCAATAACTTTTGACCCTACCTAATTTATCACATGGAGCACTTGACTTTTGACCTGTGACACACAGAAATCACAGTTTTAAATATGCCCAAAGAAAAACAACACAGGTCATGTATTATTGATGGATTGATCTACACTTCCAGAGGCTCTTCATTAAATTTGTACAAAGGTGGAGATTCTCTTTGAACAAGATGCAGATGTTATTAAAGGGGTAGAGTAGGTACTGAACTATTAGATATTTATTTCTGAGATCAAACAGCCTATATTGTCTTTGCAAATAGTGCATATATCCAATGGATAGCTTTCGTTGCATTGGATACACCTGAGAAAAGAGTGAAGGAAAGCATTTTTTGACTCATAATATTATGAATACTTCCAATATGTTACTAACACTTACTAAATGTCCATGGCTGAAAGGAGAGCATTTATAAACATACAGTCCTGATGAATTTCTAAATTGTTAATTCTGTACAACAAGTGTGCCATTTTTCTAAAAATTATCCAAGGATTATCATGCTTTTGAGTTAAAAATAGGACAGTCATAAAAAACAGAGTCTAGAATATGACAAATCATTGTGGAACTCTGGGATTGACCATGGGGACCACATTTTAAGCCAAGGAATTATATTTCAGGCCTAGAAGAATGTAAAAAAAAAAACAGGTTTGTGATTAGTCATCCTCAGGACAAACAAAGTTGATGGCAGAGCATGAAAGAAAAGAAATGCAACTTGTCTTCACTAGCAGCTGGCTCTATGGCTACCACCACAAAACTGAGACAGGGTAGGGTAAAAATGTTCCCCAGATCATTGCAATGTATTTTATAGCATTTATACTTTACACGTTTCAAAAGGTCATTGTATCATATGGAAATCTTCCTGGGAAATCTTTCAATACACATCTTACACAATGGATTTCTATGATGTATTTCCCTCTCTGCAAAAGTCCCCACATTCCATCTTATGTAACAGGGGTAGTCATTCATTCGACTGATGTCAGAATCTAGGACACGGAAAGTCAGTACTTTATTCTAGAACAGTTTCATCCCAGAGTTTCATATCCAAGGTTGCATGGAGAACACAGATAATAGAAATAAAGCAATATGTTCCAAAGGTATGTCATGATTAGTTCCTCATGGCTAACAGAAAATCCTGTCCTCTTTGCCTGATAGAGAGGCTTTAAGGTTCATCTTTTAATATGAAGGGGTATAATCAGGTCCAATCTAAGACTGATGGCACAAATGATAAAACCATATAGGCAAACACTACAAATAAAAAGAGTAATAAAGGGGTTTAAAATATATTCAAAGAAAATGGTTCAGAATACATAGCCACTGAAATGACGAGCATGACTTCCATCCCGAGGTACCTGTGTAACACTCCTACACAACTCATCCGCCCAGAGAGAGCACTAAAAACATAAACGCTACTCCAGCACTTCTGTTCCAACAGCATCTGTTAATTCACTCCATTTATAAAATACATATTGACAAAGACAACTGAACTGGGACCAGGGAGATTTGATTTGGTGTGAGAAAGTCAATTCAATGTGATTTTGTTAAAGGGCTCCTGCAGGCAAATAAAAGAGTTTAAGTAATAAAGTACATAAAGAGATGTTTTACGAGCCAGCCCGGTGTCGTGGCAGGCCCACAATGCCAGGCAGGGAGAGAGGCCAGGCTTAGGAACAATATTATGAGATCCAAACCCTCAAGCAGCAGGTACGGTATTGCTAGGCCGAGGAAAGAAAGGGCCATATGGATATTCTGGAAGGTCACTAAGGTCACGATCATTAGGGGCGACAGGAGGGCGCGGCAACAGAGACAGGAAAAAGACATGTGGAACGTGTCTGTTTCCAGTGAAACCTGCAGGGAGGTCAAGAGACTAAAAAGAGATTTTTTTTTTTTCCTTTTTAAAAGGCTCATTCTTTCAGTCCACCATGATTACCAGAGTTGGTGGAACTGTTGAAGGTCAGGGGAAACTCTGGAGCTAATTTTGATTCACAGGAATTGAGGAATGGCAGTTTGCTTAGGAAATAGTTGGCTAGCATGTATATCATATTGAAGTACACCAGTGATTCTGAAATTTGGGCCCATGGATGGACTTCAAGGGTGTATGAAATGGCAAAAAAATTTTTGTGTGTATCCTACATATTATTATTTGAGGTGAGGGTTTGTAACTTTCAAAAGATTCTACCAGGAGTGTCTGACCTCCAAAAGATTAAGAGTCTTTGTCCTAGTGGACAGTGACCTCTATTCCATTTCTTAGAAAAGGCACTTTTGGCAAGAGTTTTGTTTTGCACAGGCTCCGGACGCGCAGGCTCAGCGGCCATGGCTCACGGGCCCACCCGCTCCGCGGCATGTGGGAACTTCCCGGACTGGGGCACGAACCTGTGTCCCCCGCATCGGCAGGCGGACTCTCAACCACTGCGCCACCAGGGAGGCCCTTGGCAAGAGTTTTAACTGACTTATCTTTCCTTCTCCTTCACATCCATTCTGCCACCCAAATCTAATTTATCTCCATAAATCACAGTTCTCATCATCGCATTGACTCTTCCCTGAGTACCAAATAACGTTCAAATCCTTTCGGCTTTTCGGCTTTATCTCCCTCTATTTCCTTACACACGGCATCCTCCTCCAATCAACCCAACTGCTCACTCCTACCTAGACATGCTTTGCAGGCTGCTAATTTCACACTTCAGCTCAAGCCATGCCCTTTAGCTGAAACGTCCTTCTTCCATCCACGTGTCTCAAAATCCTACTCGTCGTTTGCGGTTCCGATCAGCGGTTTAGCTTTCTTCATCATCTTGGCTGGAGTGATCACTCAGTCTTAAGATTATGCTTGTATTCATCCCTCTCTTATGCCTGTGTTTAATCTTACAGGCACTTTTCTCCTTGATTAGATTGCAAGTCCTTAAGGGTAAAAATGGAATCTTAGCCATTTTTACACTCACAAAGCACTAAGAATGATATTTTGAATATAGTCACTACATGGTACATGTTTATTGAATGAAGGAATATGGCAATTGACTTAAAAAAAGCAACAGATGAGCAACAATGCTAAAATGAGACAGCTTACTGCTGTTTTCAAACTCTCACTCATTACGGTGTTGGGGTGGGCGGGCAGCACTTTTGCATCTCCACTACTCCATGACCATGGTTCTGTCTTTTTTTTTTTTTTTTGTGGTACGCGGGCCTCTCACTGCTGTGGCCTCTCCCGCCGCAGAGCGCAGGCCCCGGATGCGCAAGCTCAGCGGCCATGGCTCACGGGCCCACCCGCTCCGCGGCATGTGGGATCCTCCCGGACCGGGGCCCGAACCCGTGTCCGCTGCATCGGCAGGCGGACTCTCAACCACTGCGCCACCAGGGAAGCCCCATGGTTCTGTCTTGAATGGACCTGTTTTTAGCTAACACATCTAAAGGAGAAAGAGGTACTCAACTGGTTAGTCATAGTACAGGATAACTAACTAATGGCCATGAATTTCTAGCAGACCTGATTACTAAGCCTTAAAGCAGTGGTTCTCAAAGTTTGGTGCCAGGACCCTTTTATACTTTCACAAATAATTGAGGACCCCAAATAGCTTTTGTTTATATGGGTAAGATTTGTTGACATTTACTGGGTTAGAGGCTAAAACTGAAACGTTTGAAATAGATATTCATTAATTCATTTAAAATAATGATAAACATATAACATGCTAACATAAATATTTATGAAAAAATAAACATATTTCCAAACTGAGAAAAATTAGTGAGAAGAATGACATTGTTTATATTTTTGCAAGCCTCTTTAATGTCTACCTTAACAGAAGTAACTGGATTCTCCTACCTGCTTCTGCATTCAACTATTGCAATATCATGGAAGCAACCTAAATGCCCATCAACAGATGAATGGATAAAGAAAATGTGGTACAGATACACAATGGAATACTACACAGCCATAAAAAGGAACGAAAATTTTGCCATTTGTGGCAACACGGATGGACTTGGAGGGCATTATGCTAAGCTAAATAAATCGGACAGAGAAAGACAAATATTGTATGTTATCATTTATATGCGGAATCTAAAAGAATACAACAAACTTGTGAATATATTACAAGAAAGAAGCAGACTCACAGATATAGAGAACAAATGAGTGGTTACCAGAGGGGAAAGGGAAGGGAGGAGGAGTGAGGTAGGGGTAGGGGATTAAGAGGTACAAACTATTATATATAAAATAAATAAGCTACAAGGATAGATTTTACAGCACAGGTAATATAGCCAACATTTTATAATAACTATAATGGAATACAACCTGTAAAAACTGTGAATCGTGATATTGTACACCTGTAACTTATACAATATTGTACATCAACTATACGTCGATTAAAAAAAAATCTGTTGCAATATTACATGTCATGTAACCTCTGGAAAACTCCACTGTATACTTATGAGAGAATGACAGTGAAAAAGGCGTATAATAGTTTAGTATTATTGTGAAAATAGTTTTGATGTCACAGACACCACCTGAGGTCTTAGAGACCCTCAGAAATCCCCGAGACATACTTTAAAAGTCACTGCCTTAGAGCTTAGCGCACATACACAGCACCTTTTCTTCTAACTTGGGCACACTTGTGGTGTGTAGTCAACGTCTCATTTTTTTTCTGGTCATCAGAAAATGTTGGCAACTTGGTAGTTACACTGGGCCTGTTCATCAGACTTGATAAACATTGATATGGTTTGGGTTGGAGAGTATCCAGGGCTTGTTCAGGTATCAGAATGCTCAGGAATGTTAAGAGCATGGACTCTATGAATGGAGTTAGAAACTCTTCTTAGTCACAGTGGCAAGAAATTCATGGGCAGATCTCCCAGACTCCCTTGTATTTAGGTATCGATAGATAGCTGAGTTCCAGTCAATGAAATGTCAATAAAACTATCTGCTATTTCTAGCCTGGCCAAAAACAACAAGAACAACAACAACAAAACCAAAAAAAAAAAAACCCCACACCTGTTATTTCATACTCTTTTCTTCTTCTGACTGCAGACAACTCCCAGGTGACCCGAGAAGCTACCCGTTGAAAATGACAGTGCTTCCAACAGCCAGAATGACTGTGGGAAAGAGATCTCACCCTGAAGATATGTTCACACCACAATACTATTATATGGGAAAGAAATGAGCCTCTATTATCTTTGAGCCTTTATATATTTTGAGGTTCACTTACAGTAACAGTGTTACCTGAAGTAAAACAGCCACTTACTAGATGTGTGATCTGGAAAAAGTTTTTAACTTCTGTACTTCTGTTTCCTCATCTGTAAAATGGAGATAATACTAGTACCTACCTCCTAGGGTTGCGGTGAGGTTTAAATGTGTTAATGTGTGTGAAGCACACAGAACTCAGCTTGGCAAATAGTGAACATGGAATGTTGCCTACGTGTTGTTGTTGTGATTTGTCTCCTGCTGCTCGTATACATCTTCTAGCCAATAAGCAGTGTCCAGGAAACACTGAGCTGGACTTCTGGACTGGACTTTAGTTATCTTTAGAATGCTAACCTTTTACGTCTACAATCCATAGGGGATATTTCTGAAATGACTTCTGTGTCTATACCGGACACTTGTGTATTATATGATTTAATACATCATTCATTTTTTAAGAAGATCTTGGGAGGTTGGTTTTTGCTGTTTGTTTTTGTTTTTTTGGTCTTACCTGGCAAACTCAACTTTCTTGTTACCTTATAGTACAGATCCAGGTGCCCTGTGCCATTTCTTGGAGATAATCCTTAAATTCCTTAGTCAATGAAAATGTCAGAATTGAAATCTAATTCTGTTGTTTATAGGACAACTAGCCACTCTTACTATTTTCTGGACAGTTGATGGAGATCAACATAATGACATGGGACTATCAACCACTTTGACAATATATACATTAAAATCTTCCTTTAAATATGTCCTACTGGGTTGGATGAAAAAAGGCATAAGATGGATACAGTGCGGATCCAGAAAGGTGATTTATAGCTTCACAGAATAGTAAATGCCTTGGAAATACACTTGATGGTTGTACAAAGATAAAATAAGAAACTAGAAATCAGGTTTTTTTTTTTTGACTCAAAGAAGGAGATGAATTTTTGTCACACTGGGAGGATTGAAATTTAGTTATGAATAACTTAATTTGGCATTTCTTACTTATTTAAGGGCTATCAAAATACTGAGAGTCTAGTATCCTTATTAAGGCACAAAATTCTGGTACATCCAGGATTGATACTTTTAATATGTTTTGATTATTTAGTTTTATTATTGAAGTGCTCTTCTTAATAGTTCTCATCAGAACTTACTTTATTTTATTTTTGGCCACGCTGTGTGTCTTGCGGGACCTTAGTTCCCTGACCAGGGATTGAACCCGCGCCCTCGGCAGTGAAAGCACGGAGTCCTAACCACTGGACCTCCAGGGAATTCCCCATCAGAATTTTACACAGAAGAGAATGTGTACAAGAACATGGTATTTAACAATAACACTATAATAATTTAAATAATTGTTACTTGTATTATGGATAACTCTGAGAAGAAATTAAAGAAAGACAGCAGAGAGTTCATAGTTTATCTCCATCAAGATATTATGATGAAAAAAAAAAAGATATTATGATGTCCTGAAATTTTAACTTGGAGGGACTGGGATTCCAATGCATACTAGTTGCAGGGGTAGGTTTATCTTGAAGTTCAGGAAAATTGATCTTCAAGGCCCTTCACTTGTATGAGCCCCTTCCAAGGCAAGCATAGATATATTTTTATAAAATTTGTGAATGTATAATATTTAACTACAATTTGTTATGGCCACTATCTCTTGCCCTTTTAACTTGTCCTCTGTCATACATGGCCTCATATTGATTGAGATTAGGGTAACCATGGACATTTATGGACTCAAACTAAGGGGAAGTTGAGTCTGGGGAATATTTAGTTTGGGTTCAGTAGCTAAATTTATATGATTTCAGCCACTTTCATAAAAAAGTTGTTAAGGCTTAAATATGTCATTTTCACTGCAATTTGGAAAGATAAGGAATGTGAGAAATTATAGACTCTTAATTTGTATGCATATAAAGGGAAGGTTTAAAGAAAAAGATCAGTTAGAAAAATTAATATGAAATAAAAGCTGTGAAAATGAAATCAACTGAAATATTCTGACATCAAGAAGAGAATTGTAACAAAATAAATTTCAAATCATACTCAAAGTAGGAAACTATTAAAAGAAAATGATGGATCTAGGATTGAAGCAATGCATAAGCAATATGATTACTTTGATAAATTATGAAAAGAAGTAACTTATATTGGAAAAATCTAGACTTCTTACTGATTTGTAGATAAAATAGTGGCATCTATGATAAAATACAACTTAAATTCAGTCCTACAATAAGGATATCCATGAAAACTGGTAATGATGCTGTCAATTCAACAAATATTTAAGACAAGTCACTGCAAATCACCTTAAGACAAGAAAACTTAAAATGCCCTAAAATCTTAAAAAACCCTTTGTAGGTATTTCTCTAAAATTGAAAATAACCTATATTTCCATAATATTACAATAATGAGTTGTGAAGTGTAAAGTCGCTTTTCTAAACTTTAAATAATTAAACAAATTTTTGATTAACTATGTGACAGGAAAGAATGAATTATCTTTCTATTCTCTCTACAGATAATTATAGTACAAAGCCATGGCTGTATGAAGAGGTGACCAAGGGTGTCAGTTAAACATGTCAGGGAAAAAAATATAGAGGGATGTCAGAAATTATATAATCCAAATATACTATTTTTATGTTAGTGGAATCTGCCAGGTTTATCCTTCTACATGTATAATTCTTGTCATTTCTTTTCCCCTTATAAATAAATATTTATATTTTATCTTGTCTTCATCATTTGGTTTTATTTTCTTAAAAAGCATCTCCCAAATTTTATAAATTTTGGCACCCCCAAATCTAGATCTGACTGTGTGATCTTGAGCATGTGTCTAATCTCTGTGCCTCAGCTTCCTCATTTTAAATATGTGAATAATAATAGTACCTATTTTGTACAGATTAATTGAGGGAATAATGTATAAAACATTGGGCATAGTACCTCCTAGATAGTAAGTACTCATTTAATGATAATGATTGCTATTAATGCTAATTTAATAGCTATAGAAAAATAAAGGAGTGAAAGAATTATGGTACAACATCATCAATAATAATTTGTATACTCTCAGTATTGCTATGAATTATTCTCTTGGTCCAGAACCAATGCATTGATGTGTTTGTTTGTTTGCTTTTTGGTGGACATGACACTTTTCAAGAAGAAAGAGTTTTGGTCTGCTTTTATGAAACGCATCACATGCACATAAAAAATGTGAGGTTACATTTTTCTTTGTTAGACAATGTGTAGCTATTTGCCACATTCGATGTAATTAACGTGAGCTTTCATTACTTATGTGTTTTATATCTAGGGCAAATTTCTCAACGTCTCTGTTTCTGAGATTCTCCCTCTACTGAAAGGTAGATGAGGCTCCCTTACCTGGAAGGCGACTGTACACCACACCCTGTTCCTCTCCCCCACAGCACTCGAAATCTTTGCTCACAATCTGTCCACCACAGCACTGCTGGCCATGGCCATCATGGAGCCTCCCAGCACAGCAAATCTGGTTTCCGGAGGTGGAGTATGGCAGTCTGCCACAGCAGGAGTCGCCGAGGCCAGTGGAAACCCGATTGTGCTGTTCATCTGGACAGCATACTTCACCTGTCAATTTAGCACAATAACCATCATTGTATGAGTTAAAAAAATATGCTTTGACTCACGACTAAATTTTATCACAATGATCTTGCAGATGCCAACTGGTTGACAGGGTATCGTCATACTGGAGTTGCAAAATCTCAATACCGCTTCAAAATGTTTGCATTGAAGTTGTATAAACACGTGTATAAACATGGGTCTATGCCAACTTAGAGGCAACAAAAAAAGTTTGTCTACGATTACTTTTCTATCTATTTAGTATATATATATGTATATATATATTTTTGGAAAGTGGGATGGACTCAGAAATCAATTCTTGATAAATTTGTATTGCTTTTGATTATAATTTCTTTAACCAAACTACATTTCTTTAACCAAATGAAAGATTTCCAATGGAAAGGTTAATTAAATGAAAGGAGGTAAAAATACTATATTCATATCTGCATACTAGTATTTTGCTGAGCTATGGCAGACACTGCATTTCACTGATGTAGTTCCACCCACATTTCCCCTTTATATGATATTCTGAGAAACTTGAGACAAGAATAGAATAATTTTTGCCTAGTGCCTTGGGATCAAAGGGTTCAAATATTCTAAATATCAGTAGTCATTTTTTTTGGTATGAAGTGGCTTCTAAAAGACAAAAAAAATTTTAATTGCTTTTATTAAGGATATCTTAGAAAGGACTAATAAGAATTTGGAAGATGTAAAAATCAAACATCATCTTTCCTGTCTATCTCATGACCAACGCCTTCCTTGCCCCTGGAACCTTGACCTCCTCCTCCCATTGCCTTACTACTCTTCTTCTTCTTACACCTTCAAGAGACCCTCTTCTATTTCCCCCACTGCCCCTTCTTAAACATATCTTTCTCCCTGGACACTATCCCTTCATTAAATCTTATGAGGTATGTGAATATGATGGCCAATCTGGCAGGTTTTATAGCTTTAAACCACTGTCCAGATAAGATTTACATAATCTAGTTAATGACTTGCCAAACCTTCTTAGGAAAAGGCACAAGTTCCCTGAAGAATTTAGGATTGCCTCAGCGATTTATAGTCCTGGACTCCCTGATCTCTGTCAATTAGCTCATCCTCTTGTGAAGACAGGATATGCCAAAACTTGGTTAGTAAAAGCCAGATGAACTGCTAACCAAAATGATATTTAAAATATGGGACAATATTTAACTACAGATAGATATAGAAAGAGTACAAAAGTAGGGCAAGAACTCTTAGCAGTTATCCCTGAGGTCTTATCCAAAATTCATTGGGCAAAAACCCATCCCACTAGGTGAAATGGACAAATTACTATAAACTACCAAGACTAAATCATGAAGACATAGAAAATCTGAATAGACCTATGACTAGTGACAGAATTGAATCACTAATCAAAACCTCCTAGCAAAGAAAAGTCCTGGACCAGACGGCTTCACTGGTGAATTCTACCAAACATTTAAAGAAAAGTTAACATCAATCCTCAAATTCTTTCAAAAAATTGAAGAGGAAGAAATACTTCTTAAGTCAATATATGAGGCCAGAATAACAAATATATGAGCCTGATAACAAAACCAGACACATCAAGGAAAGCAAACAACAGACCAATATCTCTTATAAATATTGATGCAAAAATTCTCAACAAAATACTAACAAACTGAATTCAATTCATTAGCACATTAAAATGATACCAAGTGGGAAACATAACCAAGTGGGATTTATTCCTGGAATACAAGGATAATTCAACATACAAAAATCAATCAATGTAATACACCACATTAACAGAATGAATGAAGGAAAACACATGGTTGTCTCAACCGGTGCAGAGAAAGCATTTGACAAAATTCAACACTTTTCTATTATAAAAACATTTAACAAACTGGAAGTAGAAGAAAATACCTCAACATAATAAAGAGCATATGAGAAAAACCCACAACTAACATTATACTCAATGTTATACTCAAGAAAGCTCTTTTTCTAAGATCAGGAAGAAGACAAGGATGCTGACTTTAACCACTTCTACTCAACATAATATTGAAAGTATAACCAGAGAAATTTGGCAAGAAAAAGGAATAAAAGGCATCCATATTGAAAAGGAAGTAGTAAAATTATCTCTGTTCACAGACAATATAACTTCATGTGTATAAAACCCTAAAGATTCCACACCCAAAACCCCATTTGAACTAATAAGAGAATTTGGCAGAGTTGCAGGATACAAAATCAACATACAAAAATCACTTGTGTTTTCACACACTATAAAAAACAAAAATGAAAAATCAGAAAAGGAAATTTAAAAATCAATTCCATTTACAATAGTGTAAAAATACTTAGGAATAAACTTAATCAAGGAGGTGAAGAAAATGTACAGTTAAAACTACAAACTGCTGAAAGAAATTAAAGAAGAGTCAAATAAATAGAAGAGCATTCCGTATTCAAGGATTAGAAGACTTAATATTGTTATGATGTCAATACTACTCAGCAGCTTGAAGCAGGATTTCAGTTCCTGGCCAGAGACTGAGGTTGGTCAACAGCAGTGAGAGCACTGAATCCTAGCCACTAGACCAGTGGCCAGTGACAAAGCCCTGGTCTGTCAGCGGTGTCAAAATGAATTTCCACATAGAGACGGAAAGTAGTGAAGCAAGTAAAGGCTTTATTAGGAGGAAAAAGAGTACAGTATGTGTGGATAGACACATGGGAGGGCTCAGAGAGAGCGAGAGAGTCTCACCCTCATGGTAGTTGGAATCACTTTTATGGGGCATTTCTTCCAGGCTTCCTTTGGCCACTCATCTTGCTTTGCCTGGTTCTGAGTCCATATATGGTTTATCTCGGGGTCCTCTCACGTGTGCGTGAGCATCTCCTAGCCAAGATGGATTCTAGTGAAGAGGCCTATGGGTAGTTGACATCACTTACTATGGGGTGGCTCCCCCTTCTTTTGACCTCCAAGGAGCCTTTCTGCACATGTGTAGTTGGGGAGGTCTCCTTGACTTCAAGAATGAGGAATATGTGGTCTTTTATATCTTTTCTGGGTGGGGCCCAGCCTTCTCCATCCTGCTTTTATGGAGTTTCTGCTATTATGGAGTTTCTGTCCACAGGCGGGAAACTGTTCAGCCTGGGGCCCATCTATCTCCTGCCTCATAGAGATTCAATGCAATTGCTATCAAAATTCCAACAATACTTCTTGCAGAAACAGAAAAATCCACCCTAGTATTCAAATGGAATCTCCAGGTACCTCAACTAGCAAAACAATCTCAAAAAAGAACAAAGTTGGAGGTCTCACACTTCCTAATTTCAAAACTTATTATATGGACTTATATATACTACCAAATGTAAAATAGATAGCTAGTGGGAAGCAGCTGCATAGCACAGGGAGATCAGCTCAGCACTTTGTGACCACCTAGAGGGGTGGGATAGGGAGGGTGGGAGGGAGATGCAAGAGGGAGGAGATATGGGGATATAGGTATATGTATAGCTGATTCACTTTGTTATAAAGCAGAAACTAACACACCATTGTAAAGAAATTCTACTCCAATAAAGAGGTTAAAAAAAGAAAAACTTATTATAAAGCTACAGGAATCAAAACAGTGTGATCCTAGTATGAAGACAGACATATAGACCAATGGAATAGAACAGAGAGTCAGAAATAAAACCTTTGGTGTATAATCAAATGATTTTCAACAAGGATGTCAAGACCATTCAATAGGGAAAGGACCAAATTTTTTGGAAAAACTGGATATCCAAATGGAAAGAATGAAGTTGAACCCATACCTTATACCATATACAAAATTTAAATAAAAATAGATCCAAGACCTAAATATAAAAGCTGAAACTATAAATTTTTTAGAAGAAAACATAGGAGAAAATTTTAATGACATTGAATTTGGCAATGATTTCTTGAATATGACACCAGAAGCACAGGCAACAATAAGAAAAATAGATGATTTGGACTTTATCAAAATTAAAATGTGTTGTGCATCTAAAGACACTATCAACTGATTAAAGCTGTGACCCACAGGAGAAAATATTTGCAAATCACATATTTAAAAATGGATTAATATCCAGACTATATAAAGAACTTCTACAACTCAATAACACAAACACAATCCAATTAAAAAATGGGCAAAGCATACATATAAACATTTCTCTAAAGAACATGACCAATAAGCACAAATAAGCTCAATATTATTAATTATTAGGGAAATGTGTATCAAAACCACAATGAGATACCACTTCACACCCAGTTATGATTATTATAAAAACAAAACAAAAAATAACAAGAGTTAGCAAGAAAGTGGAGAAATTCAAACCCAGTGCATTGCTGTTGGTGCAGCTGCTGTGGAAAACACTATGGCGGTTCCTCAAAAAATTAAACATAGAATTACCATATGATATAGGAATTCCACTTCTGGGTATATAGCCAAAAAAATTGAAAGCAAGGACTCGAACGGATAATTGTACACCAATGCTCATAGCAGCCTTATTCACAATAGCCAAAAGGTGGAAACAACCCGAATATCCATCAACAGATGAACAGATAAACAAAACGTTGTATATACACACAAACGGAATATTATTCAACCTGAAATAGGAAGGAAGTTCTGACACATGCTACAACATGTATGAGCCTTGGAAACATTATGTTAAGTGAAATAAGCCAGTCATAAAAGGACCAATATTATATGATTCTACTTACATGAGGTACCTAGAGAAATGGAGACATGATCTTACTGTGAACAGTGCAGTTGCTGTGTTTGTTACATTTCTCTGGGTGAGAGGTTTCTCCTGTCTGGTCTGCAATGTAGCTCCCATTTCTTAAATCTTTACGGCTAAAGAGCTCAGTGTCCCTTGTTGGCAAACTTTCTTTAACATAATGTGTCACAAGGTCCAGGGGCAGCAACAGTTAATTAAACATCACTTAGGACAATGGTGGGCTTAGAGGAACAGTGTACACACCTATACTGGGGAAAACCAACCCTTTTTAAAGAAAAAACCCTCCACTTTTGAGTATAACAAATATCGATTGGATATTTTAGTCATATTTTCTGGAATCCCTCAGAATGTTATTCAGTTACTGACAGAAGGCTTCATAACAAGAGGTGTGGATTATATCAATGAGAAGTAAAACTGATTTCCCCCCGCTCAAAAAAGGGCTATTAGACATAAGATACAAGGATCAGTCACCTTCTCATTAACCTCTCAAAATGAATCTATCTCACGACAGGCTTGAAAATGTTTTCTCTCTAAAAGCTACCATGCAGTCTTAACAGTTAATTGTTATTCTTATCAAAGAATGACCCGCATTAACATTTAGCTTGAGGTCATTAGCACATTTATAAAAAAAAGGGGACTGGAAAGAGCATTCTTTCCTCTGCTGTTCTTTGTTATAGGGGTTCTATGGAGGAAAGCTGTGAGAAAAAATGAAGTCAATATTATCCAACAAAATGAAGTAAATATTATTCACCAATATTTCAGACCTGTCTAGAAATATCAAAATGCCTATACCTGTCTCAGCCTTGAACTGGCAGACTACTGACTGAATTTTAATTACATTGAAATATAAGATGGTTTGGGGTCAATATGCTTTCTTTCTTAATGTAAACAGTGTTAAACCAGTTAATAAAGACCATTGGCTGAAAACAGAGGTCCCAATATAATCTCTTCTTTTCGGTACTGATATATTGAGATTCTTTGATTATCCAGTAAGATTGCATTTTCTCCTTTTGACATCAAGGTAGGCATTCTAATCCTGTGAAAAATTAACCACTTAAAAGACCCAAATGTGGGCCATGCTCAACAGATTGGTAGATA
The DNA here is from genome assembly GCF_951394435.1 of Stenella coeruleoalba. Lineage (NCBI taxonomy): Eukaryota > Metazoa > Chordata > Mammalia > Artiodactyla > Delphinidae > Stenella > Stenella coeruleoalba. The sequence continues at coordinate 137,947,574 of NC_137169.1, forward strand.
TTAAAATGCTTGAGGTCTGAGGGCTTCCCTTGTGGCGCAGTGGTTAAGAATCCGCCTGCCAATGCAGGGAACACGGGTTCGATCCCTGGTCCGGGAAGATCCCACCTGCCATGGAGCAACTAAGCCCGTGAGCCACAACTACTGAAGCCTGCGTGCCTAGAGCCTCTGCTCTGCAACAAGAGAAGCCACCGCAATGAGGAGTGGACCCCGCTCTCCACAACTAGAGAAAGCACGTGCACAGCAACGAAGACCCAATCCTGAGAAAAACATAATTCAAAAAGAGTCATGTACCAAAATGTTCATTGCAGCTCTATTTACAATAGCCTGGAGATGGAAACAACCTAAGTGTCCATCATCCGATGAATGGATAAAGAAGATGTGGCACATATATACAATGGAATATTACTCAGTCATAAAAAGAAACGAAATTGAGCTATTTGTAATGAGGTGGATGGACCTAGAGTCTGTCATACAGAGTGAAGTAAGTCAGAAAGAGAAAGACAAATACTGTATGCTAACACATATATATGAAATTTAAGAAAAAAAAATGTCATGAAGAACCTAGGGGTAAGACAGGAATAAAGACACAGACCTACTAGAGAATGGACTTGAGGATATGGGGAGGGGGAAGGGTAAGCTGGGACGAAGTGAGAGAGTGGCATGGACATATATACACTACCAAATGTAAAATAGATAGCTAGTGGGAAGCAGCTGCATAGCACAGGGAGATCAGCTCGGTGCTTTGTGACCTCCTAGAGGGGTGGGATAGGAAGGGTGGGAGGGAGGGAGATGCAAGAGGGAAGAGATATGGGAACATAGGTATATGTATAACTGATTCACTTTGTTATAAAGCAGAAACTAACACACCATTGTAAACCAATTATACTCCAATAAAGATGCAAAAGTAAATAAATAACTAACTAAATAAAAAATATATAATAAAAAAATAAAATGCTTGAGGTCTGAATGAGCATGTGTCAATATACAGATCATGGAGGTCTTAAAAACTCTTGTTTTAAAAATTACTTATTAAAAAGTTTTGCATAGTATCAATAAACGACCTTTGAGCTTCCATGACTTATTTCAGTTTTGGGGGAAAAAAAAGTTGAATTTCATCTGGAAATAGAACAAGAGTAGATTGATTTCTTCGTTGGAGATCTGACACTTTGTGCTAGGATTGAGAAAGGTGACAGGTAAAGATCCTAGGTGTTCACAGCCATGACATATGCAACCAAGTGTTTTTCATCAGTTTTAAGGCATAGTGGATATTTTTCAGAGTTGGGACAGTTCATGGCAAATCATAACTTACCAAAAATTTTAATGTGACTTGGAGATGAAAACGTAATCGTTTAGTTCTATGCTAGACTTAGAGAAAAGCCTAATATGACCTATTGGTCTGAAGAATGGGAAGGACGGAACAACAGAAGATTTCCATCTCACCTCTATAGTTAGAATTTTCAAGGCAGATTTTTTTGCAAGGAGGGAAGATGTGAAATATAGTTGAAAACTCGCAAAGTGTAAATTATTTTGAGAGAGTAAAGCATTTGACAGTGTTTAATTCATTGCCTAACACTATGATTTGTAGTATAACGAAGTTAAGGCTTTTCTGCAAAATCTTTGTTTCTGTCACCGTTGTATTTTCTTACTTGGAAAATCCAGTTGATTAAGAGTTAATTATGAAAGTATTTTTGCATAAGAATCAGAAATAACTGTACTTTTACAAGGGCAGAGTCTTCTATTAATTTTAAGGACAAATTATGAAGAATAGAAGATCTCTGCCTTGAATAAACCTGCATAGTATTTAATCATTTCACCTTCCCTGTTTGCTCCAGTGTTTTGTAAAGGATATACTGGGTGAGACAATTTCTCGACACAGATATCTTGGATGGATATATTTGTACCAAACACAAGGTACACTGAACAATACCTGAATTTACTACACGTTTGGCATAAATTTCATGTTAAACTAGATATCTCAAAGCATTGGGCATCCAAACATTTAGCTTTCTTCTCTTTCTCCCATATCTATTTTCTGTGCTTTTAAAGAAGAAATAGGCATTAAACTTAGGTACTAGGACAAAAAAATCTGTATTCTCAATGGCTTTTCTAGAATAAATAGTAACTGACAGTAACAGTAATGAAGCTTTTAGAAGTCTGGAATAGTTGTTTAATAATTATGTTAACACCTATTAAGTAGACTGCTCCAAAGAGCATGGATTTTGGAAAGACACACAGATTTGCATTTCAGCTCTTCTACTCCCATCTATGTAGATCTGGGCATGTTACTGATTCTCTCTGAACCTCTTTCCTTATTTGTAAACTTAAGGTAAAATACCAGTCTCCTACAGTTGTGAAAAAAATATAAGGTATCATATCATATGTAAAGCCTTGAATACAGAGTGTGCCAGAAACTTGTTGTCTTATAAATGCCAATTGTTGTTATCTTTATTTTCAGTTATATTCACTGGACATTGTTTTGTGTAGTTGAATTTGGAAAATGGCTTATTCGGTTGGCTGATAAGACAGAAAGAAAAGAAGGTGAGGAGGGAAAAATTCCTGATTGCTACTCTTTGCTACATCCCTCCCTCCCCTGCCAGACCTAGAGCAACTAGGGGGCCTCAGATAAATGGAATCTGTGGTTAGGATCCCACTAGGAACAATGCGTACATCCTTCAGAACAGAAATGGAGAAAATGGAGAACAGCGTCATGGAGTGGAACACGAAGCAATTCACAGAGTTTATGGTGGAATACTCAGCCATGTGGATAAAATAAAGTCACAAAAAAGGGAATTATCCAGCTCTCCAGATATATTTCTTTATGTAATACATATAATGAGTCTCTATTCCCTCTCCAGTTTGTACCTAGTCTTGCTTATATTTCAAAAAAGTGGAGAGAAGAAATGATACCTAAAGCCGGCCATTGGCTACGTGTTAGTGGTTTAATCTTTGGTGGGGAGGTGCTTCAAATAGTTCACTGACACAAGTCACATATTTGTTTTTTCTGGTTCCCAAGATTACCGAGTACTACTGGAAATGATCCTCACCTGGTAGAATCCTAACGTAATACCCTGAGCAGCACTGATGATTCGGTTGTCCCTCTTGTATTCGGCCACCACAACAAACTCCAGTTGAGTTCAAAACAAATGCGATGTACTTCTCTTCACAACAGCGGTGTCCAGGCTGGGTGTCGTAGAGAACTCCATTACAACACACCTGAAATTTGAGAATCAGGTATAAAGAAATCGTTTTATTAAGAGTATTGTACCACCATATCTTATGTGATACAGTTATTATTTAATAAGGACTTGATCTGAGACCAAATGTAGCATATTTCTGATAAAAATTTAAAGGTTTAAAAAATACATTTTCTCTGTATCATTCAAATTCTACCAGTGCTATTTGATACAATGTAGCTTCTTTTAGCCTTCAACCATGCTTTGTGCTCTATTATAATACTCTATAAATATGAATTATCTTTTGAATGTCAGTGCTTCCAATGAGAAGATGATTTAGAATTGTAAATGAATGATTTCCTTCATATATATGTTTTTATTTTAATGATTGTTTAATTTAAAAACATTGCATCTGTGGAAACCTGTCTCTCATTGATCTTTTTTTTTAATACATTGCATTTTCCTTATACTAATTTATATGATCACTTATTTATGAACCCAATCTTCAGACAAGGCAATCTCAACAGTGTCCAACATTTTTATGTGTGTGTGTGTGTGTGTGTGTGTGTGTGTATGTATAGAAAAGGAAATTTATATGGAAATTAATTTTGAAAAGCCCTTTTAACAGTGTTTTCTCCAGGAGCTGTGGAAGAAATTATGTGCTTCAGCAATCAAATAATTATTTTGCATGCTCACTTGAGGTCTGAGAGACTGACACTCTGTATCTAGAACAAATGAAACACGGAACAGTGCTGAGATGTAGCCTCAGAACATATACTCGGCATAAGTTGCATTAATTCGATAGATGCTTCCTGTGGCAGACAAAATCGACCACTGTTTAAGAGGTGCTTCTCTTCTACTTTTTTGCTCATTGCTACTTCCAGCCTGCACCGACATTTGATTCATGCTTAATACAAGGGCAGTAAAATATGGAATCTCTAAGTCTGAAGACTAGCTTAGTACTTCATTCATTTCTCAAAAGTGACCCAAGAGCAAAGAAACTGGGCAGAAGTCTTCTATGTTTCCTCAGGTAGCCCTGGTAAACGAACTGCAATAAATTGGCTTTGCTGTGTCAGGTTATTAGCAATGAGGGTCCACAATCAGTCTAATTCCAAGGTTAAATTGCATGACTCCTTGCTTTGATGACAGATTCTATGTGACAAGTAAAATTTCAAATTATGCCCCATTTTAAAAGAGTTAAGCAAAAACTCTTCTCTTTGTGTTTATGTGGGATTTAGGAATGCTGGTCATTTTTGCTTTCAGGGTAAAGCAATACACACCTTCCTCTTGTTTTATGACAGTGACCTAAAATCTTGCCCTTTGTTGTACAATCTTAAAGAATTTATTCAAGTCCCATTCACGTATAGTGAGTTTCTGGACATCGAAGAACATCCAGGCTTTTCCTTCAGCAAGATTCGCTAGGACTTATCATCCTTTTAAATTTTCAAGCATTTATTTAGTGATGGGCCATTAGGACTGGTTCCCTTCCATACTTTCAGTGTCAGTGCCATTCTCAAGCTCTTTCAGTCACGTGAAACTTGTGCCTTTCTTCTAACCAACTCTGGTTTAGATCATCGATGGGTCCCCAAAGGGGACATTTTCAGGAGATTATTTCTCTTGAGAGGTCTCCTCCTGAACAGAGTATTTCTTTTTTTTGCGGTACGGCAGGCCTCTCACTGTGTGGCCTCTCCCGTTGCGGAGCACAGGCTCCGGACGTGCAGGCTCAGCGGCCATGGCTCACGTGCCCAGCCGCTCCGCGGCATGTGGGATCTTCCCGGACTGGGGCACGAACCCGTGTCCCCTGCATCGGCAGGCGGACTCTCAACCACTGTGCCACCAGGGAAGCCCAACAGAGTATTTCTTAATCTTCGAATTCAGTCTTCAAGTTCGTTGTCTCAGAAAACAATTTTAATAACTTGAGCTGGTAAGTGTGTAGCTAATATTCAGATAGGCAGCCTGTTCCTTGCTCTCTGTTTTCCAAAAGTAATTCTGTAATCTAGTGATTCTCAAAGTGTGGTCCCGGGACCAGATGTAGAGGCATCACCTAGCAACATGTTAGAAATGCAAATTCTCCTGCTCTACCCCAGACTTCTTCTGAGGGTGGGACCTGCTGTGTGTGTTTTAACAAGCCCTCCAGGTGTGATACTCACTGGCGTTTGACACCCATGGCTGTAATCACACGGGGAAGCTTGTATAACTATTACAGATGCTCCTGTAGTGATTTAGCCAAAAGACTCTTAGACTCACAATAAGTCTATTTTCTACCTCTCTCCAGCCTCTCACCCAGGAAATATATATTCATGGTTAACCCCAAACAAAATTTACAAACAACTTTTTTCCTCCTGAGACTTTAATTGACTTCATCTTTTGCTGACAATACCTGTGTGTGTCCTTAATCCTTAAAGTCAAAATGACTTTGTTTAATGCATCAAAGTTTTTTTTTTTTTTCTCCTGGAGAATTGCAATGGGAAAATTTATTCTAGCAATTTTTTTCCGCTCAGAAATCCTAAATTTCATTTCATTTTATGAAAGTGTGCTCGTCAGATGGCACACATTTAATGCCTTAAAATGACGTAAAACTTAGGCATAATAACAATTCTGGAGCCTAGGTGTCAAAAAAAAGTACAGGTAGTAACTACTAGCTTTATGACATTTCTTAGATGATAGCAACTGCTTAGCCAGTGTCAGCCATAATAATTGTTTTAAAATATTGTTTTCATTTTTCTGGAGGGATAATCTTTTTTTTTTTTTTCATGTGGGATCTTCCCGGACCGGGGCACGAACCCGTGTCCCCTGCATCGGCAGGCGGACTCTCAACCACTGCGCCACCAGGGAAGCCCCATAATAATTTGTATTTTGATCCATATTGCTTCAACCACTCACTTTCATAATTACTATGTCCTTTTGCAGTGAATCTTTTGAATTTAGTCGTAGCTTTAGTCATTACATGTGTGATGTTGTTGACAAATAGGAACATTATTTCATTATGTGAAATCCTATCTTCAAACTAAGGATTTTCTGCATCATTTATCAATAAAAACCATTTACAAACCCCTCTGTCTGGCTGTATTATTGATCTGATTCTTAAACTGCAACAAATATGAACACTAATCGGCAAATGGCCATAATTTAAAAATATTTCAGTCAAACCATGAAAGGTCCCAATCACAGTTACTCATCAGTGTCATGTAAACAAACACCCACTTGTAGCTGAATGGATTTGTTGTAAAGAAAATTCAACTCACTCAATCAAACAAATTCGGGAGGTTCCTTATCATTTCAATAAACTCATTTTCCTGTGAAGGTGATGAAAAATGAGAAGGCTAAAATGCTCATCAGGAAGATAGGATTTGTATAAGCATCCTTCCTTTTCCATGGGGTCTTCTTGATAGGTGGAAATCTTGATCATGATAAATCATGGTTTAAGAAGCAAGTGATTTCCTCAGACACAAATGTAAAATGTTAAAAGTATCCTCTCACTTTTCTGGAGGTCACTTGATAGCAATACCATTTATCATAGACATAGCAGATAATCTTTAAAAAATTAAGTCATAGTTTTAATTTATTATGTTGAATAGTAATTTCTTTTTTCCCCAGCTTTCTTGAAGTATACTTGAGAAATAAAATTATATATGTTAAAAAAAAAAAAGCAAGTGATTTCACTTGGAGTTTACTGAGAAAAACATATGTCACTGACTAGTTTGAAAAGATATACCTTAGCCTCAGGGGAGTAGCACCTGGGTCCACAGATAGTTTCAGGTTTTTGACACTTCACTGCTCTGCAGAGTTCATGACTGTGGTCCTTCACTGACTTCTGGGTTTTAAGGCATGAACGCCATGTCTTCCGTAAGAGATCATAACCCAGAATGATGCCATTTGGCTTCCCTGGAGACATCCAATCAATCTGAAGGGATCTGCAATGGACAGAATAATCAGTATTTCTGAAAAGACAACATTTAACATTGCTGTTATCAGTCTCATCTGCCTTCCAGTTTGGTCTATTTCATCAACAACTTCCTAATGAAAAAGCTGGAGCAAAAGAATACATATCCTAATATATATTCTGATATATGCTACTACCATAGACTATGTTTTGAGAATCAATCAAAACCATTTAAGCTTTTGGGAGAATAACACATGACATGAGTCCGGTGGTCCCCACTTTAAATTTCAGAGGCAAAAAGCAACTGTCATTGTTTGCGGCTAGTCAGAAAATCAACAGAAATTTTGGTTGATAAGTAAAAACAAGACAAATAATTTGACTTAGTAAATAGGGTGGAAATTAGAATATGTGTCAGACCTAATCCCTACTTATAATCCCCTTCTCCTTTGCCTTCCTTCCCTCAGCTAGGACTAGTCACGTGACCCATAGCTGCTCAAACAGATGCAACCAGAAGATGGTGCGATTCTAACAAAGGTCCCTAGGAAATTTTGGCTTCCTTGATGTGGCTGTCGCCTTTTCCCTTTTTCTTTCTTTCTGCTAAACATGATGTCTGGAACTTTGGCAATCATCTCATTCTTCTGGCAACCATTTGGGAAAGACCATAAGAATCACAAAGACGCCTCTGCGGTATGTTATAACTGAACCAATGCCAACAACAATCTACCTCTAGAGCTACTTACTTGAGCTTCTACTGTTGGTTGTTTTGTTACCTACAGCCAAAGTACATGATCAAATTGATAAAATCTTTTTATCAGTTATCAACTGATAAAATTTATCAATGAATTTATTTATTGATACATAACATTTATCAATTTTAACAATTGATAAAATTGATAAGCTCCCTCCAAATATACTTTATCTTAATTTTTTGACTCATAGAAACAGAGTTAATTCTGCAATAGTTCTTTATATACCATGATCAAATATGTTTTGTGGTCAGAAATAGTGGAATTAGAGATTCCCATAACAAACTCCTTTATAATATTATGTTCTTGAAGATGTCTGAGTTTTAAAAATTGAGCCACGGTTTTTTCTAAACATATAAATATACTGTTTTGGGTGGTTTGGCATACAGTGAAGGCATAACATGGCGCCAAAACTTTACTGCATTTTCAATGGTCTATTAACATTTCATCTACTATACTGAGTGAGATCATAACATAAAGCTGTTCACAGAAGAGTGAATCCTGAATAAAATGATCGACTCTCAGGTTAATGTGCAGAACCTTAATTCTGCACTTAGGTCTACTTGTCAGAATGACACAGTCCAGATGACATACCTGTACTATCTTTAGTATATTTTTAAGAAGTCTATAAGAAGAAAGTAGTTAAAGTTTTAATAAAGCCCCAGAGATTTGGACATGACATATTTTCGCATTTCAGCACAGCAAGGAAAGTCTGTTATTTGCAAAACACTAGGTAAATGTAAAATAATTATTTTTCTTCTTATTATTTTCAAAAAAGAGGATGGAACTCTGATACTCAAGATTACTTTTATTGTTTGAATTCTAGAATTTTCAACTATAACAACCATTCACAAATAGTTAGAGGTTAGCTTTTTATATAAAACCTTCCAGTAAATACTCTGGAGAAGAGTAAGCACATATGAGTTTAGTCCCTATACTTTAAGATCTTAAAATAAAATTATCACAATAACTTATGTGGACCATCTTTCTGCCACTGTGTAAAATAATATTCTTGCTACACCTTTTAGTTTCAGGAGAAGTATGTCTTTACAGGCCAAATTTTACTGGACCCTATCAGAATTCTAGGTGACATCACATGCTAGGAATTCAATTAGGCCCAAACATTTACATTCAAAAGCCGCAGTCAAGATAAATCTTGACATTTTAATAGACTGCTAAAAAAGAAAATTATTTCCTTTTCTTGGAGGTACAAACATAACACTTTCACTAATAAGACTCTATCGATAAGAAATTAATGTCACCTATGAGAGAACAGTTTCACAGGTGACTTGTATAGTCACCATTATTATTCCAAGGTCTTTATCCAACTCTCAAAATTAATTCCACGTTTTGCAGATACCTCTTTTGTATTCATTGCATAACCAACTACAGGAAAGACTACATTTAAGTGACATTCAAAGCTCGGACTTATCCACAAAAGCTGGCAAACTAGTAAAGTCTAGAAAACACCATGTAGAACCATGCCATCGTAACTTCTCTGTGTTGCACAGAATAACTGTGAAGTGAGACCACCTATATTTTTAATAATAGCAAGAACAGTTTTGATGTTGAGGATCTGAGTCAGGTACACTAATGTACGTGATCAAAGAAGAATAGGGTGTTTAACACCTGTCCACCTCTCATTAGAACCCATGGGAGTAACACTGAAAAATCTTTTGGCTGTTGATTTAAAATGAAAGACATCTCTGAGAAATGCACACCGTTATTAACTGGATTAATGGTTTCATTGTTTTGATGTTTAAGAGTGAAATAGATGGAACATTCTTAAACCACAGGAATTAATGTGAAATATTGGGGAAACAAACTGAAGGGTTTCTTTTTGTTTGTTTTAATACATCAGTAAAGGTAGGCTCATGCAGAAACATGATCATGAATCCTCAAATAGATCTTCTTTTTTGGGGGTAGATTTGTTCATAAAGTGACAATTAGAGTTCACTTAGTTTCCAGAGCACTAAGGAATAAAATTTAAGCTACCTTCATAGAGCTTCTAATAAAGGCCACAATGTTTACACACATTTTAGCATGATTCACTGGGTGTTTAGAAAGTCTAGTCAGAGCTATTGACTATTTCTTTTTAAGTCTGTCATATTGTTAGTAGATTTACTATTCTACTTCTGTTACTGCTATATATCCCTGTGGCCACCGTCACCACAATAATCATCACATTCAGCTCAAGAAGTACAAAATAACACTGAAGAAAGAAATAATTATGGGAAAATCATTTCTTTATCACTTACCTTTACTGGTAAATATTAAAATGATACAGTTCAGAAAAAACTTCTATGGAGAGTTACGGTTCCCTTGGTGCTCTACATTTTATTCTAACATTTTATCACAATGTTGTCAAAATGTTCTTGTTTGGGCCAAAGGAAAAAATCTTCACATTACTTTAAGACATCCATCTAAATTGTTATAAATAGCTGTACATTCCCTGATCATGTTTACAGAGGCCTTTTAAAAATCCCTATTCAGGGCTTCCCTGGTGGCGCAGTGGTTGAGAGTCCGCCGGCCGATGCAGGGGACACGGGTTCGTGCCCCGGTCCGGGAGGATCCCACATGCCGCGGAGCGGCTGGGCCCGTGAGCCATGGCCGCTGAGCCTGCGCGTCCGAAGCCTGTGCTCCGCAACGGGAGAGGCCACAACAGTGAGAGTCCCGTGTACCGCAAAAAAAAAAAAAAAAAAAAAAAAAAAAATTCCTATTCAGCTTTGTCATTTTTGTCAATCATTTATATAACATTCAAGTTCTTCAATACTATTCCAGATTGTGATTATCAAAAATGATCAGGACACTTTTAATATAAAACTAAATAAATGTAATATGATAACAGTATTAATTCTCTGCTCTCAAATCAAATAATTGAATGTTTAATTATCCACTAGAATATTTAGCATAACTTGGAGTCAGTAAAATATCAAAAGGTAAAAACTCTGTGTCCTTGAGTATGAGGAGATGTGAAACATGCATACCTGAAGCAGGTGAAATATTGTACAGCAGTGTAAAATCAAGTGTTTAAGTGTGTAGTTGAGGCTACAGGTATTACAGAAACACATAAACAAAGATCACTGTGTCTAGACGAACAACGAAGGTTTCATGGGAAAAGTGGATGTGGACTTGAACTGGAATAAGAGGATGGGAAGAATTCTGAGAAGGAAGATTCATATAAGCAAAAATAAGAGGGAGAAGCTGCCTAGCCATATGGAGAAGAGTAATGGGACCAACTTGACGACCGAACGATTTACATCCAGCAATAATGGAAGGTCAGTCTGAACTTAAGAAGAACGTTATGAAGTCCCTCAAATACCATGTTGAGGAATTTGATGGTGAAATAGGGTGATTGTGCAGTGGTATCACTAGCAGAATATAAAGTCCTTTTAGAAGTAATACCCTGGCAGATTAGAGTAGAAGAGACTAGGGGTAGGGAGAAATATCAGTGAGCTTCTGCAGTAACTTAACTATGAAAGACGGTTTAATGGGGTTTTCTCTTATTTAGGAACTTAAAACTATAGCCCCAAACTGAGGATGACTGATGACGAATTCCTCCGTTAAGTATCTTGCTTCTAAAAGGGAACAAACAGCAAGATTCTGCTGCAATGAACATTGCGGTGCATGCATCCTTTCAAATTATGGTTTTCTCCGGATATGGAGTGGGATTGCTGGGTCGTATGGTAATTCTATTTTTAGTTTTTTAAGGAACCTCCATACTGTTCTCCACAGTGGCTGTACCAATGTACATTCCCACCAACAGTGTAGGAAGGTTCCCTTTTCTTCACGCCCTCTCCAGCATTTATTGTTTGTAGATTTTTTGATGATGGCCATTCTGACTGGTATCAGAAAAACAAATATCGTATAATATCGTTTATGTGTGGAATCTGGAAAAATGATACAGATGAACTTATTGGCAAAGCAGAAATAGAGTCACAGATGTAGAGAACAAACTCATGGTTACCAAGGTGGGGAAGAGGGGGGACGAATTGGGAGATTGGGATTGACATATATACACTACTATGTATAAAATAGATAACTAATGAGAACCTACTGTTTAGCACAGGGAACTCGACTCAGTGCTCTGTGGTGACCTAAATGGGAAGGAAATCTAAAAAAGAGTGGATCTATGTATACATATAACTGATTCACTTTGCTATACAGTAGAAACTAATACAACATTGTAAAGCAACTATACTCCAATAAAATTTTTTAAAAAATTAAAAAAATAACACCCCCCCCAAATAAAAAGATTCTGCTGAGTTCTGAGGATAAAGCTGCCTTTTAACATTGACCCATCACCCAAACCAACCCAAAATAAACAGAACTCTAGGAGAGTTTTTGAATTTTAATGAATATTTATTAAGTACCTCCTATATGTAAAGCATTGTTCTATACTTACAAATAAACAAGACAAAGTTCCTTCTTTCATAAAACTTACATTTTGCTGGGGGAAGGTGGGACAGTAAACAAACACGTAAGTGTACAATATGTTACATTGGTTGTCTGAGAAGGCCTGGCTCTTCTGTGCAGAAATCCGAAAGAGGGGATGAAGCAAGTGAACAGGAGTTTCTAGGCGGAGGGAACAGGAGGTATAGGGGTTTTGAGACATCCGTGCACATGGCTTGTTGAAGGACAATCAAAGAATCTGGTGGGACAGAGCTGGACTGAGCAAGAGAATGATGGAAAATGAATCAGGTGAGTGTTGGGAGTGTGGGTTTGGGGACTGCAGATCCTGTAGGGTTTTATAGAACATGGAAATAACTTTGGATTCATTTTTGAGTGCATTGGAAAACCACTGTAGATTTTTGAGCCATGGAGTGAAAGAGGAATGATTTACTTAGTGAAGAGTGACATTAAAATCCACCCCCAGTCCACCCCTAAACATTCTCAAGGCTGAGGAAGGAATTCTAAACACATCACTCAGAGAAACTGGAAGCACTTGCTTCTCCTGGTTGGTACTTCCTGAGATGCAGAAATATCTAAGCCCAATTTGCAGCTGTCCCTGGAGGGAAGTATAGAAAGGAGTTTGGGGCAGCTTGACATGGGGGTTGGCAGCCTAGATGACCACAAGAAAAGGTGCTTGCTTCTCAGTTAGAGAATTCTAATGGCCAGGTATTGTCTGGAGCCGCTCTAATGATAGGGTGAGACAAGATTGCCACACCGTCGATCTTTAGCATGGCGCACGTGAGTGCATTTCCTATGAGCCAGTGGATGTCTTGCAAGATGGCTAGGCTTGAGCTCCCTTGAAGTTACACTGACCATGACGGTGGGTTTTGGGGGGAGGGGGCTCCAGCAAGAAGAGTGTTTGGTGTGTCCTGCTCTGTTGGCACCATAGATCAGTTGCAGAGGGCAACACTCATGTGAGAGAAGTTGGCTTTGGGGAGATCCTCATGGGTTCTCTCAAGGAAAACACAATTGTTCAAAAAAGTGCCACCTTCCACAGAGAGGGCTTGGATGGCTATCCAGTGATGGAAGTAAAATAGTAACATTGGGAAGAGGCACATTTGAATGAAAGGGAATAGGCAAGAAAGAGCAAGGAGGGAGAAAGGGAAAACTGGGATCAGGTCTGAGCCTGTGAAATGGTAGAATATTTGAACTACATGTGAGCTTAATATTTTGCTGGAGATGGAATGGACTTTTTTTTTTAAATTTTTGCTAGACTCTTTCTGGCCACACTGTGCAGCATGCAGGATCTTAGTTCCCTGACCAGGGATCGAACCTATGATGCCCCCTCCAGTGGAAGCATGGAGTCCTAACCACAGGATCACCAGGGAATTCCCAGAATGGACTTTTTAATACTTGATCATGAATCTTAATGACTAAAATGAGACTCATAACTAAAAAATAATGTGAAGGCCATAAGGTATTCCTGAAAGGTTTTTCAAGAGTTGAGGAAAGGACATCCAAAATATTATGTTTAGGCAGCAAGTAGTAGGCAAAAAGTAAAGCGTTTCCTCCTTGTATCTCACTGAATTAAGACAAGTACATCAACATAAATGATAAAGCATGAGCTAGGGTTGCAGTGGTGGAAATGGAGAAGAGGAACAGCCATGAGAAGATGCTCCAAAAGAAAATAGACTAAAATTGATATTGAGTGAAATCAGGGGATTAAAAAAAAATCAAAGCTAGATGTCTGCGATCATATGCAAGGTGGTGGTGCCTTTGCAGAAATGGATGTTGGAAAAATTGGGTTAGATGAGAATTAAGGCTTGAGGTTATGGAAGTGATGGGTGCCTATCATTATAGAACATCAATAGGCAATTGAATATATGGGACTGGAGTTTAGGGAGAAAACTGGGACAGAGATCTTGAGACATCAGTATGATGAAAACTGTGAGAACATTTGAACTATTTGAGTAGCAGAGGGAGTCTTTCTGTTGAGGACACCCACAATTAATGAATGGAATTAGAATGAAACCAATAAAAGAAACCAATGAGTGATCAGGGAGCCAGGGATGGAGCGGCAGTTAAAGGCCAAAGTGAATTGGGGGGAAAAACTGGATTTTGTCGAGATGCATACAAAGGCCTCTCAAATGCTTAGTGATTGAGCTGCTTCTGTGGGAACTGAAAGAAGTCAAGAAGTTAAAAGGAGTTTGGGAAAGAGATAAAAGTGAGAAGATGGAAATAGTGCTGGCAGAGTCTTAAGAATAAGCTCAATATTCTGTAAGGTCTCCTAATCAAACACTGAGTTTGATGATCAGAATTCATTGGCCATCAGAACTACTATTTCCTGAAAGCCATTATGATTATCAGACTATTGACTGGGTATGTACATCAGTTCTAAATACACTCTAAATGATCTCTTTTGAGAGGTCTTCCCATATCCTTCGAAGACTCAAGTAGACAGTTCCAGTCCAAATGAAAAGCTGTCTCAAGTTAACCATACCGGCGAGAAGAGGAGTTGAGAATATGGACGAAGAAGTCATCTGACATTCTACATCTACAGCCCAGCACACTCCCCATTTAAAAAAATAAAACATGGCTCAAAAAAATTGTTTTTAATTGTAAAATTATTACTTCAGTATTCAAGCTATCAGTCACTGAAAAAAATCAGAGAGGGAAAATAACGATAGAAGAGATTTCCTGATATCCAATGTCATAGTATAAAAATATAGAGGCCTCAAAGTTTCACCCAAATTTGGTGAGGCAAAAAGGGGAAAGTTCTTTTTCCACAAGCTATGGCCTGTCATGCCATCCTCAACCGCCAGCTATGTACTTTGAAAAGCTAGGGGGCTTTCTAGATGAAGATAGTGGTTTAACCTTCATTTAGAGACACAGACCCCGTGCTGCTATCATAAGGAAGCTGGTGTGTAAAAATATTATTTATATCGTTCAGGAGCTTGAAGCAAACATTTAAACAATTATTTGTGAATGCTACAAAGTCATTATGCCTCAGCCTTCTCATCAATAATACAGCCCCAAACTGCTTTGGAACTGTAAAAACTGCCATGGATCCATTAAAGGCAATGAGAGACATGATCCGTGTTCTCTCTTTCTGCTTTCCCTTGAGCTTCATGCCTGGAAATCATGCATCTTGGAATAGCAGTCCAGTCATGTAATAAAAACTCTTCCTTGTTTATGTTCTTTTCTTAGCTTATCCATTTATGGAGAATAAATAAGTGAACTTATTGGAGCGAACTTTACAGTGCCCAGTAAAGCTGTCAGTTGCAGTGTTTGTCATATTTCAATCAAAGCCAGAGCCAGCTAGCTATCTTCAGCCAGTGCAGTCTCTACATTCTCGAGGACCAGAATTAATGAATTAGCTATTGATTAAATTCTACTCTAGCAAATCCACCAAGGCAAATAAATGAACTACCCAGGGCACGTGTAGGCCACGGCCAGACATGTCTGGGTTATCGATCAGTCGTTAGCATTCTTTGGGGATATAGAATCAGCTGATGATAATATGACAAGTATGGAAAATGTGATGTAGAAACAGAGCTTGTTTCTGGAGGAGTAGCTTATAAAACTAGAAGGTTTCATCTGATCTTTCTAAATAACTTTGTGTGCTATGGCATCTTTGGTTTATATATAATGGAAAAAACATGTGTAAGTGCTTGTACTGAAGATGTTGTAGTCAAAAGCAAGGTGTAAGTTAAGGCCAAAGACGAAAATGACATGCTCCATGCTTATAATCAAACAGGCTGGTAGCCTATTGGTATATGTTACGAAAATACATAAAAGTTAAAATTTGATGATGACTGCTTTTTACCAAAAATAAACAAAGATTCTAAGAAATATGTGTCTTATTAGAACCCAAGATATTCTAAATGCTATAGAAGCAAACCCTGTCTACTGACATTTGTCTGGAAGGATTTCACATGTGATTTTGCATGTTGCTAATATAAAAGAGATTTTCTTAAACCAAAATAGAAACATAACTAACAAGTATACACTGCCAGAAGTATAATGAAATTACACAAACAATAACATGCACACAGGAGGCTAACTGCTTTGGTGTTGGTGTAATTTTGATTAATGGCTTGGCACCTATATCTGCTCATTAGGGTCTTGCCTTTGGAAAATGTTGCCGTGCTACGATAGATCAATTTAAGAAAGGAAAGACTGTACATGCCAATATTTGGTCGTGAATGATTTCCATCAGTTTTTTTGCCAGATCTTTGACCAAAAAGAAAAAAAAAGGAAATAAAGTTGCCAAAGGCATGGGAATAAAGAAAAATATGGAGGGGTTCGTACTTTCTGTGCTGGTCAACATGGAGAAAGCCAGTTATAGCCTCTCTCTCCCACTGATTACTGCTAAAAAGTCTGCTCTAGTTACAAAAAGCAATCACTCAGGACTCTGAAAAGTTAACAATAGAGGCAGATCGGGAGGGGAGCCAAAACTTAAAGAGCAAACATTACAGGATGCGTTTACCATCATTTCCCCCCTTTGTCTCCCATCTTTAACCCAACAGCAGCCCCAGTGTGGAACCAAGCACTGGGCAAGCACAATCTATGAGAGGAACCCAATCTTTCTGGCCAGAGTACAAGAAGGCCTTGCAAGCCAAAGGGTATGATGGGTATTCCTGTTTCATTTTATTTCCTCTTTTCCTCTCTTTTTTCCTGCTCTGAGGATGATTCCAGCCAAGGAGCTGCATGATGGCAGTCCTGGCCAAATGAGAATCTAAAATCCTGAGAAAAAACAAGCTGTCTGACCAGAGGAATCGGGGAAAGCACCCCTGTGGTCCAAAATCTCGTTTATTTTTTCCTCTATTTTCTCTCTAATCTCACTGTCCCCCAAACAACCCCATTTACGTAAACTGTGAGGTATATTGGGACGCTAAAATTACAAGAGAAACCATGTCTTTCTAGCCAAAGATTTGGGAAAGGAAGTCCAAGTGATGTGAAAAACATGGGGGAAATCTCAGAGAAGAGAAAGCTAGGCAGTCTACTAATTCTATACATGAACCAATACAAGTTCTAACTCAACTCCAAGCTGCACATGCATGATTGCCTCACAGGCAAAGGAAATCTGAGCACTGTAGCAAAGACTTTGAGATCTGAACCATTACATAATCCCCCAACTAAATACCAGATTAGCCAATGAGAGGTGCATGCGTGGGGCAGATATAAAGCAGCGCAGCAAAGCTTTTGAAAGATGAACTGATATTACAGCCATTGACCACATAAGCCAAGACAGAATTTTCAGTCTGAAGCTAACCAGTTGATTGCCTGTTGAAACAAAAACTCCAACCTTCTTCAGAGGATTTTAACAGGACTCAGATCACAACCTGATATGTAAAATGTTCAGGACACAATTCGAAATCACTCAAAATTACACTAATCCAAAGAAAGCTGGAGTGGCTGTATTAGTATTAGACACAGTATACATGATGACAAGAAAATTATCAGGAAGAAAAAGGAATATTACACAATGACAAAAGGATCAATTTACCAAAACACAACAATCTGAAATATATATGCACCTCATAATAAAGCAACAAAATACACGGGGCAAAAACTGATAGTTCTAAAAAAGAAATAGATAAGCCCACAGTTTTATTTGGAGATTTCAACGTGCCTCTCACAATAATTGATAGAACAACCAGGCAGGAAATCATTAAGTGTATAGATGACCTGAACATCACTATCACTGACCTTGACCTAATTGACATTTATAAAATGCTCTAACAACAGCAGAACACACATTCTCCTTGAGTACACATAGAATATTCACCATGACAGATCATATTATAGGCCATAAAATAAACCTTAACTAATGTGAAAGAACTGAAATTATAAAACCATGTTTCAGATTATAACAGAATGGTACTAGAAATTCACATTCACAACTTATCTGAAAAACCTCAAAATATTTGGGAATTAAGCAAACCACTTCTAAAATAATTCATGAGTCAAAGCAGAAGTATTAAGAAAATTAAAAAGTATTTTGAACTAAATGAAAGAAAATGCAACATTTCAAACTTTCTGAGATTCACCTGAAGCAGGGCTTAGAGGAAAGCTCATAACTTTACATGGTTCTAGTCAAAAAGAAGAAAGATCTCAAATCAATAATGTAGCTTTCCTCTCTAAGAAACTGGAAGAGTAAGATAAATCCAAAGGAAGAAGAAGAAAAAAATCAATAAAGAGCAGAAATCAATGAAATGGAAAACATAAAACAATAGAGAAAAAGCAATAAAACCAAAAGATGGTTCTTTGAAAAGATCCACAAAATTGATAAAACTCTAGACTGATTGACTAAGAGAGAAGACACTTATTACTGTTATCAGAAATGAAAGAATGCAAATAAATCCAGACTCTACAAACATTACAACTTTCTGCCCATAAATTTGATAAATTTGGTGAAATTAACCAATTCTTTGCAAACACAAGATTACAGATCTCACTCAAGAAGAAATAGATACCTTGAATCATCCTACACTGTTAAGGAAATTAAATTCTGAGTAAAATACCTTTCAACAAGGAAAACTCTAGGCAAAGGTGAGTTTCACTGGTGAATTCTACCACATTTAAGAAATAAATACCTTTTCACACAATCTCTTCCAGAAAATAGCAGAGAAGGGAATATTTTCCAACTTATTTTATGGGGTCAGAATTACCATGTTACCAAAACCAGGCAAAGACATTACAAGAAATAAAAACAGTTCAATATATTTTATGAGGATAGTCATAAACATCCTCAATAAGATAACAGCAAATTGCATGTATAAAAAGGAAAATACATCACAACCAAGTGGGGTTTATCCAGATAATACAGACTAGTTAATTATTTGAAAATCAATCTATATAATTAACCATATTAACAAATTATATGCAAAAAAGGCATTTAACAAAATTCAATATCCATTTATGATAAAAACTCTCAGCAACTAGAAATAAAAGAGAAGACTTCAACCCGATAAAAGGTATCTCTAAAAAATTCATAGGTAACATCACATGTAATGGTAAAAGAATAGGAACAAGTCAAGGGTGTCCGCCTTACTGAATGAGCCAAGGCAATAAGGCAGGAAAAAGAAGTAAAAGACACACAGATTGCAAAGGAAGAAATAAATTGTTTATTTTTGCAGAGGATCTATGCAGACCCAGGGAATCTACAAAAAAGCTCCTAGAAGATCCTAAAACTCATAATGAGTTTAGCAAGGTTGCTGCATACAAGGTCATTATACAAAAATTAATTGTGTTTCTACACCCTAGCGATAAACAATTGGATTTCAATGTTTTTAAAGAACCATTAAGAGTAGTACTCCCCAAAATAAATAGTAGGTATAAATCTTATGAAATATGTGTAGGATCTGAACACTGAATTCTACAAAACACTGATGAAATAAATGAAAGAGGATGCAAATAAACGAGCAATATGCTATGTTTATGAAGTGGAAGATGTGGTATTGTTAAGGTGTCACTTCTCCTTGTATTGAACTATAGATTAAATGCAGTCCTAATCAAAATGACAGAAGGATTTTATAGATATTGACAAGCTGATTCTAAAATTTATATGGAAAAGCAAAGTAATGAGAAAGATCAGAAAAATTTTTAAAAAGCTTAAAGTTGAAGAACTCATAATACATGATTTTACAACTTACTGTAAAGCTACAGTAATTAAGATTGTATGATACTGGTAAATGAATATGCACATTGATAAACTGAACAGAATAGAGAGTTCAAAAATGATCTATAAAATGTGTTAAATTGATTTTGACAAAGGTCTAAAAGCAGTCCAAAGGAGAAGATATAGTCTTTCCAACAAATTGTGTTGGAAAAATTGGATATCCTTATGCAAAGATGTTAACCTTGACCCACATCTCAGTTTATAGAAAAATTAACATAAAATGAATCATAGACATAAATTCAAAATGTAAACATATGAAACTTCTAGTAGAAAAAATAAGAGGAAATCTTTGTGACTTGACTCAGGTAAGGATTTCTTAGATACAACACCAAATGCACAGTCCATGAATGAAAAAAGTGATAAACTGAACTTTATTGAAATTTAAAACTTTGCTCTAAATAAAAACAATTAAGAGAATGAAAAGACAAGCCATAAATGAGAGGAAAATATTTGCAAATCATATATCTGACAAAAATTCAAATCCAAAATATACTTCAAAAATATGAACTCAACAATAAGAAAGCAACAAATCCAAGTAAAAAATTAATAAAATATTTGAAAAAGAGCTTCATCAAAGGAGAAAACAAATGCCAAAAAAGCATTTGCAAAGATGATCAATATCATTAATCATCATGGAAATAAATGTAAATTAAAACCATAATGACACACCACTAAACATCTATTAAAAGAGCTAGAGAGAGAGAGAGAGAGAGAGAGAGGAAAAATTCTTGCAGAATATCAAGTTCTAGCAAAGATGAGAAGCAACTGGAATTCTCATACAATGCTAGTAGGAATGCAAGATGTTACAGTCACTTTGGAAATTGGTTTGGCAGTTTCTTTTTTTTTAATTAATTTTTATTGGAATATAATTGCTTTACAATGTTGTGTTAGTTTCTACTGTACAGCAAAGTGAATCAGCTATAAGTATACCTATATCCCCTCTTCTTTGGATTTCCTTCCCATTTAGGTCACCACTGAGCATTGAGTAGAGCTCATTGTGCTATACAGTAGGGTCTCATTAGTTACCTATTTTATACGTAGGATCAGTAGTGTATATATGTCAATCCCAATCTCCCAATTCATCCCATTCCCCACCTTTCCTCGCAGTTTCTTATAAAGTAAGTAAAATGTAAACTTATGCTATGATTCCGCAATCCAACTCTTAGTTATTTACCCATGTGAAATGAGAATCTACGTTCACATTATGTACATAATGTTTATATCAACTTTATTCATAGTCACCAAGAACTGGAAACTACCCAAATGGTACGCAAACTGTGGTATATTCATACAATGGAATACTATTCAGTAACAAAAATTAACAAACTATTAATATATGCAATAACATGGATGAATCTTAAATGCATTATGCGGAGTGAAAGGAGCCAGGCTTAAATGGCTACATACTGTATAATTCCACTTATATGACAACATGGAACAGGAAAAATTATAGAGAACAGAACAGAGCAGTGTTTGCTCAGTTTGGAGGAGGGTGGAGGAGGAAGGAAGTGGCTATAAAGGGGCCAGTGTGAAGAAATATTCTGACATAATGGAACAGTGTTATATCTTAACTGTAGTGGTGTTCATATGTTTGACAAGTTCATATGTACTTGTCAAAACTCATAAAACTGTGAAGCAAAAAAGAGTGTATTTTACTCTATGTAAATTAAAAACAAAATAAAAAAATTAAGAGAATAATTAAAAAGTAAACAAATTTAGCAAACCCAGAATCTTTTTGGAAGTTTAATTCATTGTTAAAATTAGGCAGTTCTCTTCACACCCTTGTCAGTTTTTACAGAATCTATATTTTTTTTCTCTTCACCTGTCTTAAATTGCCTCTCTGCTAATCCAAAACAATATCAGTTGATAGCTGACTGAGTATGGAATTTATAAGACGAAAAGGTTCTTTTTTTAATTCAGAATTTTAAGGCATTGTTTCATTGTTTTCTTAGCAATGAATGTTACTGTTTATAGTCTGATAATGCCATTCAAATTCCCAATGCAGTATGTACACCATCTGTCTTTTCCTCCTAGAAGTTTTTTGGATGTGCTTTTTTTAACCTGGTATTTTGAAATTTCCTGATGATATCCCTTTATTGGCTCTTATTTCAATCACTGTGCTAGTATCTATAGTAGCTTTTAATCTACATACTGGTATTTTTGGTTCTGGGATATTGTCTTTTCCTTTTTCTGGTGGGGGGGGCATATTTTCTTGTCATTTTTCTCTGATTATTTTCCCCCTTCTTTTTCCTCTGTTCTCTCTTTCTGGAACTCTTATTATCCAAATATTTGATTTCCTGGATTTTAAAACTTTCTCTTAAAAATTTCATTTGTATTAACATATTTACTTTTTATTGCACTTTCAGAGACTTTACCTTAAATTTCCAATTCAGCTCTCACACTTTTAATTTCCATGAGGTACCCCCCCCCTCACATCCTGCTTTACTTTGATTCTTTCTTCCAAGTAGGATTTTTTGGTGTTGTTTTATAGATAGAGGATGTCTTTTTATCCCTCTGAGATTGTTATGGATATTTTCCTCATCCTGCATTGTCCCTGTGTCTATTGAATTATTCCTCTGTTTTAATTTTCTTTTCATCTTTGAGATTTTAAAAAAAGATGACTAGAAGCTTTATATTGTATATGAGTGAGGCTTCTTGACTGATGTGCTTTACTACTGTGTGACCAGATGGTTAGCTACCTTTTCTGTTAGGTGATCCCTATCTGCTAGTTCCCGGAAGTATTTTATTTGGAGTCATTCAAACTTTTCCAGAGAAGAATGCCCTTCCTGTGTGGAAACATTTATGACTAGATATTTGTTTCTAAGAACAGAGCTGGGGAAAGCCACTGAGGTGCCATCATTCTAATTGTAGTCTAACCACTTTAACATGATTTTTACCTTTGCCCCTCATCCCAGATTTCCACTGTGCCTAGTAGCCCTAATTTCTAAATACCTCTGTTCAGTTTCTTGAGAAAAAAAACTTCTAATCTCCTTGTGATGGAATATGCCACATGGAGGAAGAGAAATAGACACATGGATGAATAATACAGAGGTAGGCAACCTTTCATTCTGTAATGGCTAATTTTATGTAATGGGTAATTTTTAACTTGACTGGGCCACAGGGTGTCCAGACATTTGGCCAAACATAATTTCTGGGTGTATCTGCAAGGTTGTTTCTGATGAGATTAGCATTTGAATCTGTGGACACAGTAAAGCAGATTGCTCTCCATAATGTAGGTGGGCATATCACCCAATCAGTTGAGGGTCTGAGTAGAATGAAAAGGTGAAGGAAGGGAGAATTTCCTCTCTCTGCCTGACTACCTGATCTAATCAGTCTTCTCTCACTCTCAGACTTGGACTGGGATTTATACCACTGGCACCTCTAATTCTCAAAACTTTGGACCCGGACTGGGACTACACCCCCAGCTTTCCTGAGTCTTCACTTTTGGTTTTGTTTCTCTGGAGAACCCTGACTAATTACAGGTCCCAACCACTCTTTTGTAAACTATCAGCTTTGAACTTTACCCCATCTTCCTCTTCTTCACAATTCTGAAAGCTTGTTAAGTGCTCAGCCATTGAGGTTCTCCCGGCAGAGCAAATTAGTTCGTTTTATGTCATTATCTCCCTCTGCCAACCAACACTTTGGTTGTAAATTTCACCACCGTACAAAGTCATTTGCCTCTCCCTGCCAAATACTGCTTTCAAAAATTGTATTAAAATCTCTCTTCTGTTATTGTCATCTGCTTTGCTATTTTCCTTGCTCTTGTTGTATACCCTTTTTAATGTTTTTGCCACCAATTTACTATATTTGGGGATAAGCAGTCTTTAACCACAACTAAAAAATATTTTTTCTCTGTTATCATCTGCAAGCATCTTCTTAAAAAATATCTTAGAGGCAGAGAAACATATGGGTATTTGCTCTATTTCTAAAAAAGCCTGCGTATTATTTTTAGCTACATGTAAATATGTAATCTAAGACATATTCCCTTATGCCATTCACCTGAGCTTGAGTCATAAGGATGCTAATAGGCAAGAAATGTGACAACATCCACCCACCTACCTATACTTCTTCCTTGAGTTCTTTAAGAAGGAACTCAAATGTCACGTCTTTCATGATGCCTTCACTGATAATCATGGGTAGAGCTTGGTATTTTTTTTATGCACTTCTTGCACATTATAAGCTTCTGTTGTAGTGTTTCTCACACTGTTCTATAAATATTTGTTTAGGGAAGTGTCTGCCACAGTAGACTGGAACTGTGAACATTTAGAACCATGTCTTATATTTCTTTGTATTACTTTCACTTCTTATATTATTATACCCACAAGTGTGTTTGCTGAAAAATTAAATAAAGCTTTTTGGTATCCCTTAAACTTGACCATTTTCCCCCTACAAGGTAGGCAATCCTGTGGAAAGGTGGGCAAAATCTGCTGAGGGAATTATCGATTAATGAACATATCCTACATTAGATAGATATCATCATGTGTTTTATAGATGTACTCAAGAAAACAAGATATGACTTTTGCTCTGAACATCTAAGAATACAATTACTTGAGTTTTTCTAATTATTTTAATCACTAGTTCCCCAAATCAGTACAGGTACTATTGAACTGATTAACAAAAAAAAAGACCTAGAAATTTCAATACGTCATAATCCGTATTTCAATACGGATTTCAATTCTGAATCCTTCAGAATTGAAATATTTTATAACAGGTTGATTATTTTAGCCAGTGTGCATGTGTGTACATGGGGTGTGTGTATGTGTGTGTAGATGAAGGGTGATTCATTTGGTTGGGGCAAAAGTATGATATGGGAATACTCAGGTTTCTTTCTCTAGCCTTGGCTTGATACAGAGAGATGAAAACTTAATATCACTTTTGGCTTGGGAAACTTGATGTTAAATCTTTTTCTTCTTATTGCTATTTTGAATTGAAAAGAGGCTCACTTTCAAACTTTGATCACCACTCAGCAACAAAAGTATACAGAAAAATAAAAGGATTCTATGAAGAATCTGGTAAAATTGGTAACAGTTATTCAATAATTTATCTCCCGTAATTATTTTACAGATGTTTCTAGCTTTAGGGGAATCTGATATCTCTAAATCTAATTTTTTCAAAGAGATTAAGTTAGAAGGTAGTCATTCTAGTTAAAGTTGTATTATTTGCCTCACGAAAGGATTTACTGAAGGACAACTTTTCCATGCACTTCAGCATTTGTTCACAATTACTGAGTAAAAGGAAGTGAAGCTGGGCAATCAGGGATATCAAAGTTTAAATGTTAGGGGACGTGTCTATTGGAGATCAATACCTAATAATATCAAACATTTGATTTACACACATATTTATAGTAATCTACTAAATGAGATTATCATGGCTGGGATGATACCTTTGATTTTTATTTTCATTGTTTATGATCAGTTCTTTAGATTAATTGACAAAAAATTTGTACCTTGAAGTGATGCCATGAATTGTGGGAGCTGGTATATCACTTGGACTATCTTCCATGGTGGTGATTTGGGTTCCATTGCTTTTCACACAGGCATATTTTGTGCAGACTTCAACCTGCAAATGTTAGTTTAGAAACGAATTATTGCAAATACTTTCAAAATACAGATTGCTGATGGACTGAACCTCACCCACCCTCATTTCACAGGAGTCTCATAGTTCTCTACAGCATCTTAGGGTTTAATCAATCTTAATTTTTTACGTTAATTGAGTCTGGTGGGAAAGGTCAAAACAAAGCACAGAAATGAGCTCAGAACAATTGATCTAGTGATTCAAATGGTGATGTTTAGTTTCTGGTTCCAACCATTCAGAAAGAGACAGACATATTCGTCTATTTGGAGCACAGTTAAGGAAGGGAGGATGTTTAGGTGACAGTTGGCAAGCATAATATGTTATCACTGCATACTGCTCTCTGGATCTATAACAAGAGAGGGTAATGATGATATCTTCTGGAAGTCTTGACACTTTATAGCAAATAGCCTCAATGCTAATGTCTAATGGAAGAAAAATGAGGTCTAGGGAAGCTTTCCAATATGGCTGAGCTATTTTATATCCATTTGCTCCAGCTGCAATTGTATTTTTACCTTAATCACAGCAGAAACTCATCACTCACCCTTTAATTCTGCCACCTAATCTGAATAAAAACCGAGGAGGGTGGAATAACTAAAGATTAGAAATCAGGTTCATCAAGCATCAGTAACACAGAAGGAACATATTCGATAAGAGGGGGGAGAGACAGATGAACATACAGGAGATCGCTCGTGGACAATCTACGAAGCGACACCCTTCTGCTCTCCATTAACATGTAAACCAAAGAGGAACTGCACTTTTTCCAACGCTAATTTACTTTCAGCATTTAATACATAAATGGAGGATACCAGATACCGATGAATCTTAAACACTAATCCTGAGCCTTTAAAGCAACGCAGTTCTCTGAATTTCAACTGGCATTTGAGGAAAGACAAATGTGCTATGTGTTATATTTAGTAGCTATGTCGCTTTGTTCATGGGGCAGTTTGCACCTAAATGGGAGTTTTTATAATGCTTTTGTGTGATTTATTTATGCCACATAGCATTTTGAGCTAATATTTAGTAGATATTTAAACACTGTCAAGGCTGTTTACTCTGAATATGTCCAATGAAACCTCAAAAAACTTAACAGGCAGATGAACTTAAAATATGCTTGCTATAATAGAATTAAGGACAATAAAACTTCATGCATATTGGGAAATATTTGATTATATGATGCATAGTGAGATAACTCAAAATCGACTCAACTGAATCTTTTATATGCCAAATATTATGATGGGTACTTGCACAGATAATTTTATTGAATCTTTACAACTCCACGTTCAGAAGTTTGTAAATGGAGGGGTCAGAGAAATCAGGGAATATGATCAAGCTGATAAGATATGAAATATCTGATTCAGGCTTTATTGTACCCTACTGTCTTATTATCTAAATAATAAGCATAGCTTTAAGTTCTAAACTTAAGTGTATTTAAATGATTCTCCAGAAAGCTTTTACTTTGACTTTAGAGAAATGTGTCAATATTTTCACTTCCTTGATAATGCAATATTCCAAGTCTCCATCTTTGGGGCACAAAAAGAGATAAAATTGAATTAAAAATGGAAATGCTTATTCCCTTTAAAAAGGGATATGTAAAATGATTCATTCAAAAAAGCAGATGCTTTGGTGCGTCTACATGTCTGCTTTAAAATCAGTGGCTATTTCACAGAGGGTGTTAGTATAGGGAATCTTAGTTTTAAAGTATTAGGCATATCAGTTAAGTGCATATTTTAAATGGAACCAAATCACCCTTCACATCAGAAATAAAAATCTTTGAAATTTGATATTCAAAGTTCCAGTAATGCAACAACGATTTCAAGTGCAGCATTTCTGGACAGTGAGGAGCTTCATAAAAATACAGTTATGAAGAATAAGAACATCTTATAACAAAATCTAAGTGTTAGATTCTAATTTGGTCTTTTGTCTCCTCATCTGTTTCCATGTCCCAAATTGGATCAAAATGCACTCTCCTCAGGCCATTAGTGACTCAAACCAATAGGTCTGAGTGAAGCCTGTCAGAGTAGAACATGCCTGGAACGCTTACATGCCAACTCTTGCTCTATGGTTGGAAGGCTGATACTGCATAAGCATGCACAGCACCCAGTGATCTCACCCCCAGGCTGTATATTGAGTCCTATAAAGCAAATGAATAAGCTGCCTTTCAAGGGCTCAGTTGGTTTTCTCCACCAGCGTCCCGAAGAGGAAAATACAGCAAATCCTTCATCACCTTCCTATGCTAACCTTGTTCATAAGGTTATATTTCTATTTATTTTGAATGTGATTTTCATTTTATGATGTGATCGATGAGCTACACATATACATAGATTCACTCTAAGAGTCATGAACAAAAATATCAGTCCACTGGTCCAGGCTAAGGTAACTCAGGTGGGTAGACGGGAATCATGGAACATAATGAAAAATAATCAATGCACATTTCTTCTTTTATGAAATATATTTTTATGTCATTTTCTTAGGAAGCGAGGCCTAGTAGTGGAGAGGCTAATGCATTGGTTGTAGCTAGATGCTTACATATGTTTCACCTTCATATGTGTGGGAAAGAAGGGGCTGGGGAAATGTTCACTTAATGAACAGAGCCAGTGAAGTTTTCTGTGGTCAAATACAACTTCCGCACTTAATATCTTCTGAAAAATATTTAAAAAGCTCTTATAAATTTTAGAAGGAGCATAGTTTAGTTAAAAGTTTACCATATGGCAACCCTTCTCTCTAAACTTTGAGCTTCTGAAAAATCCTGTTTTTATCATTAATTTTTGCATTTGGCCTTGTTATCTTTTATATCCTAGCGCTCTGACAAGATTTCCAATTCCTTGAAGGTAAGTTCCTTGTTTTATATGCCTTAATATTCTTCATATTTTTTCTACTTTTAAGATCAGTAGATCTCAAAGAGATCTAGGAGTTGGCTCTCAAATGGTCAAGGCACTCTCTGAAATTGCATGTTAACTTTTGTCGTATAAACATCAAAATATACACATTTTTCTAGGGCAGTGTGCACTGACTTCAACAGATTCTCAAAAAGGCCCAAGGGCAAAAAAACTTAAATACAATTGCTTTCATATAGGTGAGGATCATTGAACATTTGTTGAAGGATGAACAGATATATTTCTTTCATCCTCAGATAAAATCTTTTAATATTTTTCGTCTGCCATACATTCATTTATTTTTGCTATTGGTGTTGGGTTCAGAATCACAGAGTGCTAGAGGGGGATAGAATGTTTTAAGTCATCTAGTCCTTTGCTCTTACAAAAGAGACAATCAACACCAAGAGAGGTTACGTAACTTCCCTAAAGTTATGACATTTAATAAGTAGCAGAAATAGGAGTAGAAAGAATATCTCCACAGTTATAGGCTAATTCTGGTTTTGTTATCAGTAAAAGAACCAGGAAAAAGGCAAGCTGCTTGGCAAGACTGACTGCAAACACATGATTTGCTTCCTTTTGCCAGTGACAATATCATCACCATCCTCATCACCATCACTTTCCACAGTCCCATTATCCCCTCTCCAGTGACTCGTGTGTTTGCCCGCCCCAAACAGATTTAATCCAGATCAATTTCCCTCTTTTCTCTCCCCTTCCCCAGCAAATAAATCATGTGTAACCAAGATGGAAGGTATCCACTAAGAGACATAACCCAGCATGTTTTATTTAACACACCCATAAGCTTAACCTTCAAAAAAACAACGTTCTAACCTGAATGTCATAGATCATTAAGGGAGACAGGTCTCTCAGAATGAAAGACCCAGGCACATTTATTCCAGTCTTGTAGAGCTGATTATTTACATAGACAGAATATTCAGTGACAACACCATTTGGGTTTGAAGGAGCTGTCCAGATGACACGTACAGCTGTACTGTTGATGATGACAACCTCTGGAGGAAGCATGCCCTGAGGCTCTGGAATTAAAGGAAGAAACCGAATAAACTCCAGCTGCCTCTGAAAAAGCACTTGTTAAACTAAATGCCGATTAGTATTTAGGTTGAGTGAAGGGTTTGTTGCTTATCTGCTTTCCTCTGATGAAGTTATCACAGTCTGTAGTCCTCTGTAAATTGGCTTATTATACTCTCAGTTAGAAACCATGAGAATTGGTGGTAAAATGCTTTATACCACCAGCGTAGTGCTAATCTTCAATACTATGTGACCAGTGGGATATGATGATAAATTATTCACCCATCTGCACCACTAACACATATCTATTATTTGTCTCTGTTCCCATCCCTGCACTCCTCCAAACCTCTCAGGGAAGAAAAAAAAAAAAAAAGAATGAAAATTTGCTCCTTAAGCAAAAAAAATATAACTCAAATATATCGAGGCTGGTGGAACGTGAAAAATCATTTGATGTTACTAGCTTGTAACTCAAGCAATATGAAGCAATAATGCAATATTGTCATTATGTAAATGATTTGGAATGTTGATTACCATAGGTAATGATGAAATCTAACATTAGAAAAAAAATCTTGCTTGGCGTTAAATTATACAATTATTCAAGCATGTCAGAAATAACTATGCAAAGACCTATTTTTATCATAAGAGCTCATCTTAACTAGTTGAAAAATTGTCCTTGTGATCCATTCTATTTTATAAACAAAAGGTGTCAACCTTTGGCACCACGAAGGGAAATGGGTTCCACACTTAAAGTGCTCTGTTAATGACCTGGAACGCTTGCTTGGAGGTAATGATATTATAATGTTTATAATGAGACTTTAGAAAGCCAAAAAGATTAGAAAGACCATTCCAAACACATTTCAGATTCACAAGTTGCTTCCCTTGCTTCCATCCCCTTGCTAACTGGCTTAGAAATGAGTCACAGGCAATTTTTCTCAGTGGCTGAACTTCCACCTACCATTTCTGGTGACTCAGGGAGGGCCCTCACTGTGCTTGGCTGTCGTTGTGAATAGCATCCTGCTTCTGAGAGCAATTCTTAAAAAAAAATGTTTCTAAATGTCACCATGTATTGATGTGAACTCAGCTCCCAACTAAGCATACACTGAAAAGAACAGGAACAAACTGGGCTAATATCCCATGATTGGAGCCTTGTGTCGCTGTCTCCACGGGACCACTTATTGATCTGCCACTTGACGACAGCCAGCACTTAAGCATTTTAGCTCCGACCCCCTTCCCTCCAACACCGGAAATTTTATAATGGAAGGATGACTGATCTCAGCCTCAGCGAGAATCAATCAATTTCATTCGCATCTCTGAAGCCGAGCATCCCTTGAAATCTGGACTCACCGCCGTCGCAAGTGGTTGCATGCAGCACTTCACTGTTAATGCTGGCGACTCCGTTGAAAACAGAGATAAAAATCCGATACTCTGTGTTTGGATTTAAGTGGCCAATGACATGAGAGTTTACATCTGGGAGGAGTTTTCGAGATTCATTGGCGGTAGCAGAACTCCAAAAAAGTGTATAATATTCAACATCACCTTGTAGGTCTTGAAAAGCTGTTAACAATTAACACAGGACACTGTAAATGTAGCTGATATAAAAGGGTCTCGGGGGGAAAAGACAGAGAATACACTATCATTAGCTATTCCTAGAATGAGAAAAGGGAAAGCTTATGGAATTTTCCTTAGAGGGGTGCTGGGTTTTACCTGTTTTAAACAAAGGTGATTCCACCCCCATCTCATAATTAATTGCATAGAGTCTTAACTTCACAGGAAAATAAACTTTTAAATTGCTTTTAAATATGTTAATTATGCTATTGGATTGGCCAAAAAGTTCGTTCGGTTAGTGAATACATTGCTCAGTAAAGTTCTTGGTAAAAATGAAAACTGTGTCTTTTATTTTCACTTAAAACCAAATGAACTCCTGGGCCAACCTAATATTTATAAGTATATAACTAATCTTCAAAACTTTGATATACTTATGAAAGGAAATTGAGTAAAATAAAAATATGCAGTACAGGGAAAAACTTCTGTTCATAAGTAATAGTTCTAGAGAGAACTCTATGCTAATATAAATGAGGGCATGTCCTGACACAGATTCTAAAACTTGAGGAATTTTTTCACTTGCTAACAAAATCTGCTAAATGATACCTGGAAGAATGTTTAGACAGATACCCTGTTATGTGCACTGTTGATGTAGCAATGTGAAGTAGTATGCTCCCCTTAAAGATTCACTCAGTAGGATCCTAGGATGATATTTGAATTTTGATCAAGGCTCCCATCCTTTTCTCCTAGTTCACTGTTGTCTGTAAGATGTAGACAAGCTCTTAAAGGATGCTAAAAGGAATTGCTTACTGTCTCACAAATATAACTCAGCAATTCCTCAGCCCTTGTCCTTTCAAAGACCAGTTTGTTGTTTTCTTTTTCCTTTCACCCAATTTCTCCATTCTTGCACTAAGTTCTTCTCATGATTTTCCTATTACGATGCTTTAAAAAGAAGACACACAACACTCAGATTTTCTTAGGTAGAAAATAGTATACTGCTCTGCTTCAATTAGCATTATTTTTGAAGACCTTAAGCAGGATCTATTACCTTGATTTGTGTTAGGGTTGGGGGTTGGAGTTTTGTATGTAAATGCTCCAAAAATTGTATGTAAAAGCTTGTGTTAACACTGTTCTGCAGCACTAAGCAAGGATGGGGAGGGAAAGGTGGCATTTCTCTTTATGGTTATTGAAGTACAGTGTCTCTAATATGTGAGATCCTGGCATACGGCCATGAAAAGGAATATGGTCATTGAAGTACAGTGTCTCTAATATGTGAGATCCTGGCGTATGGCCATGAAAAGGAATATGGTTTTGGGAACTGCATGACTTTCTTTTAAGAACCCCTGTTCATTAAGATCTTGCGGGGGGGGGGGTCTTACATCAAAACTGAATGCTGGTTTGATTTTTATTTTTTGTTTGTTTCCTGAGCGCACTACCACTTTGGCCTAACATCCAGCAATAGTTATAAACGTTTGGTATGCCAGTAGAGTTGAAAGAGTTTATAGTAAGAGATCTTCAGCAACTACTTTGGAAAACGCTGGAGATTGAGATGTCTCTTTTCTCTGATGTCACAAAAC
Source organism: Stenella coeruleoalba (assembly GCF_951394435.1). Classification (NCBI taxonomy): domain Eukaryota; kingdom Metazoa; phylum Chordata; class Mammalia; order Artiodactyla; family Delphinidae; genus Stenella; species Stenella coeruleoalba. The sequence continues at coordinate 137,980,041 of NC_137169.1, forward strand.
GTAAGCACCTTTAATAATGAGGTCATTATTATTAATTGTCGGGAACTGGCTCTTCGTGTCCATTGATATTGTCCCAAATGATAATATTTGTCGAGTACAGCAAAGTCACTGGTTCTGTGAGGGCAAAAGTTCCTTCTATCATTAGAATTATTTTCTGCTGCCCTACAGTATGATTCCTCATTAATTTATGGCAGCTAAGATATAATAGAAAGTCTGCTAGATTTGAAGTTCTTGTTGTATTTTAGTTTGTTACATAAGCATGCCGGTTAGAAATTCAAGTGCTAAAGATACAGTATTAATGAAATGCTTTCAAATTCTACTCAGAAATACAAATGGATTTTACCATGGTTAAATGTGCCTGATATCTCTTCTATCAAGTTCCAGGGAATGGACCTGTGTATATACACTGAAAATATTGGGGCTAGCACCATAAGTTCAAGATGAGCAAAGATCATATGACAATATCTGGATGAAATGTCATTAAATGTCCATTCTTAGCCATGCGCCATACGTCAACCCCCTGAAATAGAACAGAATCTTGTCCCAAAGAAGAAAGGAAAAGATGGGGTTCAGTTCCATTGCTTCCATCTTACTCCATGGGATGAGACTCTTCTAACCAGAAACAGGCAGCATCTCTAGGCAACACGGGCCAGGTTTCTGCACTGCCCTGCCTCTCGCCATCTGCTTCAACATTCATCTTTCTTCCTTCATTGACATTACAGTGCAGAGTCCAAAACACAGAAAAACAGTAGAAACACATTAAATAGATTAAATGATCTTCATATTCCTAGTCATACTGTGAGAAGTTCAGGGAGCAGTACATGCAAAGGAGTGTCTTTTTACATTGTTCAAACAAGGTTTTCAAATTTCAGTGGGCTCTAAGTCAGTGAACCAGCTAAGAAACAGAAGATACATCCTCAGTTCCACTGGCCAACACACAATTCAAGGTTGCTGACCTTGAGGAACGCTGTTAGAATTGAAATAGCTGGAATAAGGAGACGAGCAAATTTCACCCTCCCTGTGGATTGGTAAAAACTGGACCTGAATATATTTCTCTTTTTGAAAAGAGAAAAACATGAATTACAAGGGTTCTTGATAGCATAAGATAAGGGAAACACTGTCCAGAACTTCCAAAAGTAGAATTTGTCTTTCATATACTACTTCTATACAAATAAGATGAAAGCTTTATAAAACATTTGCATGGTGTTTTTAAAAATAACGAAAGGGACATGCCTTTGTGCAAAAGATGCTCTAGGAAACAGGTGACTGTTTTATGGAAAGATAGACATGAAGACATGAAGATATTAAATGACCTTCTTAAATAAGAAAGGAAAGTAAGGAAACATAAGAAGCAATGGCAGAATTAAAATCCACATTGAAAGCAGAAAAGGACAGAGTTAAAAAGGTAGGACAGGAAAAAAATAAAGAGGAAAATGCCTAAGAAGAAATCAGTGTCAAAATTATAGATATTGAGAACAGAGAATGAAAAAAATTTAACTAACTTGAAAAAGAAATGGAATAAATAATCAAGGATATAAAATATCCCATAAAACGTGACACAAAATGAAGGTTTATGTCTATAAATTGAATAGATTAATACAGTTTTGGCTAAAATAATGGCAATATATCCAAACACAGGCATATCATGGATCATTAAGACATTTCTCAAATAAACTAAAAATTAAAATATCGTCTACAAAGGAGAAAAAAAATTCAGGCAAGTTTCAGACTTCTCTGGAACAACAAATTTGGAAGACAATGGAAAAATTTCAAGAAGTTTTGAGGGAAAATACTTTGATCCAAGAATTCATACACAGCTAAGTCATTATTTATGTGCAAATACAGCAGAAAGATTTTCTTATATAGGCAAAAATTAAGAGAATGTGCAAGGACAACAGACAAATGTTCTTATTTAGGCAGAAGTTAAGAGAATATATAGCTCATTTATTTAACTTATTTAACTTTAATTATAAAAATTTTCCAATAATGTTATCTAGAAGACAAAACGATGAATCAAGATCCAGAACTTAAGATTCATGAAGTTTAAGAATTGATGATAAAAGATCAAAACTAGAGAAGTTAATTGTGTAAAATGATTATATAATAATTTATAGACCAAACACTGAAAGTGGCAGGTGAGAAGGGCAAGGAAAGTAACACTACACTAAATTCTTGATCATACATAAAATAGAGAGACACAGAAAAATCAAGAAAGACATCACTAACTACTAGCAGCATTAACAGGCTAAATAGCAATTAAACTTTAAAAATCACTACAGAAAAGTTGTGGTAAAAATCCCTAGCACTCACCGAGACCCATGTGTCTCTCTTCTTGTCAAATAGGTAGACTACATTTCCTGGGCTCCTTGCATCTGGGTGAGGTCATGTGGCCAGTTTGTGCCATTTTTGGACCGAGGTGTTAAAGACCAATTGACCATCTCTGATTGTCTCTAGTTTTCCCAGCAAGAGAAGGATCTCAAGGCCTGAAGGAATGTGGATGCACCACATGGAAAGAGCCAAGGTCCTTAAATGACCCAGGAGAGTTTAGAAAGGGATAAGGAAGAGCTATAGATAAAAGTCTGAGTTTTGGTCTTGGGTCTTGTGTGAATCCTAGGAATCAAGATGAAAACATAGGAGTAATTATGGGATGGAGGATTTGAAAGGTATTGTTTCACTTGAGACTTCTTGAGTTTGAAGTGTTTTTGTGGCCACCAGGTTTACTTCAAAATTAAAGTGTGAATATCTGAAGTAGAGTTATACATATACTTTGGAGTTAAGCTATGAATACTAACTTGTGTTTGAAGCAGCAGGATGGTATGAGGATTTCCTACGAGATTATGTTAAATATGTGTACATTGGGAAATATTTCTCAGGTGTTCTAATCCTGTTCTCAGTAACCCATATTTTATAGACCACAGACATTTATAAGTAGGTATTGTCCTAACTGTAGCATATCAGGTCAACCTCAGTGAGTTGAAGAAGAGGGTTATAAACTTTGGATAAAATCTTTGCTATTAAATGACATTTTTGCTGGTGCTCTCCATGTACAGGTCAGAAATGTGGTCTTAGGCATAGAAAATTCTCAAATCTAAAACAAGCCCCTCTTCTTGGTTAATGGATTTCCAAATAATTTAAAACAGTTATTAGATGGGCTGGTTGAAGTCCTCTTGCAAAAGGATTACACTCTGTATATGCTGTTGGATTATTTTTAGAGATTGTTATCAACATCAGTTATGTCCTCTAGATCTTTATCATCTAGATCAGGGGTCAACAAACTCATGATTTTACCATGAGTAAAATCTGTCCTGTTGGCCATATCTGGCCTGCCACCTCTTGGTATATAACCTGTGAGCTAAGAATGGTTTTTACACTTTTAAATTGTTGGGAAAAAAAATCAAAAGAATAATAGTGTTTCACGACATGTGAAAATCAAATCTCAGTGCCCATAAGAGTTATCTATTGCTGTTTTTATGCCACAATGGCAAAACTGAGTAGTTGCAACAGAGAATGTATATTGCCTGCGAAACCTAAAGTATTTACTCTCCGGGCCTTTACAAAAAAGTCTGTGGCCCTGATCTAGAGCAATTACAGTAAACCATTCCATTTAATAGGTCTCCTAATTGATTTGTCTAGGATGGAATTCTTCAGCAGGTTCAGTGGGTGGTAACTTTGTTCCTATATAGAAACTTGGAAGGACCCTATTAAGGCTATTTTATAATAGAAGTGTTTTTCTTGCTCACAGATTCTCAAACTAGAGTCCAGTTCCCCAAGTTCTATTGTGCAGAGCTCGGTGTCATCAACAAAGCACTTCTTGGAAAACTTGAACTTATCACAGCTACTTCTTAAGAAAATTTTTACTCTGCCTGAGGGTAAAACTGCTCACATGAAGAAGTGGGTAGAGTCTCTTGAGCTATGATCCAAGCCAGGCTCCTTATTTTTCCCAGCAAGATATCAGATGCCTTCTATCTAGTTTATGCAACTAAAACAAATACCTGCATTTTGGAACTCACCCTGCCCCCAGCTCCTTTAGCCTCTCATTGTGTTTCAGCTCCTTTCAATCAATAACCTTCCAGAGAAAACTGTATTTAAAGGAAATGTGTATGAAATGTGTTAATTATTCATCATTCTATATTTGGCCATGGAAACAGGACAGATCATTCCTGCTCTTAAAGTGAACTGATATGGGCAGACAGGGACAGAGTTAGTTAGCTAAGCTACTGTAACCAAGAAGCCCTTAAATAAAGTGACTTAAATACAATAAATGTTAATCTGTAACTCACACAATAGCTTCAAAGGAAGTGAATCAGATTGTGCTCTGTGTGGTCATTCGAGAACCCAGGTTCTTTCTCTTATGTGGCTTTGGATCTCTTAGGGTGTTGGCCATGCCTGCAGAGTTGAAACTGAGAACACTGTAGCATCCACAGTCTAGTCCAGGGAGAGGTTGAAGAGAGAAGAGATAGGCATGTACCAAGTGTTTTGTGGTTATGACCCCAAAAGACTCATATTTCTTTTCACATTCTATTGGCAGAAACACAGTCACATGGCCACAACTAACTGCAAAGGAGGCTAGTAAAGGTAGTCTAGATTGGTGGACATGCGGCACCACCACTAAAAGGAAAAGGGGAGTTAGCAGTGGTTAGTAGTTCTACCTTCTACCCAAGTCAGGTAATTATAAAGTGAGATTTGGTCTTTATCCATCTTCAGCTTACTGTAGACATGCTTTTACCTGAATGCTTTGCAAAATTATGTCCCAAATTTTTTTATTAGAAATGGCTTCACTAATAACCTATAATGAAAAAGAATCTATCTATGTATCTATCTATCTATCTATGTATCTATCTATCTGAATCACTTTGCTGTACACCTGAAACTAATACATTGTAAATCGACTATACATCTATATGAAGTAGTTTGTTTTGAAAAAAAAAATGACTCTAAATGATTAACATAAAACAAAACAAAACCCAAAGCAAGCAAACAAAAGAAATGGCTGCCCAAGTTTTTTGGTAAAATGCTGCTGAAAGCACTGTAAACATTTTAGAGAGAGAACAATACTTTATACCAATACTAAATGATTACTAAGTGCTAAACATATATTATTTCATCTTTATCATCATATTTTAAGGCAGTTATTATTATTATCTCCGTATTCTGAATTAGCAAACTAGGATATACTGAAGTTAAGTGGCTCGTTTTAGGTCATAGCGCTAGAAAATACTGCAACTGGGAGTCAAACATAAGTTTCCCTGATTCCAAAGCCTATGTTAAAAATTATTCCTTCATATGGCTTCACAGAGTTTTGCCACTTTTCTAGTTAGGAGAATTTAAAACACTTAGATGGAATCACCAACAAGAGAGTTAGAGGGTGAAAAATACTCAGGAGGAACTTTGAGAAAGTCTTTGGGGGGGGCGGGTGGGATGAACTGGGAGATTGGGATTGACATATACACACTAATACATATAAAATAGATAACTAATAAGAACCTGCTGTATAAAAAATAAATTAAAATAAAAAAATAAGTACTAGGGATGCAACATACACCATGATGATGATAGTTTAATATATAGGAAAATTGTTATATATGCTGTATAATACATAGGAGAATTGTTAAGAGAGCAGGTCTTAAAAGTTCTCATCCTAAGGAAAAAAAATACTTTTTATTATATTTATATGAGATGATGGATGAGAACTAAACTTATTGTGGTAATCATTTTATAATATATGTAAATCAAACCATCATGCTGTATACCTTAAACTTATTCGGTGGTGTATGTCAATTCTTTCTCAATAAAACTGTAAAAACTTAAAAAAAAAAGCTTTTAGGGGATGAGAACAAGAGTACCTGGTGACACAGGAGGGAGCATTTGAGTAAGGAGGGGTCATTTATGGACCCACTACCACAGAGAAACAGAATAGGATGGCACTAACAAGAGAGCATTGGATTGGGTCATTATGGGAATGATTTCAAGACGACCAAATCAGTAGAATGCAAGGGAGGAAGGTCAGATTACAGAAGGTGCACAAGTGAACAGGCAGAAAGCCAGTGGAAAAGGCACATCCAGTCTATTTGCTTTGGTAACTGGAGCGATGGGAGGGGAAGCAGAGGGACAAGGTGAGCCAATGATGGTGGGTGCTTTCAAAAGAGGTGAGATTTGGAATGATGTCTATGTATTGCCACCTGAACAAGGTAAGCTCCGACAAGTCAAAAATTCTAGCTACAAAATCTAGTGGTTTCTGGTTAAGAGAGCAAGATGAGGCAGATGCTTTTTATGTGGATTTAAATTTTATGTGGATTTCAATTTTTTTAATGGTGATGCCTTCATACTTTACAAATTTTCTGGAGAGTTCTGGATGATTTTTTCCATTTCCTCTTTTTCAGTTCCTTCCTCTCTCACCACCTCCAGTGTTTTCTTGCTCTTTTCCGGCTGTCAATGACCTCGTTAGCGAGGAGACCTCAGAAGCGGCACTGCCTTTCTACCCCCTTCCCTTGTGGGCATTTTTCACCATTTATTTTAGAGTGAGCAGTCAAAATGGGAAGGATCTCACTAAATCACTCTTGACAAAGTGCTAATAACCATTAAGGACAAATGCAGGAGAAACAGTCGAAAATGGGATGCTCGAGCTTGAAGTCTGAGTGTGAGAAGTGCTACTGACTAACTGTAATTTGTGGTAAGTTATTAAGTACCAGTTTCTAACTCCTAGGGCTACATAAGCAATTTAAGTGAAGGTATTTTTGTATCTTTTCTTATAAAAGTGGGATTTTCCCCCCACTATGTCATTTATCTTCATGGTGTTTCACTTAGGTTGAACTATTATCTTTCATTATGGAAAGCAGGGATAAGAACCTCATGTCTATATAGGGACCAGGAAGATAGGAGGGTGCAGCATGTGTAAAGGGGAAACCAGTGCCAGCTGATTATTTTCCCTTCAGCAATGTGGGAAGAGTTTCACCCAATCATTGGGTTTTTCAGATCAATCCAAAATCTTTATGTGAAATCTTCTAATTGTTAAATGTTAGCAAAATATTTTTTTTTCAAATGCTGCTGGCAAAACAATGCATGGAGGATGGGAGTAAGTATGGTCCATGTGCTGCCAGTTTGTAATATTTGCCATAAAAATGAACTGAACAGATGCAGGGATGCTTTTTCCTCACATGATATCAACACAGAGATGCAAACATTTAAAATAGGTGCTTCTAAAACTTTAATACCTATCTCTGTTAAGCTGTGATTGGTAAAAATTTACCAGAGATATTTTGCTATCCAAATGGTGTGCCCATGTGGAGGGTCATAGTTAAGAAAGAATATGTTTTAAAAATATATTTTATGGTTTTTAATAAGCAAATATTCATAAGCTTATTCATGACTTTCAACCTATAGTTTTGTGCCTTTTAGCATGTTAGACAAGGTCCAACTTTATCCTACAAATCAAGAAAACAATTGAAATTAAACTTGCAAAAAAGAGGTGGCCCTTTCACAGTGGAGTGACTACTTAATTTACTTAGTTTAGCAGGTTGCAGGAAGGAAGAAAATGATAATGCAACACACTTTCACAGAGCTGACCCTCTTCTGAGAGTTAACCTTTGTGCTCACAAATAGTTATCTGAAAAATTTCTAAGGTATGAATGGAAATAACAGCAGACTGCATTACCTACATCCTGAAGGTCAGAGGTTCAGCTTACCAAGGTAATGAAACTTCAGTGAGCTGCTTCAGATCTATTAGGTTTGTCAGTTTTTATAAGCACGCTTACTTCAGGCATGCAATTATAACATAAAGGACCTATACTGGTGATAATTCAGCCGCCAGATCTTAACAGAAGTATTCAAATGTCAGATGCGGGGGAGGGCGTCCACCTTTCTAAGTAGGTTTTTAAGATGAATCAGGTATTGAGGGTGAAATAGAAAGAGGGAGATGAGTGAAAATATATTATACATAAAAATCCATCTCCAGATAAAAACTTTGTAGTTTTTCACAGAGGTGTCTCAGAAGGTAATCATAACCATCAATTAACTTATGTTCTTCCATGTAAGTGGTTTAAGAGATCCCAGTAGAGGTGACACAGATCATTAGAAACCTGCAACCTTACAAAAACCCTAGAGCGATAGTCTTTTGGTAAAAATGGCTTATTTAGTGGCAGTGTAGATCGACATAACCAGTACTAGTTTTAATTTACAATTAATGTCACCTAACACTGGTTTTAATCAACAATTGATACAACGTAACAGGGGCAAATTCCCTCAAGATGTTCTAAGTGAAATAGGAAGCACTTCTCGTCTTAAGCGATAACAAAATCAAAATCAGAAGGTTATGATTGCCCAAGCTGGAGTCATTTTACAACTTTTTATGTACTAGTAGATGATTATCCTAGTAGATACAGTTTACTTTTACAAAACGAATATTTTCATTGGGGATTTCCAAATCAGATATTTCTCAGTATTTGGTAATAGTCTAGCAAGTTTTGATTCAACGATTTGCCAGACCTCAAGTGATGCTTCTAAGGAGGATTACAATACATAGTTCCATGATACAGTCAGTCTTGGTTTTTTCTGATTGTGATAATGGATCACTACAAATTAACAGATCAGCTGGGAAATGCTACTCTACTGACCAACCAGATCTGAAATTTCAATTATTGTGGTTTCTAAAGTTGCAGGAACAGATTATATCCATATGGGAGCTCTTCTAACTGCCTATAAAGTTGTGTTCTGAATGCGCCCAGGGTGAACCGCAGTGTTATTGAAGCGATAACAGTGATGGTGGCAAGTCCAGGGATGGTGGCCAGGCTTCCTTTTCCTGTATCAAGCTGGAATTCTGGCTGTTACCAGTGCTGAAGACAATGCACTTGGAAAAAACCATCATACTTCTGCAATCCTAGTAAATGGATCTTGCTGATAAGTGATGAATTATGAGATGGGGCAGAGCTCTCTTCAGGAAAGTGCACAATATTATATCACTATCAAATTAGCATATGGACATTTCTATCACAACTGGTGTGGCAAAAACTACATTCCCCATCCAAAAGGAATGGAAGGAGGAAGAGAAGGCCCAAGAAGGATGGACAAGTAGGAGAGAGAACTTCCTTTGAGGAAGAATAGCACAGGGAACTTGGCTTTTTGTTTCTGTCATTTTTTAATGTGTCCATTTTAAATTCGTTTTGGTACACATATGGGAAAGGGAAATAAAGATGTAAGAAGCTGACTTACTTGGTTTAGCCCATCTCACGTCTATGGCCGTGTGGTTGAGAACAATCGCAGTGAGGTTAGCTCCTCTCTCCGGAAGCCCGGCTAACGTGGTCACAGTTGCTTCTTGACTTGGTGTAAAACCCACACTGTTGTGTACAAAGACCTTATACGCATACGTTGTAAACCTAAAAGGTTGTTTTTAAAAAACACATATATAAATTTATCTTTCCGGACAGCGAACACATTTTCTTTTTCCTCGCAAAATACAGATTTTGCCCCATAGGATGCACCATTTTCTCCCCCCAATACATTTTCTTTTTTCTTCCCTGCACAAAAAAATGTAGCATTATTTTTGTAACTCTCAAGCCTTAACCAGAGTGTTAAGAAAAGATGTTATTAGCAATGCTAAGCAAATACTGCTATTTAAAACAAATGTGGTTTATCATTTTGCACATCTTCATTGTTTTCAGAAGTGCTGAGGATTATAGCTCAATTCAACATGCAATTACGCGTCTGGTAACCTGCCAGCTTTCTATCTGAATTTGATCCAGTGAGTTTTATGTTCTTCTTTTGGGAAACTCATCCATTTTCAAATATCAGAATCCCTCATCACCAGTTTCTTCCTATACTTGTGCTTCCTACCCCTAAATTAAAGCCTAAAACTGTGACCAAGGATACAGCCTTCTCCCACTGAGGAAGTTTTGCTATGGTGAGCTGTGTTTTGCCATTGTGAGAACATATTTACTTGAGTCAATATAGTAGAAACTGAGCACTGCTTTTTGGGAGGAGAAAACTGGACATGGTGACGTCATGGTGACGCCATATATTAAATCAGTGATGGGCTAAAGCCACCGATTCCTCATCCTTTTTGGCTCTTTTGGGAAGAAGACTTACCAGGCTATCTTTTCTGGGTCAGACTGCCTGGGGAGGAAAATACTATTTACAGACGCAGGCAAGCTTTGACTGGACAACAGCTTAGACTGAGAACTTGCTTAAGCACATCGTACAACACATGACCCTCCCTGTGGGGCATCCAGTCCTCAGGGAAAACACTAGTCTCAGATCATCACCTTCTTTGGGTTTTAATAGATCATCAAGGATGCCTCACATCGAGTGCAGGGCCCAGGGAATTTGTCTCAGTAAGTCACAACTTATCAGTCATGACAACAGAGGGAGGGCGCCGTTTGCAGGACTGTGCTAAATAACTTAGCCAAAATTACGTCAGGAGTTTTACAGCGTTTTGCCACCACCCATGTAGAAGAGGTCCGCTTGCCTTACCTTGTTTCTCACTCATGGCCCAAAGGTATTTTTTCAGGGCTTGGCTTCGGCCACGGTGTAGCTATAGGTAAAGAATTAGTGATTTCCTTGAAGCTATTTATTTTCTATTTCCCCCAAATAACTACTAGCAACAGATCTTCTACCTCTCTCTGCTTTACCCCCTTTCCTTGTGTCTTTCTTTCTTTTCTTTTGGTTTTGATGCTATAGTGGGTTGAATTGTGTCCCCCCGAAAGGTATGTTTAAGTCCTAACCCCTAGATTCCTGTGAATGTGACCTTATTTGGAAATAGGTGTAATCAAGTTAGCATGAGTTTATACTGGATATGGGACAGGCCTAAATCCAAAGGACTGATATCTTTATAAAAGAAAGGAGAGGGAAATTTTGTTACAGAGACACAGACGCACACAGGGAGAAGCCGTCTGTGAGGAGTTGGGGCAGAAATTGGCGTTATGCCGCCATAAACCAAGGAACAACTTTGGCCACCAGAAGTTGGAAGAGGCAAGGGATGATTGTTTTCTAGAGGTTTTGGAGGGAACACAGTCCTGACAGTACTTTGATTCTGGACTTTCAACTTCCAGAGCTGTAAGAGAATACATTTCTGTCGTTTGAAGCCACTCAGTTAGTTTACAACAGCCCTAGGAAACTCATACATAGGCTTTCTAGAAAGTGCTAGTCTACATGACAATGACAATGGAAAGATAATAATAACAGTATTTACTGAGTACTTAATATGTGTCAGGAATTTTCTATATGATTAACTCATTCATTCTTCACCATACTATTATAATACCTGCATTGAAAATGAGGAAAATAAGGCCTAAAGAGTTAAACCACTTGTCCAAGTCATCGAACTAGTAAGTGGGAGAGTAAAGACTCAAACCTAGACTGTCTGATTCCAGAGCTTCCTCTTTTAGCCATGATGCTACGCTGCCAGCATCGTAATGATGGTGATGATGATAAAAATAATAAAAAACACAATGGTCAGCTGATCCATCTATAGTTGGATGAGGTCATATCACTGAGGCTTGACCTTTGAGTTATTTTTCTGGCAAAGGGGAGAGATTTTGGCTTATGCATCCAAACAGTCTCGCCAAATTTCCTTTGTGACCACTAGCGCGCTTGTGAAGGACGGTGAGTCGGGGTTAAGAGGGTAGCAAGTGTGTGACCGTCAAATGAAACACGGCTAATGGCTCACATGGGAACTGAACCAGTGACCTTGGCTTCATTAGCTCTCTCCCTGGGTAAAATACTTTTAATTGTGTTTTACTTCCCAAAATGGCTTAAAAGAAATTTAGCTAGAGTCCGGATGCCTAACCTCTCCTGCAATATTTGAATTTTTCTTCCACATATTTACTCTGTGATAAATTTAGTAACTTTTATGGCTTCAAAGTGATACCATTTTTGTGGTTCTTTATACAAGTGGAATTAAAAACATCAGGCAGCCCTGAAATGGTGAATTGTAAATAAGTTCCGTGGGGTCTTAGTTCTTACTGTGATACTTTAAGCTATTTGATCATAGTTTAGGTATAGTGAAATGCTACAATTTATGTCTGCATAGAAGAAATTTAGGCCACATAAATACATATAACTGGAATGTCCATTTTTAAAGTGCAGTTGCCCCTTGGTATCTGCAGGGGGATTGGTTCCAGGACCCCGTGGATACCAAGATTTGAGGATGCGCAAGTCCCTGATATAAAATAGCATAGTATTTGCATATAACCTACGCACATTTTCTGTACTTTAAATCATCTCTAGATTACTTATAATACCTAATGTAATGTAAATGCTATGTAATAGTTGAAATCACAATGTAAATGCTATGTAAATAGTCGCAGGCATGTAGCAAATTTAAATTTTACTTTTTGAAAGTTCCTGGAATTTTTTTCCCAAATATTTTTGATTCACAGTTGGTTGACTCATGGATACAAAATCTGCAGATGCAGAGGGCTGACTGTAATATTAACATTTTAGAGTGAAAGATGACTTTAGAGTTTATCTGCTTTAAATAATGAAATATCTGCTACATTTTACAGAGAAGAAACCTGAGACCCAGAGAAGTTAAGGGGCTTTGCCTAAAGTCGCACAGCTAGTTAACAGGATTAGGTGGGCCTCTAGTTTATTCATTTCTAATATTAAATTCTTTCCACTATTCACTATTATTTTATTGAATTGAGAAATCAGTAGGCATTTCACTTGATGTCATGCATTTGTCTTTTGCATTTTCTTTAATTTTCACGGTTAAGTTAAAATTTTAAGGAATAGGATCTTGAACTCCCTTAAAGGAACTAAAATGTACTGTTTTCATGACATCTGAAACCTAATCTTTGTCAGTAAGTATATATACGTCTGACTACATGGCTCGGTATATCTTTCACCAATTCATGTCAAAAAAGAAAATATTCATTTGCTTAATGGATTTTGTTCATTTGCTCTAGTATATTGTTTTTTAGGTAGACTTGGGTGTTGGTATCAGATGGGACATTCCATTTAGTTAATAATAAAATACTTTTAAGAGAAAAATGCTCCATCAGTTGAAATCATATACTCATGCAAAACATATGTATATCAATCAATATCTTCCCTAAATACTAATTGTGTTTCTTGGGTATATTTTGAAAAATGTACCATTTCAAACCCTTTAAGATATAGCTTTTGAAATCTGCTAAGTGAATCAAAACTTATGTTAAGTCTATGCTGTAACCAGTAAAACCAACTGTTTGAAGGTCCATTTAGGAATACGAGGCTGTTACAATAGTTATCCCCTAATTGATTAATTTTTTTGAGACCGTTCTCCAGCCCCTCCTTTCTTTCATCCACACACAGAAAATGGTAAATTCGTTGTGTAATAGACATGACTCTGGTATTTCTTCCTTGTAAAAGGTCATATATATTAAAATCTTATTTATGGAATGAGACTCAGTTCAAGGTTCCGTTGTTATTACTCGAATTAGAAAACTAGATTCTGTTCAGATGATAAAGGTTTTTAATCTGTTTATTGACTAGATGATTTTATAAATAAATGAATGGCTACTTCATAGTTCCTAAAGCATTCAGTCTCATAACTTTCAGGTCACATATGATTTGGTTGGCTAGGGCCACGAAAATCTACCTGTCCAATAGAGAAATGATCCTTACTGAAACTTAGAAAGATGGTTTTTTTCTTACAAATTACATTGCTCTTTTATGTTTGATACACCATTACTTCATTCATTCATTAATAAATATTTATTAGCACTAACAGCATGCCAGATACTAAACATAGTAAATGTAATGTCTGTCCTATTGGAGTGTGTGTATGTGTGTGTGTATGTATGTGTGTGTGTGTGTGTACCTGTGTATACTTATATACATATTTACAGATAAAAGTTTTTAAATGAGAACCTCTAAAACATATATTCATTTATTCCTTTTTCTTTCCACATACATCAGAGCATCTAATTTAACCTAATCTAGTCAGGAAGTCTTCACAGAGGAGATAACATTTGGGCTAGGTATTGATGACAAACAGTAATTTGGCCAGTGGAGACATTAATTTAGCCAGTAAGAAGCATTATTCAGGGCAAAATGTGTGGAAGGCTTGTACTTTGAAAGGGTCTGATGTGTTCTGGGAACCAATAAAACCAATTCTTCAGTGCAGCTACAGAATGCCTCAGGTTATTTTCATCAGAATTAAAAATGTGTCAACTTTATTGATGTCCTAACAGAATTCATGTGTCAATATTGTCACCAATATAAATCATGCTTCCGAAAATGCAGGTTATTCAGTTCCTCCTTCTACTAACTCTTCTTCATATCCACCACCATCCAACACATGCTTGAGTACAACATTATACACCAGAGGAGTTGAGAAACCTCTGAGAGCATACTGTTCCTTACACCCTCAGATCCTTTTGTGGGAATAAATACATAGGCAAACAAAAATGTAACACTGTTTCCACTGCTTAAATCTGTAATTGTTTAAATTTTCCATTGATGGTGGATACCTTTTCTTTCCCTCACTCATTTGTTGCTGAAAGATTTTTGTTTTCTTAAAAATGCTGCTGAAAATGTTTGCTTTTGGAAATTGAAGAGTAAAGATGATCAATCACTGTTGGAAGTTCTTATGATACTTTTTAGATTGTGAGTGAAAGCTGCAGCTGTCTACTCCTGTAGCTATCTGTACTTACGCCACCAGAATGTGGCACCTAAAATAACTTTGCTGTGATTTCTGTCTTTGTTCTACTATATCATCAACATGAAAAAGAAATGTAAACAAATAAACTAGATTTCTTTCTTTCTTTCTTTCTTTTTTAAGAAAGCATTAGGCAATGAAACCTCCTATGAAAAAATGCATCCTCCCAGATTTAGAGGTTCATTTTCTTTTTTGAGGTAAGTTTTCATATGATGACACTTAGAAAAGGACAGCATGAAGTAAATTCAGAGCAATGAAAAGAGAGCACCGTGACTCTCCCATGTTAAATGCGAAACAGATATATTTTTGCTCATTTCGAATTAAGTACTTTGCTAGGAAATGGTACACCAATGTTGACAGAAGTTGGCTTTCATTTCTAGACCCAACTTTTACTCACATTATGGTATTAAGCAAGAAAATACCAGGCTCTACCTCACATTGGTGGTCATGGAAGAAAGGCCTTCCTTCTAACTCACCCTCCATGCTTATGAAGTTAATTTGTTTACCTAACAGCTACAACTTGAACGTGTTTATGTTATAGGAGAACACGTGTCATGGAGCTGACCCAGTCTTTCCCTATTAGCAAAGCAGAAAATGTTACTTGGGCACATTTAATCTCATTACAAAGAAGGGGAATGAACGTCACACTCTTTTGAATATCATTCTCCAGAAACTATGTCCTCTTTCAGGGTTTGAAACATTTCATTTTTGTAGGTTAAAAAATCAGAATCCGTGTCAGTAAGACTCAAACTTAGATTTTATAGTATATTTATCTTAAGCATTTAAACTTGAAAAGAGTCAAGTCCAACCGTTCTTTGAAAACCAGATGAAGGTCTATGAATTTTGAATGCTTTCATTTAAAGATAATGCAATTAGAGGATTCTTGAGAACTCATATGAAAGTCTCTTTCCAGACTGATAAAGAAATACTTGTAGGAGTTCCTAAATAATTGAAAGGAAAAGGAGTGAGAACATGCCTCCCTTCATAAACTCAATGGCAGCTAAGTTATTATAATCTACAAGTCAACATTTTCCTTAAAATAGAGTCTATTATTTCTCATAGCTTGTTCTTCCTTTGTCAGATCCAGAACAGAGAGGCGCTCATGCCATCACTGTGTTTGCAGAAGTTTTATCTGATCACCCAGGAACCAAGGCACAGTGAGATCCTGAAAATCCTAAGGGTGGATTGATGCTTAAAATGAAGGTCGCTACCCTTTTGTTAAACCCAGCCTGACTCACCACAGCAGCATCAGATGACAACAGCACATTTTCCAGATTTTCCAATTGATGAAAATGTCAGGAAACCCAACGTTATGGTTCCCCTAACAACCATAACTTGGCCACTTTGCACAGAATGATTAAGGAAGAAAAGTTAGAAACTGACAAGTAGTATAAACCCACAGTTACACTGAGTTTGTGTCTACACAGACAGAGCAAAATTCAATAAGTAGGCAACTAGCTGGGTAACTCAGACCAAATCATCCCTTACCTAAGATATTCATAAAAAACAGAAGTATTTTTGTTGAAACTAAATTATCTGGATAATGAGCTCACTCTTTTACTTGGTACATGGAGCTATCAAGGAAAAAATGACGACTAGAATGATCTGAATTTCAGAACATAATAACATTTGAGATGAAAGTGGTGTGTTTTCTATATATTAGAAACATACAGCTAACCAAAAGAGACTGCCTGCCCAAGGAAACTGACTTCAATTTATACTTACTCTCACAAATGTATTCATAAAGGGATGCCCAGTGAAACTTAAGTTAATTTTACTTTTTATATCAAGAGAAGTACCATTTAAAAAGCTGATTCTAGCTGTAGCTATTGGTGAGATCAGATCAAGATGGGCAGAAACCCTTCAATGGTTCCTTTGTTTATGCAGATGTAAGTTATGAAGGAAATAAGAAATGGTGAGTCTGGGAAGAATAGGAAATTAAATACTTTTCCTAAAGACATCAGAATTCAATGACCATCCTCCCCCGCCCTCCCCTCCAAAAGAAACCCACAAACAGTCAGTCAAATAAATACGTCAGTAAGACAAAATATGTCAAAGAGGAGGCTCATTAAGGGGCTGCAACACAGGTGTGCAGGAAGGTAAGCTGGCTGCTCCAATCCTTCCCTCTACAGCAGGGACAGCAAGCCTGGCTGTCAGAAGTTAAAGTGGGTGTTGACTGCACCTTCCAGACAAGATCGCTTCTTTTGAACAAAAACACTGGCACAGCACATACACCCACAGGTGGTCTAATTTCCAGTTTTCTCTCAGATTTGTGAGACAAGTTCCCTTGGGCAGGAGGGGCCCCTAGTCTTTTGGACTTACAAAGGGTAGATGTCTAGAAAAATTCTTTTCAGAATATGAAGACTCATGCCATTCACTTTGAATATTAGAAAGAAATGCAGGGACTTCCCTGGCGGTGCAGTGGTAAAGACTCCACGCTTCCAATGCAGGGGGCGCGGGTTCGATCCCTGGTTCGATCCCTGGTCGGGGAACTAAGATCCCACATGCTGCGTGATGCAGACAAACAATAAAAAATAAAAACCATAAAGAAATGCATATTGTGGGGGTTTTTTGTTTGTTTTTGTTTTATTTTATTTTGTTTTGTTTTTTTCACAAGCTGGTTACATGGGACAAAGTGGTTTATCTGAATAGTTGGAAAAAATCTTTGCTAGTGCTAGCAGAAAAAAAAAAAATCTCTTGACATTTAGTATTATGAGGCTAGTCAAAATATCACCTCAGCACATTTTGTTATATGTATACTTCCTTTCTAGAAGCAGCTGTCATCAGTATGTTTATGTCAACTTATGTTTCAATCTAATTTGTGGGGATTTAACTTAATTTCATTCCTTACATCTTCGATTTGGACTTATTAAAAATCCTTACAAGCATCATTAAAAATTCAATAATAAAATTTTGGCCTTGGTCCTAATTCCTTAATAAGTTTTCACTGCTTCTATGAAGAAAGAAAATTAACTTTCTGAGTCTTATTCTGTTTTTCTGCCAACTACCTCATGGTTAAAAGTTAGATTCAGTAATGTTAGATAGTCAAGTCCTCTTTATTTTGGAAATTGCTATATTTCAGGCACTTAGAGTTCACCGATAGTTACTTTTCCATATGATTTCCCTAGGTAGTGATGGTGTATCTGTAGTTAACTGTGATGATAGTAATTGATACATGTATGAGTGTGTGTGTGTGTGTGTGTGTGTGTGAGAATGTGGTTTTCTCCACTAGACTGTGAGCTCTTTGAGGGCAAGGGCTATGCTATTCATCTTTTGTTCCTTAGCACAATGCCTGTCAGCACATAGTAAACAAAAAGAAATTGCTGAATAAAATGAATTTCTTCAACTGAAGTCATCATTATATAGCAATGCTGGATTAAGTAACTAATGAATTGAAAATAGTGGAGAAGAGTCTAGGGACCACGATAATTTAGATTGAACCAAAAGGATATGCTAGTAATCGATCCCTTTTAGCTTACAAAAATGGCAATTTTACATGGTTCATTCTATCGTTTCCTTAGATTTACGTGCGGCCTCTCTTCAAGAACCTCACCATATCTGTAATGTTTTCCCACCAGGACCCTTTCGGATGGACAGGAGAATTTTCCTCATTCCCCAAAGATAAGAACATCACAGTTAATATTCCTAGGGCACAGAGCAATGAATACCCAACCCTTTACACATTACTAAAAGTATTCTTTCATTTAGCATCCATTGGCACACCCACTGTGTGCCAGGTACTACGGTGGGGATTGTGATAGAGAAATCATGAAGACAAGGCCTTGCTCATGGTGGATATGCCAGTAAAATGGGGTGTCCAGACAGGTAGCCAGGTCAGTACAAAGACAACAGAGAGTTGTAAGGGGTGTGCTATGGAAATACATTAAGGAGGCAGCTGATTCAGACCAGGAAGAGGGTGCTCTAGGAAACTTGCAGGCCAAGACTTGAAGGACGGTAGACAGAGGGAAATGGCAGCTATGGGGAGAAGCTGAGGGGTGGGTGTTGCCTGTTAGAGGCGCCAAACGCAATACTAACGTGGCTGAAGCGCAGAGGCCCAGCAGAGGAAGAGGGGAGACAAGACCAGATTGTAAACAGAGTTCAGAGTAGAGCTAGTCAGTGTGAGTCTAGAAGCATAACCCACCTGATAGAAAAGTCATTGAGCAATATGTCTTAAAACTTTTCCTAAAAGAATACTTGTGATTTTTTGAAATTTGATTACATTGCTTGATTCATGAAGGTCTAGACCTCACTTAATCCCATCCAATCTCCTCATTTTATAGACAACAAAAGTGAAGCCCAGAGAAGTTAAGTGACTCCCCTAAGGCCACAAAGCTAGTCCTCCAGCACAGGATGAAACCAAACCCACGCCTCCTTACTCTCCCGTGGGGTACTCTTTTCTGACATTGCCCATTTGCCCATTTCTTGACCTCTTCGAACTACAGGTGGAATTCTTTTGAGTCCCAAGCCTGTTAACTAAATAATTTTTGTGAACTGAATCAATGATTTATAGCAAATTATTTCCTGGAAAAGCAAGCATTCTACAAGTGGCCCAAACATTCCCCAGTTTTGAACATGTTCAACATTTCCAGATTTCGCCATTACGTGTCTGGCTAGGGCTGTGACAAAGGCAAGAGGCTAAGGCTCAAACACCTACAAACTTGACTTCAAAAGGCTTATCTGAAGCGTGCAGTTAAGATGGCAAATATTAAACATGCTGACTGTTGCAGCTCGATGATTAATGCCACAGATAATAACCAAACATGTTTTATTGCATAACTGGCTCACACAATGAAGACACTCAGATTCTTTGAACTATTCAACATGCCCCAAACTAAATGTCAGCATTTGTTTTTATAGTTTTTGTAATCTCACCTGCTAAGACCCTTATCTTCATAAAACCACTGAGTTCCTGAATAAATATTGTGCCACAGATTTAAATCTTCTGGGGGATTTGATGCAAGTGGTTGCTGGATTTTACATCTCAGAAGCTCATATCTAAAGCAAAAGATAAGCAGAAAGATCAGGATTATCTCAACTAATGTTATTACCAAAATTCAGGTTGTCTCACGGTACGAGTGTGTGGGGTGTATGTGTAAACGTAAAGAAAACATCTTAATTTTCTTTTTTCCAGATAATCATTTTTTTTTTTTTGGCACAAGTGTCATCCGCGTAGCTAACTGGAACAATTAGCTACATTCACATTTTACTACTATCAGTAAAATGATCACATTTAGATTTCTTCTATATCAGATGTGCCAAAACTTTATTGCCAGTTTCACACAAAATAGAATTACAAAAAGCTTATAAAGTTAATGATTTCCTAAAACTTCTACCATCAATACTTTATAAACAATGATAATATTATCGACTCCACAGTCTTGCCTAAGTGTCAAGTTGTTATAAGGCCATTTCAGAATCACAGTTCTTTTCTTTCATCTTATCTATATTCCTGACCACATGCTTCACAAGTTTCCAGATAATAATAACATGCCAAAAAATTGTGCTATCTTTAGAATTTTGAGGCATGTTTGTGCAAATGTGTCATTTAGAACATGCATCAAGCTTGCTTAACATATAATAAAGATATACTTTGAATATCAAGAGAGGGGCTGTGTAGAGATGCACTAGAGAACAGCAGTTGTTGTTTCGAGGGTTTTTAGTTCCTCACAATAGCATATGCTATTTTTACCTTGATGATCTTTTTATGATTCCCTATAAGTCAAGATACAGAAGGTGAAACTGTATGAAAATTATGAGTGAGGCAGACATAGAGAACAGACCTGTGGTTGCCAAGGGGGGGGGGTTGGGGGAGGGATGGAGTGGGAGTTTGGGATTAGCAGATGCCAACTATTATATACAAAATGGATGAAGAACAAGGTCCTACTGTATAACACAGTGAACTATATTCAATATCCTGTGAGAAACCACAATGGAAAAGAATATAAAAAAGAATGTGTGTATATATATATATATATGTATAACTGAGTCACTCTGTTGTACAGCAGAAATGAACACAACACTGTAAATCAACTACACTTCAATTAAAAAAAATGTTATGAGTGAGGAATATCCAATAAGGAATTAGTTCAATGTTCCTGTGTGAGGAAAAGTCTCCTTCTCCTCCCTTCCTTCCCAGAGAGATAAGACGGTAACAAAATCCAAAAGCACCATCACTTTCTCTTACCTCAAATTGGGTCCGTTTGGCCTGGTTGGTGGCTGCCAAGAAATGCCAACATACGATTCACTCAGTGGGACCACGGACAACGGGCTAAGACCCTGAGGCAGGGTGGGATGCGTGGTCACATGGGTAGGGAAACTCTCTGTGCACCCCCCTAGATGCCCATTACCCCCTGAGCAAGCCACAATGGTGACAGAATAATTAGTGAAAGGAATCAGATGAGTAACGACGTGACTGAACACAGAGGAAGTAACGTTGGTGATCGTGATGTGAGGGTCAGGCATGCGGATCTCGTAGGTAAGGATGTCTCCATTCAGGATAAGTGGGGCTCTCCAAGTGACCTGAAATAAAACGTAAGCTTAGCACCAGTGTGACAACACAGGAACAGAGCAACTGCAGTTCACAAGGCCTGGCGTTTTGCTCTGCCTTGTTTTCAGTCAAGTCACTTCCTAAATACCCACTTTCGACTTCGCCCTTTGCACTAGACAGTAACGAAGGGTTTCGGATCAATTAGCAGTACACCAGGAACTAGATGAAATGCTGTTTCCTGGGCTGGGCTTTCAGTCTGGAGACTTTCTAAGATTGTCAGACTAGTACACACCTTAGTGATTCATCTCCACCATGGGTGCCCTGAAGGACACAGAGCACACACATGGAGAGAGTTCACACATCCACACGCACCAATGGGGCGGCAGCAGGATTTAATAGTTTTCTTGTTTATAACTCAATTAAATGAAACGTCAGAACTCCTTGCTTTGCATTATTAGCGGGTACTCTAAATATATCACTATTCTCTTTTTTTTGGGGGGGGGGATGGTGGTGGGAGGGTGCAGAAATCATTCTTTGCATTTTCTGAGGATGCCCTATCGAGTTCCTGAATCTCACTAGTGCATAATGTAACAAGTAAAGCAATAACAACACATCCTGTTCTCAAAGACAAGAGACATGTGGAAAGCTTTGAAAAGGCAAGCAAAGAATGATCCTGTTTAAGTCATAGACATGAACATCAGAAGAAAGAAACACCATTTTCTAATAATGTTTAATGTTGCTTTTCTTTTCTGGCTAAATACTGTAAGGGCATAGTGCTAACCCACTCATGCTCTTATGGGGGACAAAGGACCCTAGAAAAATGTGCATTAGTCGTTAAAAGATTATTTATTTATATGCTATCATGGGTCATCTTTTTTGTGTTGCCCTGCAATGTTCCTTAAATTTTGGAGTGTATATCCCGTCTCCCCAATAGACTGTAAGCTTCTTGATAGCAGGGCCTAAATTGTATGCCCATTTAGTGCCATACACCGAGAGATGGAGTTCCAGAAGTAACAGCAGTCATGGCTGTCTCCATTATGTTTTTCCTTAGCATACAGCTATTTTGAAACTTTCAAAGAGTTTTCCACAAGGCGATATATTGATACCTCCATTTATAGTTCTATACAAATTCGAAGTCTTAGAGGCATTATAGAAAAGTGAGAATGGAAAAGGATGAACCAAAATTTTCTATCTTAAAGAGAAAAAACTTCCTCCAGAAGGAATCTGACCTGAGATATCTGTAGGGTATTCTTCCTAATTCTTGGTGACAAAATGGGCCTCTACCAGATGTCACTGGGCAGTTGCTTGATGATTACGGTCCTAACTTAAAATTAACAAGGACCTGACATCTACTCCAATTTTACTACATAGCTTGAAATCGTTGCTAATTTTAAAATCTTTTTCTGGACTTCCCTAGTGGTGCGGTAGTTAAGAATCCACCTGCCATTGCAGGGGACACGTGTGGGTTTGAGCCCTGGTCTGGGAAGATCCCACATGCCATGGAGCAACTAAGCCCGTGAGCCACAACTACTGAGCCCATGTGCCTAGAGCCCGTGCTCTGCAACAAGAGAAGCCACCGCAGCGCAACAAAGAGTAGCCCCTGCTCACCGCAACTAGAGAAAGCCAGTGGGCAGCAACGAAGATCCGACCCAGCCAAAAATAAATAAAAATTAACAAACAAACAAACAAAAAACCAAAAACACTTCTCAGAGAGTTCCACACTGTGCTGGTGAAGAGAAATTTTAGATGAGTTCCTTATGAGCACAGAGGATTTGCCTGGATGGAGGAGAGATCAAAGAAGCCTAACGCAAGTAAAGTTTATAGAGCGGACATAGGATTCTATTTGCTTGGGGGGTGCAGCGCTCTTTGTGGACTTCAGAAATGAGTCAAGGTCATATTTACAGGGCTTCCTGGTACTTGTCATGCAAATGGAAAATGGAAGGGTTATCACAGCTCAATTCTACCTGATTCACATGTGGAATACCACTTGCCTCTGGAACTAGAATATTCTGAGAGTTCAGGTCAAGGCTTGGCAGGCCTTGAAAGAATCCAAACTTTGGAGGTAGTCTGTGTTAGCAGTTGAGCTGAGAGTGAATTGATCTGGCACTCACTTGTTGAGCCTAAGAAAAGCATTCATCAAATAAACCTTGAATAAGATCTCAACAGCGGAGATCAAGCGATGTGATGTAATGATTCTGGAGACAGTCATTTGAAGAGCTAAAAAATCCCTGTGTTCTCTAACTATAAACGTTTGCATCCAGAAATTGGCTATTTTTCTCACTTAAAAAGCTACAGACTTAAGAAGATACATCTTTGTTTTTAGTTTATACATTTATTTATTTATTTTATTTTTGGCTGCGTTGGGTCTTCGTTGCTGCACACGGGCTTTCTCTAGTTGCGGCGAGTTGGGGCTACTCTTCGTTGCGGTGCATGGGCTTCTCACTGTGGTGGCTTCTCTTGTTGCAGAGCATGGGCTCTGGGCGCATGGGCTTCAGTAGTTGCAGCACACGGGATCAGTCGTTGTGGCTCGTGGGCTCTAGAGTGCAGGCTCAGTAGTTGTGGTGCACGGGCTTACTTGCTCCGCAGCATGTGGGATCTTCCCGGATCAGGGATCGAACCTGTGTCCCCTAAACTGGCAGGCGGACTCTTTTTTTTTTTTTTTTGCAGTACTCAGGCCTCTCACTGTTGTGGCCTCTCCTGTTGTGGAGCACAGGCTCCGGACACGCAGGCTCAGTGGCCATGGCTCATGGGCCTAGCCGCTCCGCAGCATGTGGGATCTTCCCGGACCAGGGCATGAACCCGTGTCCCCTGCATCGGCAGGCGGACTCTCAACCACTGCACCACCAGGGAAGCCCAGGCAGGCGGATTCTTAACCACTGCGCCACCAGGGACGCCCAGGAAGATATATCCTTTTGACAGTACTGAGTTGGAAGACATGAATCTACTTCCACAGAAAATTTTTATAAGGAATTTTATAGCAAGGTGGAGAAGGCCATTGTCATTATAGTGAGTAGGCTATCAGAAATGGTATCTAATTTGATCATCCTCCTGAAAATATCCTGGAGCTATTACTAAAAATAAATGTATCCAAGCTTTTTAAAGAGCCAGTTAGTTAAATATTGGATTCTATTCTTTCCAGTGCCTAAGACTACATTTACTAGAGTGTGGCTAAAATATGTGAGATTAAAACTTTCATTCCGTTTAATTTTCCATGGCCTTTTATATATCTACTGTTCATAGAAAGGATTATAAAATATTGTTGCAGCCCAAAAAACTCAGCATGTTCCTGGCCTAATAAGCAAAAGGTATGTTCTCTAAAACAAGACTTTTACATTGAAATTTTCTAAACAGAATTGTAGTTTCTGGCTGGGAATAAAATGTTTATTTTGGAGTTGCTTTGCCAGCAATGATGATTTCTTTTATTTGAGTGGTTCTTAATTGCTTAGATTTCCATTCTGTTTAGTTATTGTAAATTTGCAAAAAATAGGACAGGTGGGTAGGTGTTTAAGGAGCTACTGACTTTTACCTATTTGTTCAGATCCCTGAAGAGTGGCCCTAAACAATCAAGGGACCTACAAGATCCTGGTTGTAAGCAAAAATTTAGGGAATGTAGGTTAGATGATTGGCTTCGGGACTGAAAACTGTAACACACATAAACATTGTAACTTACTTCTAATTTCTTTAACTCCATCAAACCATATTTAAGAACTTTATGAATAAGAGGATTTATGAAGATTGATATAATGGGTTGAGAATGGGCTAAGAATAAATATCCTTGATATTTGATGTAGGTTACTCAACCAACGCTGTGAGACTTGGAACAAAATGCTTAACATCTCTGGGCCTCAGTTTCCTTGTATCTAATGTTAAGAGACAATCCTCGCCCTCATATCTACATAGAAGATTTTATAATTCTAAGACTACTTAATCAATACAGAATATGAATGACCACAGGGCATGAGAGTGTGGTAACATTTGACTCCATATGGTAATTCCTCTCAACAACTGACTCCCCGGCAAATCTTCTCATACAGAACAAGGTGTACAATAAGTATTTGTTGAAATGAAATTAAATTTTTCCTTTAAGATATCTTCCTTTTCTTTTAAAGTTGTTAATATTAATTTTTTTACTTCGGATATTTGATTTGCATTTTGTATTCAGAGAAAAAACCAAAGATATTGATACATACAGGAAAATAAATTACGGTCCTTCACCTCGACCTCCTCCTATCCCTCCCCATTCCCACCCTGTAAAGGTGAAAAGGTGATAGCTTTGAATCTATTCTGCCATACTTTCTCACACAGCAAATATATCCACACATAGGTACGTTTTCTCTCTCTCTTTTAAATTTTTTTCGGGAAAAATTTTATTTTTTATACCCATTTTTATACCCATTATTAATCTGTAACTTGCTTTTCACACTCAACTAGAGATCATGGGACACACCCTATCATGTTTTATGTTGCATAATATTCCTTTCATGGCTGAAAACAGACTATTCAGTTATCCTACTGACTTGACTTTATTGTTAAAAACCATATTTGAAAATGTATGCATACATACGATTGTACATTTTTTTTATTTAAAAAATTTTTTGGCTGCACTGCACAGCATGTGGGATCTTAGCTCCCCGACCAGGGACCGAACCTACGTCCCCTGCGTTGGAAGTGTGGAGTCTTAACCCCTGGACTGCCAGGGAAGTCCCTGTACTTATTTATTATTGTATAGGTTAGCAAGAATTGCTATATCAAAATGTATGTTTAGTTTTAATCATTATTGATGGATTACTTTCTGAAAAGTTTGAAGTAATTCACTTGATCACAAACAATGAAAGAAAATGTCCATGATTTGTGTCCCCACAAATTCTTGAAATTACTGCTCCTTTTAGAGATCAGATTTGTGATTACCAGAGGCAGTGGTGGGTGAAGGTGGTCAAAGATGAAAACTTCCAGTTATAAGATAAATAAGTACTAGGGTTGTGATGTACAACACGATTAATACAATGAACACTGCTGACATTACATATGAAAATTGTTAAGGAAGTATTGGGTTGGCCAAAACGTTTGTCTGGAATTTTCCATAAGTTGTTACAGAAAAACCCGAACAAATGTTTTGGCCAACCCGATAAATCCTAAGAGTGCTATCACAAGGAAAAAATGTTTTCTTTTATTTTGTATCTATAGGAGATGATGGATGTTCAATAAACTTACTGTGGTCATCATTTCATGATGTATGCAAGTCAAATGATTATGCTGGACCCCTTAAATGTATACAGTGCTTTGGGTCAACTCTATCTGAATAAAACTGGAAGAAATAAAAAGAAATTACTAATCCTTTTGGTCTTGCCAGTATTACTTTATTATTTCTTTAATTTATTTGTAGTCCCTTGACTTTTTTAAGATATAAATATTTTCAAACGTTATTAACTCTTTGTATATCCTCTTATCACATTTTTTATCCATATTTTATACTTTGTTTTCTATTGAGTTGTCTTTTTATCATAAGTTATTAGAAGTTCTTTGTTTATTATGGGGAAATAATTTATTTTTCTATAATGTCTTATAGATGTATTTCCCCAATCTATCTTTTGAAGTTTAACTTTTTTTTGAGGAATCTTATATCTTGCAAAAACAAAATTGTTTTCTAGCTAAATATAACTATTCTTTTAAGGCTGCAGGGTTTGCCTGTGAAATGGGGATAATAATAGCCTTTATCTGACAGGGTTGTAGTAAGGACTCAGTGAGAGCAATTCCCGGAACTTAATATGAACTCAGTGAATATTAGTTGTCATTTTATTTCCTTCCAAATTCTGTAATACCCTATATGGGAAAAGAAACTGAAAAAGAATGCATATATGTATATGCATAACTGAATCACTTTGCTGTACACCTGAAACTAACACAATACTGTAAATCAATTATACTCCAGTATAAAATAAAAATTAAATTAAAAAAAGAATTTATAATTTTTTAATGGTTTGATTTAAGCAGCTATCAAAGACCAGCCCATCTTCAAAAACAGGTGAGAATGATGACTAAGACTTAATTATTTTTACTTTGGTTTATTATCAACCTGTAAATGAGCAATGCTAAGAGTACACACCATAGCAAAGCTGTGCGTGGACACCATCTGGGGGACAGGATTGTTGTTCCTTGTCGCACACACACCAAGGCTGGTGGTTTTGGCGATCTGAGCCAAGAGAGGACTCTTCTACCTGAAAAGCTGAGAGCTGCAGGCCTGCTCTTTCATTCTGCTTTAGCCGTGGGAAGGTGGGCCTGCGAATGGGGCCATCAGAGTTCAGAGGCTCATGTTATCACCAAAAAGCAATTTTTTTTTTTTTTTTTTTTGCTGCGTCAGAGTTACACAACTTAGTTATTCTATGTTTTATTTTTATGAGTCCTCAATCGTACTCAAGACTCCAGTGGAATAAATTTATAAACTGACTTTTTCCTAATCTGGTTTTATGTTGAATATTTGTTAGAAATGGCTACTGAATCTTACGTCTTTTTTCTGCATCTATTGATTAAAAAAAAGGGCTTTCTCTTTTACTCAGTTGATTTAAGCAGTATGTTGATAGATTTCCTGATGTTGAACCAACCTTACATTTTTGGAATCAGACCAGATTTGTCCTGGTATACCATTCTTTTAATATACTCCTGAGTTCAAGTTGCTAATATTTTATTGAGAAGCTTTGGCTCTATAGTCGCAGTATGAAAGTAGTCTATAGTTTTACTGAACTATCTTTTTCAGGTTTTGGTATTTTTTTTACCAACTTTATACAATGAAATGAATTTTCTTAAAGTTATTAGATATCACATCAAAGTGCGTGGCTTTCACACAACCGCTTTGACAATATATATTCTTTTCCATGTAATCAAATAAGATATTAAGAATGTAATTTTGATATGCAACTTCCCCTTTTTCTTTTTTTTAAAAATTTATTTTATTGAGGTATAGTTGATTTACAATATTAAACCAACTATAACTTCTGCAGTACAGCAAAGTGATTCAGTTATACATATATATATATACATAGTGTTCTTTTTCATATTCTTTTCCATTATGGTTTATTACAGGATACTGAATATACTTCCTTGTGCTATACAGTAGGACCTTGTCGTTAATGCAACTTTCGCTTCCTAATGCTCATGTCTATGCCAAGTTATCTCTTTATACTTACTAAGATGCTACTTTGGGTTATTTTCTAGTTGGCCTAAGTATGTGAAGTTTCCTTGCTTTCCCTATTAGATGCAAGCTCTTACCGGTGGAGTGGTGGTGAAAAGACCACATGGTACAAAATGGGAAGAACTAGGGTGAAATACCAGTCCATTTCCTTTATTATTCCCCAACCTATCAGTTGGTAGTGTTTATTCCTGATTTGTTTCTTCCCTCAAGTCTTTTCATTTCTGGGCATTTTATATATCTGTTTATGTTGTTTTGACTAAAAGGTACACTCCATGAAGGCGGGGATTTTGATTTGGCCACTACTGTATCCTCAGTGTCTAAAAGAGGCACTCAGAAAGATTTATAGGTGCTCAATAAAGGTTAGTAGAACTGAAATTATTATTATTGTGTCAATAACATTACTGACAATTCTCTTCATCCTAATATTTGCAATGACTATGAAATAAATGTAGAATAAATTTCTCTACCAATGCATTCATGACCATCCTTCTGTTTTCCTCATATTTTATCCATTTGCAATTTTAACTTTTAAATCTTATATTTCATAAAGAGAAATCACTGTATTGCTGTCACATTGCCTCTGTTTACCAGATAAGCATATCACGAGCACATTGACTTTGAGTCTGAAGATCTTTTTGAACCTAACGTGAGCCCAAAATTCTGAAGCGTAAATATGTTGTTTTGATATTATTTAAACACATGTAATCCAATACTAGATTCAGCTGAATATTCCTGATGACTCTCTTCATTGATAACTTCTGATTTTCTAGTTATAAAGTGAGAATTAATAAAAGGTGCGAATTTTTAAAAACTATCACGAATGTCCAACGTCTGCATATTCCAAGCACCTTCTTAGAGACTTTTAGATTCCTGACCTGGTGAGTGCCTGTGAGATTCTGCTCCCAAGCCAAGCTACTCTAAACTTTACCTTAGCGGGTTGACAAGCCATGTACACTGTCTTATTCCTGGATGAGGTTACAAAATGCAAAGAGGAAGGAAAAAAAA